>NC_137457.1:212465930-213065930 GCF_964235325.1 Thermobia domestica | reverse complement strand
TGACACGGAGTTTCGAATCCGAAATTTCGCATCCGGATCCAAGATTCGGTTTCTCGAATCCGGATCCAAGATCCGAAATTTCGGATCTGAATCCAAGATCCGGTTTTTCGGATCCGGATCCAAGATCCGAAATTTCGGATCCGGATCCAAGATCCGAAATCTCGGATCCGGATCCAGTGTCCGGATATCCGGATACCGGATATCCGGACCCAAGTGGATCCGGATCCAAAGATATCCGGATCTGGCCATCCCTAATCACTACCTATACCCAGACAATGGAGTTGCTATCTTGATCAGTTTCAAAGAAAATTTCTTCAGTATACAATATTTTCCAGCCTAATTTCAGTATTTCTAGTATCGGTACAAATTTCCAGTATATTTCCAAATTTCAAACATTTGTAGATATCCTGATGATTATGCAATGGGAATTCGTATTTTTTCCGTAACATTTGTGCTTTATCTCAATTTAAATAATGCCTTCGAAGTGAAAAATCACTGGACCACTTAAAACTGGGTGGTAGTAGTACGATTTTGCACGAGAGGAAGAAATTGATTTCACTACCAGAGGTGCCACTACTCTTAGTCAAAAATTTAAGTAATTCTATTTGTAGAAATATAGAATAAACTACTATCGACATCGAGTGTGCACATTGAAATGTGAGAGGAAAAAAGAAACAATATTCAACCTGGAAGAAATATAGGAACGGAAAGATTATTTTAATGAAGTATTAGACACCGAAGAATACCGTAACATTAACAATGTAGCAAATCAACTGCTCTTTCAAGAATATAAAAAAGAAAATATGATTCTGAGTACAGTCAAGAAGTATAGAGCGTTTTTATCAGTTCCTACATTATGTAAATGAAATGAGAAGACAAGCTAATTATGATCATTTTTACTTAATAAATAATTTAAAATTCCTGAATATAACGTTACAGGATTTCTACAAATTCTTATTAAAAATAAATCGCTGACTTTCCATGACTTCATAAGAATTCCATGACCAAGGGCGCAGATCCTGGGGGGGGCCAAAAGGACTCCCCAAAGCTCATGTGGGTTCCTGCATTGTATTTATGAATATACAATATTTGGCATAATTTAAATTCAATTTGTCTTAAAATCCTCATATGCCCCCCCCCTTCCAAAGTTATAGAGAAATCGGCGCTCTTGTCCATGACTACATGAAATACTTGCCAAGTCAGCCTTCTCACAGAAGACCCTTTCTCATCAATTTAATCATTTCCTTCGAAGCATTGTCGTCTTCTTCTTCTTCTTTTCACTTTGCTTATTTTTATATACATTGTTACCATTTTTTCATTTTTTCAAGACCATAATTGTCTAAACAATAATAGAGATCTCTACATATATACACACAAATATGGCAAAAATTTTCAAAAGGTTTTATATCATGTAGACTAGTACTAGTACTAGTTCTTAATATTAGGCAACATACTATGTAGAGCTAATTTTTGAAGATAACAGTAGCAGTTAATTAAGTGGCTAAGTGCCAAAGCCGAAACAGAAATTTGTCTGTATTGTACGAAATTCTATAAGGTATCTTTTTGTAAATATATATTTTGAATTAATTACAAGATATATTGCCCTCAGGGACTTAGACCAGATAATATTTTGGAAGCCTAGCATGTAAGTTGACTTAGACTTCAGTTTGGTATGATTCTACTGCTCTAAAATTTGATAGTTTATAGTTATACAATCTGGCTGTTTTACAATTATATTTTTACTTCTAGTGATTATCTTCCATAATCGAAATAACAGAACAGAAACAGGATTTCACTTCAAATTAATTTATTTCGGAATTTGATTTAAATCAATAATTTTTATTTTAAAAAATAAGGTGATTTAAATCAGACTGGTTTAAATCAATCCACCCTGGTTCTTCAATCCACCCTGGTATGGGAGAATGTTCACAATTGAGTAGTTATTATTTGTGATCTTAAAAGAAGTACACGTTAAAGACAGATAAAAAAAAAAAATCTTACTATCAACCTACAAATGTATCTTCTCACTTCCCCGTGTTATCACATTTGCAGTTCGGTGTATTTATTTTTATATTTATTTATTTGTTTGTTTGTTTATTTTTTGCTGCCATCCACAGAATACATGTTCCCTCTCATCTTTTTCCATTACAAATTTCAACTCTTTATGATTAACTGATAAATACCATAAAGAGCAGAAAAGGGATTAACAGTAAGTTCCTTAAAAGATGTTAAATAAATTCTATATTGCACTAACCTGACAAACGATAATATATTTCACGTGCAAAGGAAATGCAGTTATCATCCAAACAAGGATAGACGTTTCCCGAATCCTTCTGACTAGTGTATATCACCTCTGCGATTAAGAGTATTAATCGCTGCAAATAAAATTAAATGAAACACAATAAGTTAGAGTAAATGATACATGGGACCAAACTTTTCGCACTATATATATATTGGGTGTTTCAAAACAACACCGACAATGTTTGGGAGATGATTTCTGACACGAAAATAAGACAAAAAGTATAGACCAACTTGGGTGCACAAATGCTTCCTTTCGGGGTTATAGGCTGCCGAAATCATGAATAATTGTATTTTATAAGTCCATAGCTCAAAAACTATGAGACCTACCGAAAACGGGTCAAAACTTCACTCAGGAACGACTATGTGCGTTATCCAAAAATTTACGTTTCAAAATCCTGCGATTCTTCCGCAACAGTTTTTATAAAGGGAGTTTGGCTACGGGCATATAATTTGAAGTACTCACCAACTACCTCTGTAAAAAAAATGTTACGGAGGTACCGAAGGACTCCGAAACATGGATTTTCGGATATTGCACATACTAGCTCCTAAGTGAAGTCTTGATTCGACTACGGTAGGTTCCATAGTTTTTTTAGCTATGGACCTTTAAAGTTAATTTTTTCATGATTTCGGCAGCCTATAAATCCGAAAGAAGCGCTCGTGCACCCAAGTTGGTCTATACTTTTTATCTTATCTTGGTGTCAAGAATCATCCCCCAAAACGTTGTCGGTGTTGTTTTAAAACACCCTGTATATACCCTCGAAATATTATGCCTATACACCTGAATTTAATAAGTCGACCCTCTTTTATGACGAGTACATATCGTATGCATGGTGTACTTTTCGTGTCGACTAATTTGTTCAGCTCTCTGCTCAGAATGTTTTCTTGACGCCTAGTTTAAAATACCTTCAACCTGCTTTGAAAATTAAATTAAATTGCCTGAAAATTAGCAGCTCCCTGAAAATCATAGCGTTTTTAATAGGTGAAATACAAAAAAGAACTAAATTTGTATTTCACAAACGAAAGCAGTTGCAGTAAATTCGTTAGTGCTGTGTTGAAGCACCATCCATCCCCTCATATATATGCAGTATGAACTCGCCTAACCTTGAGAGTTTTCAGTAAGATGTTCATGTGTATTGTGTTATGTCGGAAAATAGCTAATTCGAAAATGGAATCAAAAAGATTCCTGTGATGTTTAAAATGTCAACAACTGAAACATTCTTAATGCTGACCAAGACACACAGTGATACTTCTATTTCCAGAGTGCAAGTCTTTCAGTAGCATAAACGTTTCTCAAATGAAGGAAATATCTTAACGAATGATTGTCTTCAGTTATTCACAAACATCTACAGAGATGATCAGAAGTAACTAAAGATTGAGTTTAGACAGAGAATTGATGCGGTGGATTATAACATTAAGAATTAGGTAAGTCTGTGCCAAGGTTATGTTGAAAAATATCTTGCCGGAATAAGAAGAATGCTAACAAATATTGTGTGCGCACATTTATAACGCTTCAGAATTGAACCAGACTTGATGGAATCTTTTATCGCCTTCGAGAAACATGGACTTTTACCTATGATCCGGAGATTAAGAGCCTGCCTTACTAAAAATAATACGAAATTTACCATTTTCTTTTGCTTGATTATTCATCAGTGAAGGGACACAATGAAATGCAAGTTACCACAATCATAGATAATGTTATTCTACAACAGAAAATATGAACCTGAAGAAAGTTCAGTGTTGCAATCCATAGAAATTACAGTGTTTCCAGAAAAACAATTTCCCTAAAATCTAAGTTAAGACAGCGAGTAGAGGAATGAACTCAACTGCATTTAATTACGTATCATATTGTTTTGGTTTTCTGTGAACTACTTTTTAAATAATAGTTTATTTAGTTTGTAATAAACAAAATAGTTTTAACATACAGTTATTAAAACTAAATAATAATGTTAATTAAAAAGTAGTTCACAAGCAACCAAAACAACATGATACGTAATTAAATGCAGTTGAGTTCATTACTCTACTCGCTGTCTTACCTTAGATTTTAGGGAAATTGTTTTTCTGGCAACACTATAATTTCTATGGATTGCAACACTGAACATTCTTCAGGTTCATATTTTCTGTTGTAGAATAACATTATCTATGATTGTGGTAACTTGCATGAATACGCGACAAAACGTACTAGCGACAAAACGTACCACCGACAAAACGTACCACTTACCCTGAGGGATGCTTGTGAAGGGTTTTCTAAAAACACTTTAAATAATGACAAGCGACAAAACGTACCACTTGCCTGGAGGGCTACTTGCGAAGAGTCTTCCAATCAGCCATCAAATAATGACAGGCGACAAAACGTACCACTTGATAGGACGGCATATAAGTATATATATATACATATATATATATATATATATATATATATATATATATATATATATATATATATATATATATATATATATATATCGGCCAAAATAAGGTTAAAAGTTGAACAGATCAGTGGTGAGAAAAGTACCGATGCAAGACCAAGACTAAGACTAAGGCTAAGACTAAGACCTTGCCTTCAAGATTCTCGCAACACCAAGACCATACCTGCAAGATTCTCGCCAGACCAATACCAGCAAGAATCTTGGATATGCAATATTTTAATATTTTCTGATTTCCATCACACTTTATCCAGGCTTTGGACCAGGGACGGATAGGTATTATTAGAGGGGCGCGGACGCTTTCTCCCA
Source organism: Thermobia domestica (assembly GCF_964235325.1). Taxonomy (NCBI): domain Eukaryota; kingdom Metazoa; phylum Arthropoda; class Insecta; order Zygentoma; family Lepismatidae; genus Thermobia; species Thermobia domestica. The sequence goes on along the minus strand of NC_137457.1, from coordinate 213,060,897 downwards.
CCACTACCAGTATCTCAATGCCACAAATCAAGTTGCACAGTTTTCTTTCTACAATAAGTCAATAGTAATAACAATTGACAATTAAAACATGATATTCTTTCATCAGTATATTATTCTGAATTGTTCAAAATATTACATGAAGTTCAAGGAGAACGTATACTATATTACAAAATTAGCAGATGTTTTAGTGTACTAGTTTTTGATGCTACTGTGCACTTTGATGCTACTCTGCACTTTGACAACTCGATACATTAACTGTCTGTTCTTCTCAACCTTATACTGCCGTTGTTTTACCTGTTCATGAGGAAGTAGTTTCTTAACATTATGTTCTCTTTTGTTAGATATGTAAGCACCCACATTGGTCTAATGTATCTTGGAAGACTCGTGTTCTCTTACTCGCTGATAAACGTGTTTAATGTTACGTTTGTCACGTACAGAACCTTTAAGAGAAGTTTGTTCGATCTGGAGAATAATCTGTGAACACCCTGAAAAAAAAAAAAACTTGAAGTGGTACGTTTTGTCGCGGATTAAATATCTGAAATGTTTTAATTAGTCCAAGACAGGTTGTAATTTATATAAGTGGTACGTTTTGTCGTGGAATAAATATCAGAAATGCTTTAATTAATCCAGGACAGGTTGTCATTTATGACAGGTCGTCAAAAGTGGTACGTTTTGTCGCGAAAATTCAAGTGGTACGTTTTGTCGCTGGTACGTTTTGTCGGGACACCAACTTGCATTTCATTATCTCCCTTCACTGATGAATAATCAAGCAAAAGAAAATGGTAAATTTCGTATTATTTTTAGTAAGGCAGGCTCTTAAGCAGTGATCCATGCAGTGAAAGTAATGCCTTAGTTCACTAGATCGAAAAGTATGCATGTTGCGCTCAAAATTAGGCAGTGCTACTTCTGTTCTTTGACTCTCTCGGAATCATAAAGTTTGAGTGGGTACCTAGTGAGAAAACAATCAATTAGCACTATAAGACAGGTCTTCACTAGACTTTACCAAAAAGTTAGGGGACTTAGAACCAATTGTGGAAAGACGGATGGATTTTGCATCAGGATAACGCATATTTCTAGCATGTTACGAAAAAAAATTGTTTTCGGGTTTGAATTATCTGAATAAATCCACTGTAAAACTCACCTGTATTTTATTAGTATATTATTGGCACATCCACAGTGTATTATGTTGCTTTATTGTTTTAGGAGATTGTGGACACTTCAACATCTTATTAAGATACTACGTACGGTCTGTCAGGAAAGTAAATGTACATATGTTTTTTGAATCTGGCAACCATGAAGAATATGAGAATTAAATCAATCAAATATATATGTAGTAAGGGTAAGGAGAAACGTCTAACCTGAATAAGACGTTGCAGAGGGGCACAAGCTGTGAATACGAAAAGTTTAATAAAGGACGACATCGAATAGAAAGCCAGAAACAGCTGCTAAACGGAGGAAAAAAGAGAGTAAAAATTGTCGAAGTGGGAACATAAATTACAAATACAAACAAATACGCCGAAAACTAAACGTGATCTTGGTGTAGTGGTTAAGGTGCTGAATTACAAGTGTAAAGGACGTCAGTTCGAATCCACTTCAAGATTTTTTTTACAAATTTTGTTAATAATGCATACAGCTCATGAGAGATGGTAAAAGAGATCGTATTACCCGTTTAATATGTTAAGTGAAAACAAGATAAAAATTTCAGTGACATTTATTATTGAAGTGAAACCATGAAAACGAGGAAGCAGATATATCTAATCAGAGGTATCTATCAGAGGGCGGTGATTGGAAAAACGAAATTTTCCCGCATTACGAACATGTGAATCTCCACAATAGGCAAATTTCTTCAGAAATGTACCTATTGCAGAGACCATCATATCAAAAATGCCGCAAAATTTCTAGGCAATTTTGCCGATCATCACCCTCTGACAAGAAAGGTTCTCTCCCCAGAATCGGGGATCCGGAGACTGCGCATATATTTAAATAGAGGAGGGCCGCGAAGGAATACTGGAGAAATATGAAGGGCCGACAGCAGAGAATAAATTTAATATGGCCGCCCGAAGGTCATACCAATCGACTTCTGCAAGCAACCTCTCATCCACTTCCCATGGGCACATTGACTTAATGTTTTGCAGATTGATATTACATATATTGGTTTGAAATTTCGTGAACGCTGATGTATTGAACCCAATATAGCCGATCAAAATGTCAATGTGTAAATGACTCGTGTCTGTAAAACAAATTGTACTATGGAAGTACAGTATCACTAGACGTGTACGAAAAGCATTAAACGGTTCAAAATATCGCCACCTGAAAACCTTCGGGCGGCCATATTGGATTTATTCATTGTTGTCGGCCAGGCATATTTCACCAGTATTCCTTCGTGGCCATCCTCTTTATAAATATATGCGCAGTTTCCTGATCCCCGATTCTTGGGAGAGAACCTTTACTTGTGAGACAAAAACCACTTTCAGTTCGAAAGTTTCTCTCTGTGCGTCCATCTATCTATCTATCTATATATATATATATATATCGCTTTTTGTGAATGCCATAACCACCGTAATTTTCAGCGGATTGAGACCAAACTTGACACAAACATTAATTGTTGAAATATCTTAAATGAGTTCGTTAGTCAGAATAATCAGATGAAAATATTAAAAATGGCGGCCCGAGGAGTGTTATTTGATTTATTTTTTTAGTAACACACTGCATTGCAAATAGTGGTAGGCAACATTAGTGGTAAGTAAAATAATAATAATAATTACTACTATTATTATTATATATATTACGAAAAGGTGTTGTTTGTAGCAACGCAATATCTTCCTCAATTCTTCATCAAACGTAATGATTGAAACGCCATATCTCCCTTACAGTCAAAATATTAATAATTTATATCGAGAGAACGGGAAATGGTAGAGTGATGGGAGCAACGTTGGAGAGTATGCACTCATAGTACTCAGAAAAATATGCGATTTCAATGCAAAAAGAATGAAGAGATATTGTCATGGGGAGTCATGGGACCACGGCAGAGCCCTCTTTATGCAAAATGTCGATAACTTATATCAAGAGAACAGGAGGTGGTAGTGGGATGGGACCAACGTTGGATACCGTAGACCCATAAGGTGCATCGAAAAAATTAGGGGGGGGTGCCAGCCAGTCTTACTTATTTCCATATGATAATATAAAATTGTATTGTGCGAAATATACGCACGAGTTAGCTAGTAATATTTAATATTATTATTGTTATTATCAACACTATCTTTTCATTACGTGTACATGTTTGACATGAAACCAAAAAGAAGATCCATCATTCGTAGAAAGAATAAGAATAGACAGCTACTTTAACTGTGAATGACGACGAAAAATACGAAAAAGTGACTACCTGTAGCGAAAAGAAACAATACTTTCTCTCAAATGATAAAAAATCAAGCCAAGATAGATTCGAACTCTGGTGGCCGGCGCGAAAAGTCAGTGCTTTGTCCACTCACCCACTGTGTCGTTAGGAATTACAACCACTGCATTAACAGCTATCAAGCTATCACTTCCGGGGATTGTATACTATGATCACGTGTTCCTTCTATGATGGAAGTCGATAATGTTCTTACATGTAGTAGTTAAATCTGCATGGTATGTAATACATGATCTATTTAGACCTACATGCTCTACATATTATGTAATAAAAGGGTCATGCTAGGAATAAGAAACAGAACATTGCTTGGATAAAACGGAAACTATAGGCATCAGAAGAAATATTTATCTACGAGGCATGCGCAGTAACATAATTCAGAATAGTTACTGTTTAGCTCCTATTATGAAAATTTTTGAGGAAACATGCAATGTTTTGTTCATGGAACTGCCTGTAAAAGTCAGTCAGATTTTGACAGGCATTATACAAGCGCCTGTTTCGGCGAAAGCACATGTAAAGAAAATATTACAGGCACATTGTTTTCAGGTGTTATGCATGTCGAAAAAGTATTAAACTTCTGTTGGAAATTTTGCACGGAATTATACATTGTACAGAGCCTGTACATTAAAATGAGAACATGCAATGTACACGTAGTCACTCACATGCAAGTGCATGGAGGGAATATGTTCATGTAAAATGCCTTCAATGGATTTTTGATAACACTCGCAATACAGCAAGAATGAAAAGTACAAGGAAGGTGCCTGTTTATCTAGATGTAATATACATGTGTGACATTCGCATTACATTTAAATACCATGCATTAGCGTATAGCATGGAAAACGCATGATGTAGAATATGTTATTTTACATTTATCATTTTCGTGTACATGCGAAGTGTGTAACTCCCCTACGTGCAGTGTACAGGCAATGTACAGGTTAACGGGGACTGCAGGAGTAAGAGAAAGTGTTTGGCTGTTCTGGGAAGCGGACTTGGTGGCGTAGTGGTTAACGCATCGGCGCGGTATGCCGGAGATCCCGGGTTCAAGTCCAAGTCCAGTTAGGCCACTTTTTCACTCTTTGTAAGTTGTTATGCAATGATCATGATTGCCAATAGATGGATTAAACAGATACGTGTGATGAACAAGGTGGATTGGAGCTAAATATTCACGTTATACGCATAGGAGACATGCAATATTCAGGCACAAGTCTCCAATTCGACATTTGCTATGCAAGGTCCTGACACATGTATAATACATGGAATTACAACTGAATACATTGCCTGTATTATCTCCGTGTACATGCAAAGTGTGAACCCGCCTATATGCAATGTACAGGCAATGTGCAGGTAAACGGAAAATGCAATGATCATGATTGCCAATAAATAGGTTAAACAGGTGCATGCAATGAACAAGGTTGATTGGACTGAGTCATTAATGTTATAGGTGTAGGAAACATAATATTCAGGCACCAAGTCTCTAGTTTGGGGCACATACGCAAGGTCCTGACATATGTAGAGTACATTAGAATAGAATTAGACACATTGCCTGTAACATGCAAAGTGTGAAATCACCTACATGAAGTGTACAGGTAATGTACATATGAATGGGAACATGCAATGATCATGACTGCCACTAATGGATTAAACAGATACGTTTAGTGAGTAAATAGCTTAAACAGGTAAATGCGATGGACAAGGTTGATTAGAGTGAATCATTCACATTACAGGCGTAAGGGACATGCAATATCCAGACATCAAGTCTTCACTTTGACATGCGCATATGCAAGGTGCTGGCACATATATACAGAGGCGTGCGCAGACCCTTGTATTAGATGAATCAAATAGTAGTATTACTTCTTAAAGTATGCAGCCTACATTCTAGTATCCTAACACCTGTATTTAACATGTCAATTACATTTTTATCAAATGAAAAGCAGCTGTCGCCAGATCCTTATGAGGTAACGTATATGTCAACTACATGGAATATGCCAGTTACGTACATGTCTTTCCAATCTCTACATTTTGTTTACACGCATTTTTCACGTTGCAAGGTTTCAACCATATCAACATGAAAACTACCCGTTTCCGTGAAATGAACATGCAATGATCTTGAAAAAGATGGATACCTGTCTCATGCGTTTAAAAGTATTTCATTTTCAGGCGCATTTACAGGTACCTGTAAAATTATGCCTGTTTATGCATGTTTCACAGGCGCCTGTAAACCACCTGCATTTTCTGTCTGGGTCACTAAACGAAGAAAGGGGTATAGAAAACAAACATGCTGCGTCAACGAGATTGACCAGAGTTGACATCGGAGGAAGCAGATGTGTAGTAATACAACTACTTTGGTTAAATTGATAATTCGTTTTGTATCCTGTAATAGATCTTATCACAACTTTACGGGAGAGCAGAGAAAGACTTACTAACCTTATCATATAGAAGGCTTTACTAAGCCGATCATATAGAAACAAATGGATGTAACTGTGAATACTACAACTTGGATTTAATGAAAGCCGTTTAGATATTCAGTGCTTTTCAGGGTTATTCACTAAAAGATAAGACAATACAATTCTTCACACCTCAGCTTCCAGTAGCTAGATACATGCAATTTCTGGTGAGATAATGAAACTGCTGTCGTATTTTAATACATGACGTATTGCAGGATACAAAATGCTTTGCATTGCTTGTTTGTTTGTAGACAGCTATTAGTTTAGTGTTCTCAAAGGTTGTGTGTAAACTAGGGATGGCCAATTCCAGAATTTTTACTTTCCGGACTCCCGAAAGTACAACCGGACAAATTCCGGAATTCGGAAAAAATCCGGAATTTAGAAATTTCTGATTTCGTAAACATTCCGGAATTCGAAAAAATCCGGAACTTTTCCGAATTCCGTGATTTTTCTGAATTTCGGAATCTTCTGAATACCGGAATTTTATCGAATTCCATAATTTTCCAAAATCCGCTTCCGGAAAATGAACTTCTCTCGGTTAATATGTATAGTGGCGGACATAAATCTTTGACCAGGTAATGGCGACTGCTTTGAAACAAATGCAGAGTATGAGAATTAAATCTGTCATATCTGTAGCTTCGTGTGGAGAAGAAACAAACTTGTGAACCAAAAGTTTAACAACTCAAGTTATTAATATAAACTTTGCCGAAAATTATTCACTTAGATCATCATAAAAGAAATACGAAATACATTTTGAATCGAAGAAATATAACATACAACTTTGCAAGCGGAGGCAAAGAAAACTAACGTAACCAGACTAAAGACGAATCGTTTACCGCGTAGAGATCGCGGTTCAGTGGTCAAGGTGCTTGACTAGTAATCTGGAAGTTCTTGGCTCGAATCTACGTCGGGCAATTTTTTTTACTTCAGGATTCTTGATGGCGATTGATCGGCGATGACATTACGTTTTATTATATTCAGATATTTGAATACTCGGATGTTTCAATACTTGAACTATCAAATCTTCAGGAATAATAATAGTAATAATAATAATAATAATGAACTAATAATAATTATTACTATCTCGTAGAAGATTAAAAGCTAGGAGCTAATTATCGCTCAGGTCATACCATTACAAGCAGAAACTTTACATTTGGAAAGAATATTTCGGTTTTGTTTAATGTTGTCCATGAGAAGAGGAATTTCTCATCTCGTTTCTAAACCAAACAAAATAATGAGAATTAACATTTTATATTCGAGACGGGACAAGGCTAACTCAAATTACCGTCTCGATTCTCGAAATAGTGTATGTCCATTCTTTAAGTAACAATTGCTCTGTAGATTGTGAAAGCGAAGGAACGTAAGGATATTAGGGATCTCTTTCTTGAACATTTCGGAATCGGTCAGACTACGCTAAATGCATTAGAGACATACAGATCCAGGGTTCAGAAACCCACGGAATCACTTACTTTCTACATATACGTGAAGAAACACCTAGCAGACAGGTTTAATCCGAAACTTGCATTCAAAGAATTTTATGTTGATTGCGTTTTAGGGATGTACCCCGAATACAGAGAAAACATTCGGTAGTTTCGACGCTTTTGCACAGGCCGCATGGACCAGACAAAAGATTGTCATGCTGATGCATAAGAAACTACAGGGACAATCACACAGCTTTCCGAGTAGTTCTCAGAAACCGATAATCGTCTCTGAACTTCCACGTACTCCCCTTCCCCCTCCGAATACAGATTCATATTCGGAACTGACAGCAAAACTTGAAAAATTGCAGTTGCAATTCAATAGCCAGTTGAATACCCGCGCTTAGGTTCATTTTTCTGAACAAGGCAACAGAAATTACGTTTATACTCCTCCAGCCTCTCCTCACCGCACTACTTCACCTACACGATATGACACACGCTCGTACTTCCGATCTCAATCTCCCGTTCACGCGTATGAGTATCGCCACCGGAGATGCAGTTCTTCTCCGTGTGCTAGACAGGCATATGCTTGTGCAGCACATTCTTGCTGTACATGTTCCAATGGAACACATTTTGGAACACATTCTGAAAATACTTCATGCCATTGTAACATGCCCCAAACTCTCAGGCTCAGTGTACTAACAGTTCCCCACCACCTACGCAAGGAAAACAGAACGTTACTACACAGAGGCAAGGCAGTACCGCACAGGAAAGCAATGATAAGCCCATCCAAAGGAATGGAAAGAAAAATAAAAACAAACAACAATACAAGAATGAAAATGGAAACAAACAGCAATTTCATGCTGCATACATGAATCAGGCACAGTTTCCTCTGGTATATCCTCCCCTATTCCCATACTACAGTTACCCTCCCCCTTTCCCTTACCCTGCTTATGCTTTCCCACCGCAGCAGGTAAATACGGTGATGACCAACCCTAATCCTGCTTTTAGTCCAAAATCTAGTAGAGGAACGGGAGATTCAATCTTCCCCAGTATCACATACCGATTGTGACAAACCATATGGGACAAATATGAACTCTGAACTGCTCACTTCACAATCTACCACAATTAAGTTACCAATGGAACAACAAGGCCAATTGAATTATATCACTGGTACTGTAGGGACAGCAAACGTTAAACTCATACTCGATTCTGGAGCTAAAGCGAATATTTGTCCATTTTCAGCTTTGCCCGCCCATGCTGGTGTATTTCCTTTACGTACTTCGCTTTACAGCATATCACAGGTGCCGACGGAGCTCACGAAAGCTGAATATTTGACAATACGTTTATATGGCAAATCATTCACGGTGTTGTTTAGATTAATTCCTTTGCCTAAATTTCCGATTATTCTTGTAATGGATTCTTGAAGTAACACATTTGTCAATTGGATTATGTTACTAACACACTTACGCTTGAACATTTTGGTTGCAAACCACCTAAGAAAAATGATAAGAAACCAAAAATTCGCAAACTTTCTACAGTTCTGGCACAGGAAATTGCAAATAATCAACATTTCACGCTCATTTGCGAACAAGCTATTACAATTCCACCCAAATCATGTTGTATAATGCCTCTCAAATTTTCTCTCGATATGCCTATTGAAAATTTTCACGTACATACACCTGTAAACAAATTTCTCAAAAAGTGTTTTATGGTACAAGCAGCTGCTTCAGCTGAGAACCTAGCGGTTCCTATAGTGAACACTTCTCGGTTCACAAAACATTTCAAACAGGGAATACCTCTAGCCATAGCGTCACGATTGACGGAAGACAGTGAAACAGTACACGTAAACAAAATCACAAAACTTTACACACCAACCCCTGAGCAGGTGCAAGAAAAGTTTCAAAACGCATGCAAGAAATTGGCCATCTGACTGACGTCTCGAAATTTACTTTAGGTAAAACATTGACAGATGTAAAAAACAGAAATTACAAAATCTGTTGTCTCAGTACGCCACTGTTTTCAAGTGGAGTAGTAATGACTTCACGGCTATAGATGCTTTTGCTGTATCTCTTAATCTTCAATCCAGAGAACCATTTCAAGCTGCCGCATATACAATTCCTCACAGACGTCGGCCTCAAGCGAAAGCTGAAATTCTTAAACTTCTAGACCAAGGAGTTTTAGAGAATGCCGACGGTCCTGTACGCAACAACGTTTTATTTGTTCCCAAACCAGGTGAAAAACAAGTTCGTTGTGTAATGGATCTCAGAAAATTGAATGCTAATTGTATTAGTGTCAACGATCCAATTATTTCGGTTCAGGATTCTCTCGAAAAACTATCTGACGTCACATGGATCTGTTCATTGGACTTATATGTCCTTTTTTCAAGTAACACTACGGGAAGAAGATCGTCCTTTTACTGCATTCAGTGCACCTAGTTTAGAATTATCTAGAACACAAATGCAACTACGGAAATTACCAACGGGTTATAAAAAGTCCACGATATACTTGCAACGTATATTACGACAAATTTTTGAAGATATAGATTTTTCTCGCGTTGCTTTGTACGTAGATGACATGTATGTAATCGGAAATTCATTTGAAGAAATGCTTCAAAGGCTTGAAAAAGTGCTTAAGACAGCACAGCAATATTCCGTGCTTTTCAATTCAGACAAGTCGCGATTTGGTGTGCATGAAGTAAAATGTCTAGGTTACATTGTGACCAACGGTACAATTCGTCCGAATCCTGATAAACTTGACGCGATTCTAAAAATTGAAAAACCGAAAACTGTCAAACAACTTCGAAGTTGGCTCGCTTCGATAATTTTTTCGGAATTTCTTTAAGGATACTTCCCTCAAATCGGCGCCAATTGTACAAAGCCCTCAAAGGAAATCCTCGTAAACTTCATTGGGATGACGCTTGTGAGCTTGCGTACCAAGAGATGCGCAAAGCATTGACTTCTCCCCCACTCCTACAAATGTACACAACACGCAATACCGAACACGCAATAGTCTGTGATGCATCTTTGCTTGGCGTCGGTTCGGCATTACTACAGAGAAAAATCGGTGAAAAAGAGTGGAAAGTAGTGATGTATGCTTCCAGCAGGCATCCCCCAGAAAAAACCCTCCCCCACGTACGAACTTGAGGTATATGCTGTGTATTTTTCTTTGCAGAAATTTTAAAAGTATTTAGTGGGTCAACCGTTTACTGTGTATACAGATAGTACTGCCGTAACAGTCCTGCAAAAGTCTATTCACTTAAGCAGCAAACTTCAGCGTTGGCGTGACTATTTCTCAAAATTTCAATTTCAAATTCAACATATAGCAGTAACTCAGAATGGACTTGCTGATTACATGTCAAGAAATCCTCTCCCCGCCATAGCTGACACATTACAGGACGCAGCTACAGAACTGCATCCACTACACATGTTGGCACTCGACAAAACAACTGATATTGGTTCACTATTACGAGAAGACAATTACTTTGGGAAAATCATGAAAGTACTAGAAACTGACGATAAGCAACACCCACAGTACAAACAGTGGAAGAGCGCTTACATTTTAGAGAAAGGATTGCTATACAAACGTATCAAAGCAATACCAGAAGACAGAAAATTTCTGTGCATTCCTACACGACTTCGTAATTCTGTTTTCACGGAAATACATTCAAATGTGTTAAGTCACGTAGGCTTTCAGAAAATTATCTTGTGGTCAAATCGAAATATTTTTTCCTGAACATGAAAAAGTGGCTATTTAATAAGCTAAAACGCTGTCATGGCTGCAGCATGTATAAAAGAGCATACAGTCCGCTTAATTTGCATGTGCAACAATTACCCAGTCACAGCCTCTTTTCTTGCTTCTCGATTGATTTATGTGGTAAGCTAACGCCATCTAAAGATGACCACTACCAATATTTCTATCTCGCCACATGTCACGCTTCCTCATATGTAATAACAGCTCCTGTAAAATCGCCCACCAGTGACGAGTTCATTGCATTTCTTATGGAGAAGATCATAACGCCTTTCTCTGTTCCATCTATTTTGTATCTCGACAGCAATCTAGCCATAAAAGTCAAAAAACTAATAATTTTCTAGATAGTTTGGATATTACAGTGAAATACGTACTTCCGAAAGGTCATTTCTCCTTAGGTTATGCCGAAAGCAGAATCGGTTCAGTTCAAAAATGCGTTGCGTTTTCTCCCGAAAGACCCACGTAGACTGGCCTCGTTTTTTACAATTCGCCACCCAAACGGTGAACAAAACACCGATTTCAGAACTTGGTATAAGCCCATTTCAAGTAGTTTACGGCATAGAGCCAGCTTTTCCTGTTGATCGTGTTTTAAACGCCCCTGCTGAACATCCCGGCAATGAAGAACGCTTAACACGTCTCAGAGACACACGAGACTATGAGTTGTATAAGCGAAATAAAATATTCGAAAGATAAAAAGCGAAATTGCATTCACAAAAGCCTCCGACGAGCTTTCTTCCGGGTACAAAAGTCGTTATAGAACGTCTATACACCAAAGCAGATGAGTGAAAAAGTCTAGCTCCTAAATTTGAAGGGCCGTATTCTGTTATCTCATCGATTGATGGAAACAGTTATTTTCTGCTGGATTCCAAGGGAAAAGAAACACCTATTACCAAAGCACGCATGAAACTGTACGTCCCTGACGACCAACCCAGCCCCGAGTTTGTGACAAAATACAAACAATATTTAAAATAGTTTAATTGTGCAGTACGCCGTGGTTAACGAGACTCCTTGTTCACAATCATATTTCTCACAATCCGTAAAAAAAAAACAAAAAAAAAACGAATACTTTCGATTTTAGCCGAGATGTGAAGGCCCCTGCTGTGAAATCTTCTTTTCTTCTTTTAATTGTTTCAAGGACTCAACATTAGATTTCTTTTGAAATTAGAAGTGCCCACGAGACGAGTAACATGCGGTCAATGCAACCTCGAATCACGTACGTTCCACCCCTTCTCCCCATTTTCAAAAAAGAAAATTAGGGAAACGAAAATTTCATTTTTGTTTCTTTCAAACTCTCTGTATCAGGGATATAACAAAGCAATAGCATCATTGTAGCACACTTACCTTTCATCTGCCAACACAGCTAGTGATCATGCTGATGAACCCCTCCCTTGAAATTCACGATGCGCCTCTGGAAACGCTTCGATTGGTTTTCTTTTTACAGACACACACACCCATACAAACAAAAAAAAAACTTTCCTCCACAAGAAAACTCACGGAAAATCTCCATGCAGTCATTTTGCATTTCTACCAACGACTTCACTCACTACACACATTTAACAAATTAAACTGTCACGTTTTACCGTGTAACACGAAGCACTAACCACAGAGAAACTATATTTTTAAATCAAAACTTAGACGAGCATAGTAAGTACTTCCTCCAGCGTTGCAATGAAACTTGCTCTAGTTTTTCGTAGTGTTTTGCATGATTGCCCTCTTCCTTGTTCTGCAGCAAAGCTTCTCATCGAACAGATCTTTCAAAAAAAAAAAAAAAAAAAAAATCAGAAAATTTAAAATTTCGTTTTCACGTTTTACACATAACTTTCATTTTAAGACCCTGTCCTGAAACACATTTTTCTTTCTTTCAGGGAATTTATTTTGCTGGTCCTCTGTTCGACCCTCACGATCAGCCATGCTTTTACAGGAACATCATACGAAATAGGACTTGCTATCACAATTGTAATGTTAGTTCTACTAGTGGTTAGCGTTATCACATTCTTCTCTTATTTTCGTTACTGTTGTACCACACGTAGAACTTCGAGAACGACGACAATTACAGTCAAAGTATGTTCCATGTCCCACCATTCACGATACCAATGGTGCAGACGGTATTCAACAAGAGTTACGCAATGTGTCTCCGATACAAGAGATGTCTTTGTTTGAATCTCCCGATCAATCCGACAGCCAAACTCATCTCCCTCTTTCTCCTTCCACCACCCCAAGCACATTTCCTATTCCGATCACTACTTCAAAGCAAAAACACTCTGCCACTGATAGTGTTGTAAGTAGTCAAAATGAACCTCTACCAGATGACACCTCTATGCTCGATTGAAGATATTTTACTTCGGAATAGCATTGTATATAGCTGGTGTCGGGATTCATTCTGTTAGCGGATAAAAATTTACAAAAATGGAATTATCTATGCCTTTTAAGAATTCATGTTTTCGTGTCAAGCCCCCCTCGTTCCATTTCCCTCAGTTGCATGCATGCCATTCAGCTATTTAAGAAATGCATGATGAGACATACTACGAGAGATTGGAGCACGAATCAGCTTTCAAAGGGTTACTGATACATCGATATGAAGGATGAGAATATTTGACAATACGGTGTTTACATAAATAGAGAACAAATAACATTAACAATTTATTGTAAGAATACTTGTCAGTCATATATCTCATTGCAACTGAAATCAGTGTAGTAAATTTTCAATATGTAACATTTAAGGTTAATTACAAATATCAATTTAAAAAGTATGCTTGTAGAAAAACTTCCTATACACGGCCAACGTTCATTTTCACTACATGTGAATATTAGAATACGAGTTAATCTTTTCTATTGTGTTTGAGACCATTGTTCCCTCTCTCTCTCTCTCAAAATAAAAAAGTATCTCAGGTTATAATCATGAGTCATCACAACCATTTTGTGAATTTCAATATTCATACTGAATATATAACAAGCCTTTCCCCCCCTCTGTAGCATTGCATACAAGTGTTTTTTTCTTTTACTCATTCTCTTTCACAAGTTTTAACTTTACCAACATATGTTCATAGACCCTAACTTGTCCAAAGAGAGAGAAACCGGCCAACAGTGAAAGTGTTAAGTGAGAATTTTGTGCTTTGATTTGTAGTGATTATAAGTGAAAGTGTTTCTTCCCGTCTTATTTAACTATATGCCTACTCACCTAGAAGCTCAGCGTTTCACCTCCAAGAACCGTCCCAGTACATTCATGGTGAACTGCGTTGCTCAACCGAGTGCACGTGGACACTTGAGGAACCTCAATAACGTTAAACCTGTGATAGCATCCTACTAGGGTCATGGTACTCATCCAGAAACAAGAACTTTGTCATACATTTCAGTATTGACCGGGTGTATTTCGTTAGCTTGGGAGTACCACGTTCCAGTGGTGAAAAGGGACGACATTCAGAAAAAATTATTTTCCTTTTTTTATTCAAAAAATTCTATGAAGCATTAAAAACTGTAGTGAACAATAGAAAGAAGTACAGTAACTTTATACAAAGCAAAAACAATAACTGTTCTTAACACGGAAGAGAATTCTTCGCAAAACTATTAACAGCCACTGCACAGAAAATCTAACAGTCTTTGAGTGACGTCACAGTCAAAAGAAACAGAAGAAATCGGTTCTTTGACGGAAATACATCTAAGCATCCTCATTACAAGATGGATGGAAAGCGGTGACTTAGTTTAGAAATATCAAAAATAATATTTTACCCAAAGTGGAATAGGATACAGGGCTATGACGTATTTGAGTCAAAGTTACGGTTTGTAATGTGAAAGACAATTGAGATGGTTTATAACGACTTGTTTCGGTTCATTCGAGGTTCAGACGTTCAGTACGATTCAGACCCATGCGTGAGCTGGATCTCTCCGCACAGTCTATCGAGCTTCATAACCCGCGAAGACCCATCCATGGTCTGTAGGGCAAGTAAATAATCAGCTCCGAGACTTATCTCACGTAGCTGAATTAACTTACGACCAAAGTGTACTTGTGTTTAAGTTACTTTGTGTAATCGCAAATTTTACTCGTCGTTACATTTTGGTTTATAGTGTAGGAATTGTTGTAATTATGTAAGTACAATAAGTCGTATATTACAAGTATGCATAACTGATTAATTAAGATAGTGCAAGATAGAGTTAACTAGGTCTCATATGACGTTGGCCAGGTATATTCTGGAGTAGATAGGGAGCTTAATATCGCTCTCTCTCGAAATTCGTCTTCATGGCGAATGACTCTTTGGATACATTTATAATTACATTGCATAATGTTTATGTTACATATTAATGCTGTCAATCTAGGTTGGAATGTTTTATGATTTGGACAGCACGATCCTAGAACCAGGATCCTTGATACTTTATATACTACCTTTGTTATGATCCTTTGTGATTAACTCTGAAAAGAACATTAATTTAAAACAATAAAAGGTATCGAAAGTTCCAAGTTGATTTGCTTTCATTTAGTGGCTAATTGGCAACAGTGAATACCTAGTTTATTTATTAACTATGTTCTAAATATATAAAAAGAAACGACTGAAATCATTTCTAGACATTTCTAGATATACTATTGTATGTAGAAATTAGCAATACACATTAGTTAGTTGGAAATGTATGCGCTTGCACTGGTGTTGGGCGATACTTCGACTACTAAAAACCCACAATAAACAAGCAAATTTTAAAAGCATATTTTAAAAGAGGTAATGCTATTGTCTACAGACAAGAAAAAAACACACCTTCAGCAACAATACTTTCTCCACGTCCAATCCAGCTGCAACACAGGCACAAAATATTTTAATGATACGTCGGCAGATATCATTCACTTCGCCGGCTTGTCCTTGTGGCCAAATTATTCGAGCAACAAGAGGTTTTCTCGAATCTGTCCCAACCAAAGTACAACGGAGCACTTTCCTGCACCTAGGAAAATTAACAATCAAGCTTTAGTCGTAACATTTTCCAAATAATAATAATAATAATAATAATAATAATAATAATAATAATAATAATAATAATAATAATAATAAGAAGAAGAAGAAGAAGAAGAAGAAGAAGAATGAGGAGGAGGAGGAGGAGGAGGAGGAGGAGGAGGAGGAGGAGGAGTTTTCAATTTGCAGCAAGAATATTCTAGCATCCTAACATATTTCAGGCTTTCTAAAATGTTCTAGAATTTTTTGTTAACTTCTAGACTTACACCATTGACAGTAAATAATAAGAGGAACACATTTACAATGAACCTTCTGGAACATTATGAAAACTACTAGAATATTATAAAAACTAGAATATTGTATAATGTTCCTGAATATTCTATAATGTTCTAACACATTCTATGATGTTCTACAACGTTTCAACATACACTAACGTTTTGTTGTTTGATTTTCCAAACCTGAGAGGTCATTTTATTTTATAAGACATAGGGTTCTAAAATTAAACTTTATTACTTGTTAAGCTTTCGGGTAGAAATAAAAATAAGATTGAAAAGAGTATAGTTGAGACATTGCCTCCAAAGATGTCCAATAATTTGCATGAACGAGATTTCGACCGAATTTGGAAGTGCCTTTCTTTGGATCTAGCTAGACAGTGGTAACTGATTTTACTCCACACATTGACATTGGGATTCATGTCTGCAAGTTTTGATTGAATTGGTGCACTCACAACGTAGTTAAGGTGTTTTCAATGTGGGCTCTTGAACTGTGCTTTTTTAAAAAAAAAAAAAGGACAAAAATTGAAGAGCTGTATCTATACTAAGGTATGTTCACGCGGCTAATCAGCAGTACATTCTGAATCAGTGTTAAAGGTATCCAAGTTTACAAAAGATCAGGTCTTTACGTTTAATACAACCTTCAAAAACGTTGGGTCAATTTAGCACCTTTGCACGTGGAGCGAAGATGTGTGTAATATTTTAAAGGACATACATGCAACCAAAGAAGATATTCAACTGAAGTTTGGCACATAATCATCACAGATAATGTCGAAACCTCCCGCCAAATTTCATTAACTTTGGAAATGGTCGTGATGGAATCACCTTTGGAATTAGTCCTTTTGATATGGAATTATCCTATGTGCTGTGATAAATTTTTGACAATACATTTTAAATAGATTGACCAGTCAAAAGTACAAATTACACTACCTTAAGCAGCCCTGAATTAGCACCTACGCTGAGTACACTGCAGCCTGAAGAGAAATATTTGGTTCCCTCTCTCCGCCTTATATATTAAAGATTAAATTAAGTAATTGTATTAAAAATTTCCTGTGTGCGCGTTTCCGTATTGGAGTCAAGTTATTCTGTCCCTTTCGAGTTACCCGTATTAACAAATATTTAAGAAAAAGATTTCGTGTAGCCTGAAATTGCTGGATACATTGTCGACGATAATTTGGTTATTTTAATTTTCAACACAATAAATGCATTGGGAAAGGTGGAAGGCAGGGCTTCAGATAAATGCAGCCTAGGGCGCCAGGGTGTTGATTAGGCCCTGACCTTGACTTCAAGTCCAGATTATCTCTAATTTGTGAAGAGACATTAGGAAATCGACATATTCAGAAGTTCCTTGGAACAGAAAAGTAAGGTGTCCCAGAATTCTTTTCCTGATTACAAGCATTCATAAGGCAAAAAATATAATACAAAAACCAATACTTTATATCGTGAATTGCATATAAATATTCAAGTTTTTGTGAACACACTTAATAAATTTCTACATGCGATTCTTTCGTTGCCCGAAGCAGGCCCGCAGCCAGCCCAAAAATTTAGGGGGGGCGGTAGAAGTTAGGGGGGCCCGACCCAATCATATTATACTTCATCGTATTATAGTTCATTTGCAAGCCTGCCGTGAAATTTTATGGGGGCCAGCCAAGGTTTAGGGGGGACGGCCCCCCTTGCCCCGAGTGGATACAGGCCTGGCCCGAAGGAATCCAAGCGATATTCCAATTCCACCCATGTGTTGGTCAACATTACGTGAGGGATGGATGTTATGACTTCAGTAATTCTGCGCCGTAATGGTGCGATGTCATTCACTGGTGTTTGGTAAACCTGGTCCTTGACATAACCTCAAAGGAAGAAATCCAGTTGTGTTATGTTTGGTAATCATGAGGCCAGTTTTATCTTTCCGGAAATGTTCCATCCAAATAGACATGGATATCTAATCTCCAATGAGGGGCGCACCATTTTGTTGGAAAATTAAATCCAGAATGTTCTGAATCTATGGCTCAACAAGTAACTGCAACATATGAAGATGTAACTGTGAACGTCTTTTCCCTGAAAAAAAGAGTCCTATGATTTTATTGTGCATAAAACCGCACCACATTCGGCTTAGGGCTGTCTCTGACGGTCTCAAGCACAGCGTGGGGATTCTCGGACCCCAACACCGTTCAAATGAAGTGTCATCTCGTCTTAAAAAAAAAAAAAAGACAGGTTTCATGTAGTCAATATCGTTCTCAATCTCAGACAGCATGGCAACAGTGAAGTGATAACGAGCACTGTAATCCGTTGGTTGTAGGGACTAACGATCTAAACTTTGTACGCACGGAAAAGATGTTTATGTAGGATGAAGTGCACTTATCTGCAATTCACTTGAGGCTCTGCGAACTGACTTCTTGGGACTTCTCACGAAGGCGTTTCTCACTATCTTAATTGTTTGTGCACTACGTCCAGGCCTACCTGTTCTACGGAGATCACTGACGCTGCCTGTTTAATTAAACTTCGCATATCACATCTTGATGCTTTTAACATCTGGTGGCTGTCTATGGTATGCCGTCTGGAATTGTCTCCGGACTGTTTAAGTGACTGTGTCTCGTGATACCAGAGGACACATTGGGCTTTCTCCTGGTTTGAGTACATGTTTCTGTAAATGATATCCATTTCGGCTGTCACGTCACTGGGCCATGCAATAAACAAAAGAACAGTAAATATGGATACAAAACTTTGAATATGCTACGTGCAATTCAACATAAAAGTATTTATCTGTGTGTCATAATTTATGCCTTATGAATGTTTATAATCAGGGAAATAATTCTGGGACACCCGGCAATTCTTAAGGATCATCATACTTGGTGTCAATGTATACACAACTCCGAAAGTGCATTACCACCTGCAATTCTCTTTTTTCTGCAATAGCAGGCAACCCAAAAAGCTCAGCGGTTGGGTTGGTTGTAAATTCGAAAGGCGTTTGACTAAACCTCAATTTTGTCACAAATATATCAGTGTGCCAAACTGCAAATAAGAGAATAAAACAAATTATTAAGAATGACAATTTTATTATTGTGACTGAGTTGGATGACATCAAAAGTTACATAATGACTTACTTAAGCAGTTCAAACAGGATGAATGGTAAGAAATAGATATAAGAAGAAAGCATTTCTCTCTTTCTCCCCACCCCACCCAAAAAAAGAAACTCATAAAAAGAAAAGTTATATAATATAAAGGTTTCATATAAAAGCCTCACAGCACAAAAACAAATAGGTAAACGAAACGAAAAAGAGACTAACACAGAATAGAGGACACCAATGGCGTAGCAGACTTGCGGCCCTCCCATGCAAGATAAAGAGATGGGACCCTAGTTGTAAACCCCATTGTTATAATAATAATAATAATAATAATAATAATAATAATACTATTATTATTATTAAAATGTCGATTCCTTTACAAAATCTCTGACTCTGCCTAAGAGCATGAATGCATATAGCGATCATATGTGCACGTTTTGTCAATCAGCGTTCCCAAAGCCCAGAAGGGGTGGAAATCTCCAAGAGAGAGAAATAAAAAAAACTTTCTTATGGTAAGTGCTTTTGCACGTGATTTTTTGTTTCTTTTTTCAGGGAACAGAAAAGTTCTGGCGCCTAAGAAATTAAACCATATAATATTGCAAATTCGCAAGTGGACGTATATACATTGCAATTTGTTGTAATAAAGACATTATGATTAGAAAACAATATTGTAAAAAGTAAGTTTAATTTCTTCATCCATCGCAAGTCTTAGGGGCCCCTTATACCTCGCCGCCCCCTCGAATATCGATATCGAAAATTTAGAATGATATATTCATGTCCATATATTTGCGATATCGAATGTTGATATATGATAATATAGATACCGACGATAGCGAGATATCGACATATCACAGGCCCAGGTCTGAGAAGTGATGCTTAAAATATAGTGGAATCAACAATCAAATTCTAAATAAGTTCTCCATTTCCGAATTCAATGTAGAGGGGGAAAGTTGTGAACCCGAATAGAAATTTTAAGAAAAAAATGTTAAAATAAAAGTAAGTTTTCCGTTTCCCCTTGAATACAAAACTATTAAAAGAAAACTATTACTGTAATTTACCTTTTACTTCTGTTTCTGATTGTTATCACAAATCAGTACACATACTTTACATAGTATACCAATACACTCTATAACTTTTTACAACCAAGCAAGCCGGAAGATGAATTCCTGATATTAAAGTGGAATGATCTACAAAATAGTCATAATTCATTGGCCACATTTCTATCAGTACATTGGTACTGACTAAGAGCTACAAGACTAACCGAACTGGAAATTAGAGATTTCATTCCCTTTTTCTCTCAGACTAAAAGACTTCTGCATTTTCCTGAGATTTTCGTTGTCTTCATATAAGTCCCGTATCATGGGCTAATTCTGGCTACCGCGGTTTCGAGGTAATCGGTAAACGAACGAGTAAAGTTTGTCGACTCTAAACCCTCGACAGTTTGTGAAAAGATATTTCACCGCTATTATAAGATGATCATCGGGCATTGGTCTTTAACTTTGAGAGATATTGCTTCTCAAAATGTTTCCTAGTAACTTCCAGTTTTCTTGTTTTTGTTGAGGGGCGCGGTCGCTCAATGGTAGAGCGCTTCCTCTGGTGGAAGGAGTCCTTATTGTTTCGACTCCCGGTCAAGTAAATATCTGGCGTACAAGATCGTATCCGTGGGTTTTCCCAGGTTACTCCCGCTTCTTCCCCAGTTTTCATTCCACCAATTTCGCTATTATCATTGACTTGCTTTAATCATGGGGCGCGGTGGCTCAGTGTTAGAGCGCTTCCTCTGGCTCATGGGGTCCTTATTGTTTCGATCCCCGGCCAAGTAAGTTGTGTGGTGGACAAGATCGTATCCGTGAGTTTTTCCAAAGTACTCCCGCTTTTTCCCACTTTTAATTCCACCAATTCTTCTATTATAATTGACTTGCTCTAATCATTGGGAGCGGTAGCTCAGTGGTAGAGCGCTTCCTCTGGTGCCTGGGATCCTTATTGTTTCGATCCACAGCCAAGTAATTTTGTGGTGGGCAAGATCGTATCCGTGGGCTTTCTAGAGTACTCCCGCCTCTTCCCACTTTTCATTCCACCAATTCCTCTATTATAATTGACTTGCATTAATCATTGGCATCGCTGCTTCAGTGGTAGAGCGCTTCTTCTGGTGCATGCGGTCCTTATTGTTTCGATCCCCGGCAAAGTGAGTTGTGTGGTGAACATGATTGTATCCGTGGGTTTTCCCAGAGTACTCCCGCTTTTTCCCACTTTTAATTCCACCAATTCTTCTATTATCATTGACTTGCTCTAATCATTGGGCGCGGTAGGTCAGTGGTAGAGCGCTTCCTCTGGTGGAAGGAGTCCTTATTGTTTCGACTCCCGGTCAAGTAAATATCTGGCGTACAAGATCGTATCCGTGGGTTTTCCCAGGTTACTCCCGCTTCTTCCCCAGTTTTCATTCCACCAATTTCGCTATTATCATTGACTTGCTTTAATCATGGGGCGCGGTGGCTCAGTGTTAGAGCGCTTCCTCTGGCTCATGGGGTCCTTATTGTTTCGATCCCCGGCCAAGTAAGTTGTGTGGTGGACAAGATCGTATCCGTGAGTTTTTCCAAAGTACTCCCGCTTTTTCCCACTTTTAATTCCACCAATTCTTCTATTATAATTGACTTGCTCTAATCATTGGGAGCGGTAGCTCAGTGGTAGAGCGCTTCCTCTGGTGCCTGGGATCCTTATTGTTTCGATCCACAGCCAAGTAATTTTGTGGTGGGCAAGATCGTATCCGTGGGCTTTCTAGAGTACTCCCGCCTCTTCCCACTTTTCATTCCACCAATTCCTCTATTATAATTGACTTGCATTAATCATTGGCATCGCTGCTTCAGTGGTAGAGCGCTTCTTCTGGTGCATGCGGTCCTTATTGTTTCGATCCCCGGCAAAGTGAGTTGTGTGGTGAACATGATTGTATCCGTGGGTTTTCCCAGAGTACTCCCGCTTTTTCCCACTTTTAATTCCACCAATTCTTCTATTATCATTGACTTGCTCTAATCATTGGGCGCGGTAGGTCAGTGGTAGAGCGCTTCCTCTGGTGCGTTGGGTCCTTATTGTTTCCATCCCCAACCAAGTAAATTTCTGGTGGACAATATAGTATCCACGGGTTTTCCCAGAGTATTCTCGTTTCTTCCCACTTTTCATTCCACCAATTCCTCTATTATCATTCACTTGCTTTAATCATTCGGAGCGCTGGCTCTGTGGTAGAGCGCTTCTTCTGGTGCGTGGGATCCTTATTGTTTCGATCCCGAGCCAAGTAAGTTTGTGGTGACAAGATCGTATAAGTGGGTTTTCCCAGAGTACTCCTGCCACTTCCCACTTTTCATTCCACCAATTCCTCTATTATCATTGACTAGCTTTCATCATTGGGATCGCTGCTTCAGTGATACAGCGGTTCTTCTGGCGCATGGAGTCCTTATTGTTTCGATCCCCGGCCAAGTAAGTTGTGTGGTGGACAAGATCGTATCCGTGGGTTTTCCCAGAGTACTCCCGCTTCTTCCCACTTTTCATTTTACCAATTCTTTATTATCATTGACTTGCTTTAATCATTGAAAGCGCTGCTTCAGTGGTAGAGCGCTTCTTCTGGTGCATGGGTTCCCTATTGTTTCGATCCCCGACAAAGCGAGTTGTGTGGTGGACAAGATCGTATCCGTGAGTTTTGTCAGGGTACTCCCAGTTCTTCCCCAGTTTTTCATTCCACCATTTTCTCTATTATCATTGACTTGGTTTAATCATGGGTCGCGGTGGCTCAGTGGAAGAGCGCTTCCTCTGGTGCGTGTGGTCTTTGTTTCGATCCCCGGCCAAGTAAGTTGCATTGTGGACAAGATCGCATCAGTCGTTTTCCTCACGGTACTCCCGCTTCTTCCCACTTTTCATTCCACCAATTCTTCTATTATCGCTGAGTTTCTTTTATCATTGGGCGCGGTGGCTCAGTGGTAGAGCGCTTCCTCCGGTACGTGGGGCCCTTATCGTTTTGATTGATACCCAAGTAAGTTTGTGGTGGACAAGATCGTATCCGTGTGTTTACTGAGGGTACTCCCGCTTCTTCCCACTTTCATTCCACCAATTCTTCCATTATCATTGACTTGGTTTAATCATTCTGCACGGTGGCTCAGTGGTAGAGCGCTTCCTCTAGTACGTGTGGTCCTTATTGTTTCGATCCCCGGCCAAGTAAGTTCTATTGTGGACAAGAACGAATCCGTGGGTTTTCTCAGGGTACTCCCGTTTCTTCCCACTCTTCATTCCACGAATCCTTCTATTATCGCTGAGTTGCTTAGATCATTGGGCGCGGTGGCTCAGTGGGAGAGCGCTTCCTCTAGTACGTGGGGCCCTTATTGTATTGATTGATACCCAAGTAAGTTTGTGGTTGACAAGATCGTATCCGTGGGTTTTCCCAGTGTACTCCCGCCTTATTCCACTTTTCATTCCACCAATTCTTCTATTATCATTGATTTGCTTTAATCATTGTGCACGGTGGCTCAGTGGTAGAGCGCTTCTTTTGGTGCGTGGGGTCCTTATTGTTTTGATCCCCGGCCAAGTAAGTTAGTTGTATTGTGCACAAGATCGCATCTGTGGGTTTTCTCAGGGTACTCTCGTTTCTTCCCACTTTTCATTCCACCAATTCTTCTATTATCTCTAAGTACTTTCAATCATTGGGCACGGTGGCTCAGTGGTAGAGCCCTTCCCCTGGTTCGTGGGTCCCTTATTGTTTCGATCCTCAGCCAAGTAAGTTGTGTGGTGGACAAGATCGTATCCGTTGGTTTTCCCAGAGTACTCCCGCTTCTTCCCACTTGTCATTTCGCCAATTCTTCTATTATCATTGAGTTGCTTTTAATCATTCGGAGCGCTGGTTCAGTGGTAGAGCACTTCCGCTTGTGCGTGGGGCCCTTATTGTTTCGATCGACAGCCAAGTAAGTTTGTGGTGGACAAGATCGTATCCGTGGGGTTTTCCCAGAGTACTCCCGGCTCTTCCCACTTTTCATTCCACCAATTCTTCTATTATCACTGTCTTCCTTCAATCATTGGGTGCGGTAGCTCAGTGGTAGAGCCCTTCCTCTGGTGCATGGGGGCCTTACTGTTTCGATCCCCGGCGTAGTAAGTTTGTGGTGGACAAGATCGTATCCGTGGGTTTTCTCAGGGTACTCCCGCTTTCTCCCACATTTTTTCCCACCAATTCTTCTATTATCATTGACTTGCTTTAATCATTGGAGAGGTCTTGGTTCCTTAAGCATTGCGGTGATGTCAGAAATCAGATCCAGGTCCCAAACATTTGGGCTGTGATGGAAACTGATGTCAACCTCAGTATTTGATTACGCGAGATAAAACAATTAATACAGCTATAAATACTGTTCTATCTTGCGCAACCTTGTATTGAGAGTGAGCCAATTATTGACCTCATTTCTGGAGCTCTGATTCCAGGAACCGATTTTGGATATTACCCTGTGCTCAAACGATTAGCATCTTTCTAATGTTACCATCCGCGTCTAACAGCCCCATGTTTAAAAGGGGAATAGGAAGGACTCGCGTCTAAAACTTCGGGACCCCGTTTCTGGGGGTTGTCCTTATTGTTTCGACTCCCGGCCAAGTAACTATGTGGCGGACAAGATCGTATCCGTGGGTTTTCCGAGGTTACTCCCACTTCTTCCCATTTTCATCCCACCAATTTCTCTATTATCATTGACTTGCTTTAACCATTGAGACCGCTGGCTCAAATCTAGAGCGCTTCCTCAGGTGCATTGGGTTCTTATTGTTTCGATCCCAGGCCAAATAAGTTGTGTGGTGTAAAAGATCGTATCCGTGGGTTTTCCCAGAGTACCGCCGCTTCTTCCCACTTTTCATTCCACCAATTCCTCTATTATCATTCACTTGCTTTAATCATTCGGAGCGCTGGCTCTGTGGTAGAGCGCTTCTTCTGGTGCGTGGGATCCTTATTGTTTCGATCCCCAGCCAAGTAAGTTTGTGGTGACAAGATCGTATAAGTGGGCTTTCCCAGAGTACTCCCGCCACTTCCCACTTTTCATTCCACCAATTCCTCTATTATCATTGACTTCCTTTAATCATTGGGATCGCTGCTTCAGTGGTACAGCGCTTCTTCTGGTGTATGGAGTCCTTATTGTTTCGATCCCTGGCAGAGTGAGTTGTGTGGTGGACACGATCGTATCCGTGGGTTCTCTCAGGGTACTCCCGCTTCTTCCCACTTTTCATTCCACCAATTCTTCCATTATCGCTGAGTTGCTTTGATCATTGGGCGCGGTTGCTCAGTGGTAGAGCGCTTCCTCTAGTACGTGGGGCCCTTATTGTTTTGATTGATACCCAAGTAAGTTGGTGGTGGACAAGATCGCATCCGTGGGTTTTCCAGAGTACTCCCGCTTTTTCCCACTTTTAATTCCACCAATTCCTTTATTATCATTACCACTGAGCTACCGCTCCCAATGATTAGAGCAAGTCAGAGCGCTTCCTGTGGTGCGTGGGGTCCTTATTGTTTCGATCCCCAGCCAAGTAAGTTTGTGGTGGACAAGATCGTATCCGTGGGCTTTCTAGAGTACTCCCGCCTCTTCCCACTTTTCATTCCACCAATTCTTCTATTACAATTGACTTGCTTTAATCATTGGGATCGCTACTTTAGTGGTAGAGCGCTTCTTCTGGTGCAGGGGGTCCTTGTTATTTCGATCCCCGGCAAAGTGAGTTGTGTGGTGAACACGATCGTATCCGTGGGTTTTCTCACGGTACTCCCGCTTCCCTAGTTTTCATTCCACCAATTCCTATATTATTATTGACTTGCTTTAATGATGGGGAGGTATGACTCAGTGGTAGAGCGCTTCCTCTTGTTCATGGGCTCCTTATTGTTTCGATCCAAGGCCAAGTAAGTTGTGTGGTGGACAAGATCGTATCCGTGGATTTTACCAGAGTACTCCCCCTTTTTCCCACTTTTAATTCCACCAATTCTTCTATTATCATTGACTTGCTCTAATCATTGGGCGCGGTAGGTCAGTGGTAGAGCGCTTCCTCTGGTGCGTGGGGTCCTTATTGTTCCCATCCCCAACCAAGTAAATTTCTGGTGGACAATATTGTATCCAGGGGTTTTCCCAGAGTATTCCCGCTTCTTCCCACTTTTCATTCTGCCAATTCTTCTATTATCGTTGAATTGGTTTAATCATTCGGAGCGCTGGCTCAGTGCTAGATGCGGCTCCTCTAGTGCGTGGGGCCCTTATTGTTTCGATCCCCAGAAAAGTAGCATTGTGGTGTAAAAGATCGTATCCCAGGGTTTTCCCAGAGTACTCCCACTTCTTCCCACTTTTCATTCTACCAATTCCTCTATTATCATTGGCTTGTTTTTATCATTCGGAGCGCTGGCTCACTTGCAGAACGCTTGTTCTGATGCGAAAGGTCCTTATTGTTTCGATCCCCAGCCAAGTAAGTTTTTGGTGGACAAGATCGTATCCGTGGGCTTTCCCAGAGTACTCCCGCCTCTTCCCACTTTTCATTCCACCAATTCCTCTATTATCATTGACTTGCTTTAATCATTGGAATCTCTGCTTTAGTGGTACAGCGCTTCTTATGGTGCATGGGGTCCTTATTGTTTCTATCCCCGACAAAGCGATTTGTGTGGTGGACAAGATAGTATATGTGTGTTTCCTAAGGGTACTTTTGTCTCTTCCCACATTTCATTTCACCAATTCTATTATCGCTACGTACTTTTAATCATTGGGCACGGTGGCTCAGTGGTAGAGCGCTTCCTCTGGTGCGTGGGGTCCTTATGGTTTCGAGCCCCAGCCAAGTAAGTTTGTGGTGGACAAGATCGTATCCGTAGGTTTTCTCAGGGTACTCCCGCTTCTTCCCAATTTTCATTCCACCAATTCTTCTATTATCGCTAAGTACTTTTAATCATTGGGCACGGTGGTTCAGTGGTAGAGCGCTTCCTCTGGTGCGTGGGGCCCTTATGGTTTCGAGTCCCAGCCAAGTAAGTTTGTGGTGGACAAGATTGTATCCGTGGGTTTTCCCAGAGTACTCCGGCTTTTCCCACTTTTTATTCCACGAGTTCTTCTATTATCATTGACTTGTTTTAATCATTGGGCGCGGTAGCTCAGGGTAGAGCCAATCTTCTCGTGCGTAGGTCCCTTATTGTTTCGATCCTCAGCCAAGTAAGTTGTGTGGTGGACAAGATCGTATCCGTTGGTTTTCCCAGAGTACTCCCGCTTCTTCTCACTTTTCATTCCACCAATTCTTCCATTATCATTGACTTGCTTTAATCATTCGGAGCGCTGGTTCAGTTGTAGAGCGCTTCCGCTTGTGCGTAGGGCCCTTATTGTTTCGATCGACAGCCAAGTAAGTTTGTGGTGGACAAGATCGTATCCGTGGGTTTTCCCAGAGTACTCCCGGCTCTTCCCACTTTTTATTCCACCAATTCTTCTATTATCACTGACTTGCTTCAATCATTGGATGCGGTAGCTCAGTGGTAGAGCCCTTTCTCTGGTGCATGGGGGCCTTACTGTTTCGATCCCCGGCGTAGTAAGTTTGTGGTGGACAAGGTCGTATCCGTGGGTTTTCTCAGGGTACTCCCGCTTCCTCCCACATTTTTTCCCACCAGTCCTTCTATTATCATTGACTTGCTTTAATCATTGGAGAGGTCTTGGTTCCTTAAGCGTTGTGGTGATGTCAGAAATCAGATCCAGGTCCCAAACATTTGGGTTGTGCTGGAAACTGATGTAAACCTCAGTATTTGATTACGCGAGATAAAACCATTAATACAGCTATAAATATTGTTCTATCTTGCGCAACCAGGGATTGAGATTGAGCCAATTAATGACCTCATTTCGGGAACTTTGATTCCAGGAACCGATTTTGGACATTACTCTGTGCTCAAACGACTAGGATCTTTCTAATGTTACCGTGTGTAAAAGGGGAATAGGAAGGACTCGCGTCTAAAACTTCGGGACCCCGTTTCTTGGGGTTCAAGGCTAGGGATCGACTTCTGACATCACAATTGTGCTCAACGGATCAAAATCTTTCAAATGCCAACAACTCCGTCCAACAAGTTCATGTTTAATAGGTGAATAAAAGGGACCGTAGCCCATAATGTCAGGACCCCATTTCTTGAGCTTCGTGGCCTGGGCCTGATTTCTGACATTACTACTGCACTCAGGGGACGCGGACCTTTGCAACGCTACCACTCGCGTTTACCAACTCCATGTGTAACATGGTCCCCCTGACGTAGGAGAATCGACTCCATGCTTTTTTCATAATTATTCTCCAAATGGATTTGTATACAAGGTAGTTTTGTCAATTTTAACAGCATGTCTAAAATAAGCCTATTGAGAGCGGCTCGTATTTATTAAAGAATACATAACGATCGCTTTTGGCTGTTGCGTAGCATAACAACAAAGAGATGTTTTTCTTATATGTTAAAAATAAAAACACAGAAAGGAAAACTCAAAGCTTCGTAAGGTGAGTGTCGGGGGAGGCCTAATTCTACTTCGCCGCGGGCAACGAAATTTCTATCTACAGCTCTGAGCTCCAACACTTATCGGTCTTTCAGAGTATCATCCCTTACCTACAACGACGTAGTTTGTTTAACCTGTTATACCAAAACGTTTGGAAAGAACCTGTGAGTGTGACTTATTGATAGCTATGCAATATATTGACAGAATGCAAGTCTTAACGAAGCAGTTTATTAACGAAGCTTCCTTAGGCGAAATATCACGTGGCTCCCTACTTTTGTCTGTGCCTTGTAAATCGTAACATTGTCTTTAAAGGCAAAGAGAAACAAGGTCAGTTGTTTAGTAGAACAACTGATAAGACGTTTGTGTCTTTTACACAAATAATTTTTGCGATTGCTGTTTGAAGCCTTTTTGCATTATACAGTAGAAAACAACATATCCAGATTCAGAGAAGCACACAGAAATTTTAAAGGGTGAAAAAATATCTTTATTATTCAGATGCTATTATTATTATTATTATTATTATTATTATTATTATTATTATTATTATTATTATTATTATTTACCAGAGTTAGTAGAACAGCTTCTCTTTGTTGATAAAAATCGTAATTTGGCATTTATTAAAAGTAATATGACTGGGTCTAGAGACAGAAGAGATAGGATCTTATTGCCAGATATAAAACTGAGAACTTTGTTCAACAATGACTACGTATTAAATATACAAATGTATTGATTGCACTTCTTTAAAAGACAATTAGTATAATTACAAAAAAATGCATTCACTGAAAAACTCTGGGATAGTAAGTGCACCTTCTTAAACCCGTTTGAGAGCGTTTGGGTCCAAATTCAAATAAAGCTAAGGTGTGGGAGAGCCGAGTTCGATTCCCAGTGGGACCTCATGGGATTCGGATCCCACGTTAATCCGTAGGTACACGTCTCATATAGCCTCGCTGCTAAAAGGGACGTTAAACTCAAAATCAACACAAGTAAAGTTAAAAGAATGATACAGTTTTCAACTGTTTGGCGTATGATATTCTACGTTAAATGAAACTACATGTCTGATAATGAAAGCATCGTCAGAAATACAGTCAGAAATAGAGCAAACATTTCGTGGAGGATTTCTCTCATGATAAATAAACCTATTGCATGTTGTTGAAAAAGGTGCGTAATGCAGATATGCTATTTTATCGCGTGTGAACTTCAGGCTTCTGGAAGCGCAAGTTGTGAGCACACATATTCGCATCCTTGATCATCATAAAATAAAATACGAATTCATATTTCATAACATTCACAGACGGCACGATCAAGCACTGAATCTATTGAAAACTTACTACGTAATAATTAATGAGTGATTACACTTTTTCTTTTGTGATGTAGTGTGTGCTAGTGTTTAGAAAGATGGATTTCTTTAAAAATAAAAAGATTGAAAGGATTACGGTTGTCTCGAACTGCCGCGTAGAAGACATGTAATTTATTAACCCGTCTCGCAATCCACTTTTTTTTCTAAAGTTAACTGTTGCACCGAACGTGCCTCATTAAATTTCTTATCTACTTATTAGTGCGTTTCTACTTACTTTTATTCGCTTTTTACTTGTTTAACTTGATTTTCCAGTAACCTAGAACGACTGGGACACGTACACAAAACATCGAGGACAGTTAAATTTCGAAAGCTCTCCCACACGGAATCGAACCCGGGACCCCGTTTACCAAAGGCTCACGTGCTAACCACTAGACCAGCGGGGAGGACACCCACTCGGCCACATAGTTAGGTTATGCTCTTTCAACTTTTTCATTCTATTTAAAGTATACGCTAATCTTCAATTCAGATTGCCGATTTGGGTTTTTAACGAGAATTGTTATATTGCAACTTAATTTGGATTAGAGGGCCGCGGTGGCTCAGTGGTAGAGCGTTCACCACTGGTGCATGGGGTCCATGGTTCGATCCCAACTCGCGCCAAGTAAACTTTGTGGTGGATAAACACCGCATGCGTGGGTTTTCTCGGGGATACTCCTGTTTTCTCCACATTCTTCATTCCACCATTTTCTTCATTTCTCATCACTGTCTCCTTTAGCCTAGCCGGCATATACATGGGACGTAAAACTTAAAGACTTCATTTCATTTAATTTGGATGTAAAATCCTGAGTTAATTAGCATATAAGGACTTTGCAGTACTATGTTGGTAGGAGATGAAAGTTGTTATTGATTTCTATTTTTCGCTTATTTAATCTTCATTTCCCATTACTTTTGCATAAAATTTTAAAGAAATATTAGATACTAACTTCTTTCTCCCAAAAACACTCAAAGAAAAAAATATACGTAACGAAACAAAGTTATTAGGGAAAAATATGTTACAGTATAAGAGCAATTATTCTTTTTAACACAGTTGTACCTGGAAGATCTAAAATAGTCCCCATCAGCATCGACGAAATTCTGCCAACGTTCTGGAGGGCCATGGATTCCTTCGCGGTAGAACTTGTTGGACCGTGAAGCGAAGAAGGTATCAAGTGCATTTTGCACCTCTATTAAAGATTTGAACTGGCTTTCTCTAGGGTGATAGTCCAAAGGAACAGTCGTACTAGGTTAATTATAATGTATTCCGGATGAGTACCTTTAATGAACACTACCGAATTTGCAACCGAAGCACGGGGAAAGAAAGAGTGTGTATTAAACTTTTGGCATGATCCTAGATGTGTCTCGGAACTCTACAGTGTCACTGGAAATTATTTAATTTGACCACCAAGTTTACTATTCATTTTCAAAGTGACTTAATGAATCTTTCAAGCATTCTCTATATATTCCAATAGTTCTGAAAAAATATTAAAAAAAAAACGCTATTTTCATATTACTGATGGACTTCTGGAAAGGGAACTTCATAATGTTAAGTTCTTTTACTACGTCGAATATTTTTATCTGTGGTCCCTTTTCTTTCTCTTCTTCTGTCTCATTTTCTCTCTCTGTCTCACTTCTGTACCTCTAACAGATATCTATTCGTTTTAATTTTTTATTGACAAGTTTCTCCCTACATTAATTATGAATCTCGTTTCGTCTCATTTTTATTCTTTCACTTTATTGATACTAATACATGTATATTTTGAAATTAGCATTGTGCTCATGTTGTTGTTGATTTTAATACGGGAGAAAGGAAACGAGAAGAGAGAGGGGTGGTCTTTTTACCAGACACGATTATGGGATAAGAAGGGGTATATTGGATGGTCTAGCTGCACGGTGTTAGCTGTCACACTATTTTTTTTTTTTTTTTCGTGTGTATAAGTTCAATAATTCACCATGAATAGAATCAACCAAAAGTGTTTTTGTAATGAAAAAATAACAACATGAAATGTAAAATCTCTTTTAGCAAACTGTTGAGATTTCAGAGTCGACAAACTTTACACTTTCGGGTACCGACTACATTGAATCATTCAGTAGCCCAATTATTCCGAGATAGGGAGCTTATATTTAAAAGAATGACATTCTCAGCAAAATGCAGAAGTCTTTTAGCCTGAGAGAAAAGAAGGAATGAAATCTTTCATTTCTAGTTCAATTAGTCTTGTAGCTCTGAGTCTGTGGCAAAAGTACTGATAGAAATAAGGACAATGAATTATGAATATTTTGTAGAACATTCCACTCTAATATCACAGGAGTTTCATCTTCCGGTTTGCTTAGTTCTGAAAAAATATAGAGTATATTGCTATACTATGTAAAGTACCAGTACTGTGACTGTTTGTGATGACAATCAGAAACAGAAGTAAAAGGTAAATTACAATGATGGTTTTCAATTAATAGCTTTCTATTAAGGGGGAAGTATAACTAGTTTTATTTTTACAAATTTTTTGCCTTAAAATGCTTGTCCAAGTTCATCCTCTTCCACTTCCACCTTGAGTACGGAAATGGAAGAACTTAATTAGATTTTGATTGTTGATTCTAGTACATATCAAGCATAATTTATCGGATCTCGGCCTGTATGATATGTCGATATAATCGATATCGTCGATATCGATATTAACACATATCAACGTTCGATATCGTTGATATCGATTTCAAATTTGGCACACATATACTAGACCGAAAATAAATCGACAGATATTTTTTGTTTCTTTCGGAAAATAGGTTAAGGGGGCAAAGGGTCCCTTTTCAAAACGGGATCCCCTTGATTAAAAGGATCACATTAAAGAAACGAAACTCTGCTGATGCACAGATGACTTCAAAGTAGAAAATATGGGTTTTGTCGTTTGCGAGAAAAGGGTTGCAGAGTCAATGCCCCTTCGAAATGCCAAAGACCCCGCACAATCCAGACGAAAATTGGATTTCGGTGGAACTGCTTGAAACCGTGGTATATTGTAGATATGGTGTTCTGAGAAGAAGTCTCAATGGGCACAACCAAAAACCACTGACCGTTTGGTAACTACAGGGCCACATTTTTGCAAACAGCAGAAGGTAACGTTATTTTGGATTTCGGTATAATTGTTTGAAACATGATATTGTGATCGTGAGAGACTCAATTTGCACAACCATTAATCACTGACCGTTTGGCCATTACAGGATCACTTTTTTAAAAGAGCTAAAGGTAACGGTATTCCGGATTTCGGTGGAATTGCTTGAAACCGTGATATGTTCTAGATATTGTAATTCTGAAAAAAAGTCTCAACAGGCGCAACCGCCAATGAATGCCTGTTTGGCCACTGGAGGGCCACTTGTTTTTCTTATTTTTTAATTAGAACAGAAGGTAACGATACTCTGAATTTCGGTGCAATTGCTTGAAACTGTGGTATGTTGTAGATATTGTGATCCTGAGAAAAACTCTCAATAGATACAACCACCAATCATTCAGTACCTACGGGCCCACATTTTTTAAAACAGCAGAAGGTAAGGATACTCTGTAATTTTGGTAGAATTGTATGAACCCTGAAAAGTAGTATCCCACAACCCGGAAAAGAGATTTGGAGAGTAGCGACCAACATCATTTAAGAATAGACAATATTCAGATATTTATCCTGCGGGACAAAGGAAAACCCTGGAAAGCCCTAGACAATTTTTCTCAGGATAACGACATCTACAATATATCACAGTTTCATTGATTTATATCGAAATCAAAATATCGTTATGTCAAGATGTTTAAAAGAAACTGTATCTGTAGTGACCAAACGCTCATAATTCGATGATTGTGTTCATTAAGATATTCCTCGTGATGAAATCATCAACACATCTTAGTTTTACTCAACCTTACCGAAATTCAGAAATCGTTATACTCGGCTGTTTTCAGGAAAGTAGCCCTGTAGTGACCAAACGATTAATGATTTGTGGATGTGTTCATTGATGCTTATTCTCAGGATGACAATATCTACAACACATCACGGTTTGTCATTTTGACCGAAACTAGAATATCGCTATCTTCGACTCGGCTACTTTCAAAAAAGATGTTTCGTACTGACCAAACGGTCAGTGAGTAGTGGATGTGCCCATTAAGAGCTTTTCTCAGAATCACCATATCGACAACATATCACAGTTTCAGTCATTTTTACCGAAATCCAGAACATCGCCTATTTCGGTTACATTCAAAAAAAGTGGCCTCGTAGTGGCCAAACGGTCAGTGATTAGTGGTTATGCCCATTAAGACCTTTTCTCAGAATTACAATATCTACAACATGTCACAGTTTCAGTCATTTTTACCGAAATCCAGGCCATCACAATTTTTGGTTACTTTCAAAAACTGGCCTCATAGTGGACAAACGGTCAGTGATAATTGGTTGTACTCATTAAAACCTTTTCTCAGAATCACAATATATTACAACATATCACAGTTTCAGTCATTTTTATCGAAATCCACAACATCGCCTATTTCGGTTACATTCAAAAAAGTGGCCTCGTAGTGGCCAAACTGTCAGTGATTAGTGGTTATGCCCATTAAGACCTTTTCTCAGAATCACAATATCTACAACATATCAGTTTCAGTCACTTTTACCGAAATCCAGGCCATCACCATTTTTGGTTACTTTCAAAAAGTGGCCTCGTAGTGGTCAAACGATCAGCGATTAGTGGTTATGTCAATTAAGAACTTTTCTCAGAATCACAATACCAACAACATATCACAGTTTCAGTCATTTTTATCGAAATCCAGAACATCAACATTTTTTATTATTATCCAAAAAGTGGCCTCGTAATGGCCAAACGGTTAGTGATTAGTGGTTATGCTCATTAAGACCTTTTCTCAGAATCACAACATCTACAACATGTCACAGTTTCAGTCATTTTTACCGAAATCCAGGACATCACCATTTTTGGTTACTTTCAAAAACTGGCCTTATAGTGGACAAACGGTCAGTGATAATTGGTTGTACCCATTAAAACCTTTTCTCAGAATCACAATATATTACAACATATCACAGTTTCAGTCATTTTTACCGAAATCCAGAACATCGCCTATTTCGGTTACATTCAAGAAAGTGGCCTCGTAGTGGTTAAACGATCAGCGATTAGTGGTTATGCCAATTAAGAACTTTTCTCAGAATCACAATATCAACAACATATCACAGTTTCAGTCATTTTTATCGAAATCCAGAACATCAACATTTTTTATGACTATCCAAAAAGTGGCCTCGTAGTGGTCAAACGGTCAGTGATTAGTGGTTATGCCCATTAAGACATATTCTCAGAATCACAATATCCACAACATATCACAGTTTCTGTCATTTCTACCGAAATCCAGAACATCACCATTTTCGGTTACTAGAATAAGTTCAGTTTACTTTTAATGGAGTTTCCACTAGTCTGTTTGTGAAAACCTAAC
The DNA here is from genome assembly GCF_964235325.1 of Thermobia domestica. Lineage (NCBI taxonomy): Eukaryota > Metazoa > Arthropoda > Insecta > Zygentoma > Lepismatidae > Thermobia > Thermobia domestica. Next base: position 213,025,368 of record NC_137457.1, on the reverse strand, counting down.
ATAGCAGTATGCATATCAGCTTGATTCGAAAGTAGAGCTAAAGTTCTGGTAGCTCTGGCTTCGTATATAATAAGCTAATTCCTAAAATAACTAGCACCATGATATAAGTGCAAATTTCAACGAGGCACTTTGTCCCCTTTTGATTTTCAGTATGTGTGTGTATATATTTATCTGCTTCTACGTTCCAGCTAAATCAATCAACCACACATATTTTAAACGCCGTGATTAAGTAACTACTTATATTAGAATGGAAATTAATTCTATAAATGTGCCCTAGTTGTTTGAGGTAGTAAATTCTTATATTTTCGCTGTTTTGAAAACAGTAAAATCATGAACAACAAAGACGGAAATATTCATCTTGAACACACACACACACACACACGCATATATATATATATATATATATATATATATATATATATATATATATATATATATAATTTATGTGAATCAAGTTTTTCATTCATTGGAGCTGGCCCCCTCAAAATTTTCTTTGGCCCTTCGTTGGCGCCCCCGGAAAAATATTCTAGCTACGCTACTGATCCCCAGTGGGGATACTTCAGTTGATATCTTGGGGGGAACAAAATGTGACTCAGGGGGAAAATCCCCCTCATCCCCCCGGTAATTCGCACCCTGAAAACTAGGGTACCATAATTAACGATATACAGTAAGGGGTTAATATGAATAAACTGTGTTCTGATGAGCAGGCCTACTGTACTACTAGAAAATAGTTTGTTGATGGTATGTAATATTGGAGTTCTTTCAGATCAGTTTGCGTATCCTACGCTTCTCTATATTCTGTATTTTTAATTTTAGATAACAACATTGTTATTATTACATAATTAGTTTAGGAGAATAATATTAAGCAGCCATTTTTTCTAATGCCTTGGGATGGGCACGAGTCGAGCTAAAACTCGACTCGAATTCAAGTCGAGTTTCGAGTCGAATCAAAGGTAATTTTCTCGAATCGAGTTGCAAGCCGAGTCACTGTTTTTGACGTCGAGTTTTGAGTCGAGCCGTTTGATAAATGGCTCGCTCGTTCAGCTCGTTTTAGAAAGACTTCTAGCATTTATGCACAGCATAGGTTGGAAGGTCATTTCTATATCAACTTCATGAATTAAAGGGAACTTGTATGCCTCGAAAGGCATTTGTTTTGTCCTTCAAGGTCAATAGAAGAATGAAAAAGCTGATACTAGGAGTATTTTAACACGCGACTCACTACAACGATATAACAGAATGTTGCCTCCGGCTGTTAATAAAAGGCTTAACTAGCTGGAACTCGCTAGTATAGTAGCAACAATCTGTGCCAAACAACCATGTGATGTGTAAGAAACGCTAGGGGTTGATCTGTCCATGCGCGGCCACTACGTGGGTGCTTCCTGTCTCCGACACTCACACAAATAATCTTGTCAGGGCGCTGCAGGCAAGATTTTTAGGTTCATAGAAACATAATGAAATAAATATTTCTCACTTGCCACTATCAAAAAATAAACAATTAAAACATCGAGATGGAAGTTAAAATTTCTAACCTCGAAAGCATAATTATTTCTTTCGAGTTTGTTTGTGCAAAGGCAACCAAGGAACACACTAAGTTAGTCCTTTATATTTTATGTCCACAACAAAATCCTTGCAAGTTCTTTCTGCTTTAAAATTATTTTCTTTTATAATGATTTTTTCATTTGAATTTGTATGAATGTAGTATTTTCTTTCAGTAACGCGTTGATAATATCACTGCCTCTTGCACTCATTGTGCAGCATGTAAGTTATTGGAAATATACACTAAATATCACGATTATATATGTTGGGAATATGCATTACAGTAATTAAACTTAAACCCGGGATTAAACCTGTTTCTTTACGTTTAAGTCAGCCGTGTTACCGACTGAGCTAGAACAGCTCCAACTTATCCTTATATTACCGGTATATTTTACTTTATCACAGCACAGCCCTTTATGACAGTGTTCATAAAAGATTTTAACTGAAAAGAAATCAACCAAAAAAATCGAGACTCCCCTGGAAGCATATAATACGCCCCACCATTGATATGCACCCACATACATTTTGGAAAGTCGGCGCCGTTGGTTCTATCTGTTGTGTTTGAAATCAGTGTTCCTTTCAGAAACTATGCTCCGGGAGGGGAGCACATTTCGTATTCCGGGGGGCATTGTTGATATTATTCTGTTTATTATTATATTATAGACGTATTATTTTGGTCTCTTCCGGGGGACACTCTCAGAGCTCCGGGCGGGCAGTGCCCCCTAAAAACACTTCTGGAAGAAACACTCTTTGAAATAAACCTAATCTAATATAAATAAAGTAAAAGTATGTTTCTGTGTCTGTCTGTCTGTATGTATGTATGTGTGTGCTGCATGGAGACCAGACGAGAGGACCGAGAGTTACCAAATTTTGATCTCGGGTACCTTGGTCCAGATCCCAGATCAAGATGAAGCGTTTTAAAAAAAATCGAACCAGGGGGTCTCAGGAGACGTTTACAGGGACATGTAAAAGTAGTAGAAAATGACCGATATTAGTGTCGAATTCATAGTTTTTGCGGCTCAGACATCATTGGTGAAACTCCGACTGCATTAACTTCCAAATTCACCCCATTTGGTTGCGGGTCGGGGTACCGGAGAGGATATCCTGACATGTAAAAATAATCCAAAATGACCTATATTAATGTCAAATCCATAGTTTTCGCACTCGCTGAAATCAACGGTGATACAACTACAGGCGTTGACTTCCAAATACAGCCACCATGCGAATAATGGTTTTTTCAGATAGTTATTAATAAATGCAAGAAATAAATTATTAATAATAGATGGGAATAGATAGGAATACATTTTGAAGTAAAGAAACTAAAGTGTAAACATACATAACCATATCTGACTTTGCATAACCTATCCTAAACAACGATCACTAATCTAACAAGAAGAAAATAGACTTTGGTAAATTAACTTCGGGGTCATTTTCCGCTAGGTAGTATTGCACATTTAAAATATGAATATTTAGGAATGCGCACGAGTCGAGACATGTCTCGAATCTCAACTGGAATTCGAGTCTTGTCTTGTCTCGAGACGTGTCGAGACAAACGTATTTCTCGACTCTAATTTTCGAGTCGAGGCGCGGGTCGAGTCGAGACTGTTCGTAAAAATTTCGATTCGACTCGAATGTCTCGAAAATCTTTCTATAATTTTTAATATTATTTTGAAGAAAGTATTTACTCAGAAACAGCCTTGAAACCAATTCCAGCATTTATTACTTTAGAAAGGTACAGAACGGATAAACTTAATAGTTAATCTTTCGAAATCAAGATTTAATTTTCAGCTCAATTCAGTTATTTAAAACTAACAATTAATGTCGTGATATTTGATTTTACTTCAAATACAATAATAATAATAATAATGCTCTGGAGAACATTCACGTGACCATCCATGTGTCTGGTGGAGCTCGAGCAAGGCACAATGACGGCCAAGGCGTATCGCACACTGCTTGCAGACTACGTACACCCCTTCATGATTACCATGTTTCCCAACGGTAGTGGTATTTTTCGACAAGAAAATGCACTAAGTCACAAGGCCAGGAGTGTGATGGAGTGGTTCAAGAAATGTTCAACAATGTTCTATATCTGTTGACGGTATGGGAATCACAAGGGGGGATGAGGGAAATCCCCATTGGTAATACTGGATGTTGCTATAACCAAAGATTTCCCTCTATGTCAAAGAACTATGTGCTGTGTAATTAAAATGCTAATAGTAGTTCTATCTGTAGTGTGTATGAAATAAATTATGAAGAAATGCACCTACGTGACTTTCCGATTCCAAAAATGGCTTTGGTTCGAATAACATCATAAAACAATAAAAAGAAACTAAATTTCATTGTCAAACCAGCATCCTTTCAAACTCAGACAGAAAAAGGCTGACACGTTTGTGTCTTTGTTCGGAACGAGAAAACTCATGAAACAATGGTTAGTCACTGATGAAACTGGCATTAAGAGAACTTGTATTTCTATAAAGGATTTTTATACATACATATAACCACCAGCCCTCGGAATGAAATCTTCTGAAACACTGATCTCGATGAATGGTTTAACATTTTGCTTGAATCTGGAACACTATCACAAAATATTTAAACTTGAATCGACTGGAAAATGGAAATAAAAGTTGTTTGTAAGAATCATTTAAAAAAGTAACTTTAAGTATTCCTTGTTCTTTAAGGATAGTCCTCATTTGAACTAATAAACACTGGTATAGTCTCGAAGGCAATAATTTATTCCGAGTTAATACATTTTTAAATAATTTCAAAAACTGTGTTTGCATTTTTGAGACAGAAGAGACGAGGCATTTCAAGAGACGTCCCATCTCGTCTCGGAAACGAGACGGGACAAGTAGTCTGTCTCGTCCCGTGGCAACACTAGTTGAAAGAAAGAAACAAGTATGTAAAGATACATATATGACTACACACACGGATAAAGTAGTCATACATGTATTTTAACCTTCTGATTATTTAACCCCCACTAATTTAAGATAATCTACAAAAAATGCAAGAAAGTAATTATTAAGAAGAAATATAAACATATAGAAATGTATTTTGAAAGGGAAAAAAGCAAACCGTACCAGCCGTAATATGAATCTGGGGTGCTCACTCAACAAGCAGACACCTTACCGAATTATCTGCGGGAGAACTTGCAATTTGTGGTTTCGAAGCTTTATTTACACTGTGTGTGTTACGTAACGACGCTACGGGATGTCATTACTTGTGCGACCACCTCATTCAAGACCCGTTTTATAGATTGAGAAAAGAAGAGTCATTTCGTAAATCTACAAAACGGATCTTGTATATACAGAGTGTAACTAAAAGGTACGGCGAAACTTCATGGGTGGATTCCTTATGGGTAGGCAAGCAAAAAAGTTCAGATGACCATATGTCGGGAAATGCATCGCTCCAGAGTTATGGCCCTTGAGCCGCCTAATGGTGTGAAATAGTCACATTCTGGTCACTCCTTAATGTGTCCCAATTTAAAACTCAATATCTCAAACTCTAATTAAGATAGTACGCGACAAAACATAACCATTTTTTTCCTCGAAGGTCAAGATCTAAGGGTTTACTTGTCCCTACCATAAATCCTTCATTATAACTACATTTCGGCGTTGCCGCTCCAACTCAGGTAGAACTGTATAACGCTCTCAGTATGACTAACCCCATTACGGTTATCAAAGTAGCATCGTACAGCGTTTGTTCCGTTTGGCATCTAGCTTTTAAAGCGTGATTGAACAACGTATATTTCGGTAGCTAGGCTTTGCAATCAGCCCACGTCAGGTGACAATATATTATCTCAATGGAATGACAATATATTATGTTTTTTGGGCATCAAATTTCAAAATTTTGTGTGTGTGGGCTTTTGCCTCCTAAAGCCGTTTTCCCGCAGAATAAATAACCGTATTCTTTTATTTTTTGCGTATTGTGCTTACACAATGTGTCGTTTCAATACTTCATGTCCTTTAAGCACTTCTGACATACTGTTATAAGCACTGTTGAAGTTTCACGATCAAAGTTTTGGGGGCGTCTGTGTCCCACCTAAACGTTTCACTTTTTTTAAGGAAAATACTTTGAAGCCTACGACAGTAGAAGTAATTCGTAGATCGCGTATGCAAATTAGGGTAGGTTTGACAATAGGTCTATTGTTAAGGGGAATGTGGTTTGTCCTTGAGGGTTCACGTACGCAAGTGGGAATAATGGATGCCACAGATGTGTGTATATGTAATAAATTAGGGTCATTGATATGTCGGCTTTATCTTTTGTTGACAGAGAAGTGGTTGAAGAATATGGTTGGTGGGGATGAGAGAAGCGTATATTGTTTATATTATTTTGTATTGTTGACAGGAATTGCGTTTAACCTTGATTAGTCACGTAGGCACAAGTTTGTTTTGGAATTTCTAAGAAATGTGTATATTGTATGGGGGAGTAGTATAACACAGGTGTGCGTTAAACGTTTTTTTATTGTAGACAGGATTTGCGTTAACCTTGACCATATACTTGAACAATAGATGTTTTTGGAATTTCTAAGAAAAGCTTATGTTTGTTTGGGGAAGAGGTAGAACACAGGTGTGCGTTAAAAGTTTTCTATTGTATTCAGGATTTGCGTTAACCTTGACCATATACTTGAACAATAGATGTTTTTGGAATTTCTAAGAAAAGCTTATATTGTTTGGGGGAGAGGTAGAACACATTTGTGCGTTAAAAGTTTTCTATTGTATTCAGGAATTGCGTTAACCTTGACCATATACTTCAACAATAGATGCTTTTGGAATTTCTAAGAAAAGCTTATGTTTGTTTGGGGGAGAGGTAGAACACAGGTGTGCGTTAAAAGTTTTTATTGTGGACAGGAATGTCGCTTGACCTTGAACAGTCACGTACTCATATTGAAGAATGTTTGGAGATTTCTGGAAAAGTGATTAAAAGGTAAATGACCGTGTATTTCATAGAATTTTAATTAATTCCAAGAATTTATGTAATTCCAAGAATTTTTATACGAAGATTACCGAAGATTACCAAAGTTTTTCGAACGATGTTAAAATTTCCAAACTTTCTTGAACTTTTACGAAGATACACGAACGATTTAGTTTGGGTGTTATAAAAATTATTTAGTTTGCTGTTTGAATAGCATTATTTAAACATTGTTTACATAAAAAGTAAAATAAATATGGAAAGTTTAATACAGTTACGTGAAATTATTTTTGAGTGTTTGAAAATTAATTTAAAAATTTATAAGATGATATTATCATATATGGATGATACTGAAATATTTTCGGAGAAGGACATAAGATATAAATGTAGTGTAAATAAAGTAGACACAAACTGTATAAAGAAAGCAATACATGAGTGGAAAACAAAAGATATTTTGCTATGTGCCGCTTGTAGTTATGGATATTTTAATGAAATGGAACATGAATGTTTATTTTTGGATGAAAACGTTATGAAATCACGAGTAAAGGATATTATGGAAAACATAGATGTGGAAGAAAATATATTTTATACGTATGCGAAATCACATTTTATCGATATGCTAACAAGAGATTCGTTTTATAACACATACTTAAAATTATTGAAAAGTGAAGTGTTTTAAGTGACCTTGTGGATATTCTTCTTGATAAAGATACAAGTAAAAGTGCTGAAAAAATATTTTATGTACATAAGAAAAGTTTTGGGGTTTGTGAAAAACGCATTTGAACATTTAACGTTTGTAAATATTTCATAAAAGAAGAAGAAACTTTAAATTACTAGTAACTATATTTGTATTACGAAAGAAATTAATTTGTGTGTGTGTGTGTGAAGTTTATACAAAATATTATTTACAGCACTTGATATCAGGCAATGTTATTACCAAATACTTTAAGTAGAAATGTTGGAAACTAATACATGTTTAATACTTATCTTTATATTTATTTTCTTATAATTTTTGATACATAGTTTTATTTCATATATTTGTATTATATTAATTTTTCATTTTAGTTTACTTCATCTTAAGAAACCATTTAAATAAAATTATTTGGAATTAAACATTATTGCATTGACAAGAACATATTTGAAGAAATATATAATCAAAAATTTTGCGAGTGTTATAATAAATAACACGAAAGAATAAATAATTAATATTTCAAAACATTTTAGTATGCTCACACGCAGTGTTCGAATCATTTTATCAACGCGTATGCTCTGGTATACGAATCAATAAATAATTAATATTTTCGAACTTTTTAGTACGCTCAAACGAAGTCTTCGAATCATTTTATCAACGCGTATGCTCTGGTATACGAATCAATAAGTAATTAATATTCTCCCAACTTTGTTGTTCGTAAAGCTTCTATAAGAAGCATACAAATTAAAATTGCACAGGAAACGATCTAACTAAAGTTAGATAGGAAAGGAAACATGAAAAAATTACATTAAGATTTATATGAGTTTTATTTAGTTAAAATTAATTATATAGAGTTTGTATAAGTTAGTAACACTGTTTTCCAACTTAAGATTTTTTCCGCTAGAGTGCACTAGTTTTAAAGAACAAACGCTTTTGATACTTTGTTTTAGTTGTTGAGAATATTTTCTTGTTAGAACACGTACTTTTTCGTGGTGTTAAGAATCGTGTTTTGTGCACTAGTAAAAGAATAAATTGCGCGTGTGATAAATCAAGTATTGATATTAATTGTATTAAATTAGCAATAATTAAATGGGTACCGAACAAAGTGTTACTTTTTGGAGCATGTTATTATAATTATTTATTCAAAAATGACATTAGACATAAGTGCATGTTGAAAAGCAAAGTAGTTTTGGACTTGGAAGCTTGTAGTATTTTATTAAAAGAAAATACGCGCAAAGAAATTATGAAAATCTATATGGATTTACACAATATCCATAGTAAGAAAGATCATATTCTTACACAATGCATTTTTAATAATTTTTATGAAAGCATTTTATTTCATGTGGTAATGTCTGATTCCGATTTTCCAAGACTTATATTTTTACATAAAGATGGTTTACACGGAGTGTAGAAGAATTCAAGTAAATAATTTGAACGTCGTAGGACGCATGCGCAGTCGTTAAAAGTTTGTACGCATGCGCATTCGTTAAATGTTTGTGCGCATGTGCAGACTTGTGATTGTGTACATAGGAACATTACTTAAGTTAACAGTATTCGTGAAGATGTGTAGTAAGCGAGTATCTGTTTCTGAGTATATCTCTCCAAGAGAGAGACAGATTGAGTGTGAAAAGCACCAGAAAATTATTTATCAACACCCATGGGATCCTGATATTCCTGAAGAAGAACAAGATAAAGTGAAAATACTATATCCTACGCAGGAAATAGAAGAATCATTTAGAAGATTTTATCGATATGATGATGAAATCCATTTTTAAAAGTGTTTCCTAATACATATATTGAAATTGAAGAATTAGACAATGTGAATTGTAAGTGCAATCGTTTTAAAATAAGTGATTTGTGTGTGAAAGAACTTTTTCAGAATTATCAACTGAGTGAACCACTACTGTGCTTTCCTTGTTCAATAAGAATACCAGACGAAAAACTACATAAATGTTTGTTATTATTTAATAATAGTTTGAATGAAAGTCTGTGGGAATTTCTAATTCACAAGAAAACTCGTGACAGTGTTTCAACTATACATACAGAAACACTTTAGTTCTTAGGTTAAGAATTATAGACAAAACAAAACTCTTTTTGGTTTAATTTAGCATATGAATCAGTTACATTTTCAGATTCATATATTTGTGATTTAGTTGAACTGTTTTTAAAGAAAGACAGAAATGTGTTTGAAAAACAAACTATGCACGTATGATTGTACTTTTCTTTCTATGAATGAACTGTGTGTGTTGGAATGTATATCACGATGGAAACCGGAATATAAACTTTTGTGCGACGGTTGCTATGAAAACAGCCGCATTTTAGATGAACATGAATGCATTGTTTTAGACTATAAAATGTTGTGTTATAATGCACGGCGTGTTATGGTGCGACCAGATACGTTTGATGAACTGTACAAAGTCTTTTCATCGTATCATAACAGTGAAATTGACGATTGGACATTTGATTATGCTTTATATAATATTTTATTAAAGAAAAACTACATCAATGTAATTTTAGAATTTCTCTTGGAAAAAGATTTCACTTATAATTTTTAATTTATTTCTTTGTGTTAGTGAAATAACTAAGTGAAGTGAAGGTTATATATTGGAAATATTTATTACAATTTCAGACAGAAAAATTCTCTGTTATCAATGACATTTACACGAATATAAAATTAAAATAACTTATTTTATTTACTATTCATAATATATATGATACTTTATTACATTTTTTATTTGATATATATAATCACTTTATCTTATACGGAAAAAATAAATATATGAATAAAAATATTTTAACATTGTTGATTTCTTTAAAATCATTTAGTTTATAATTTTTATATGCAAACACAGTTACTATGTAATTTAGTGCACAGATGTACTTACTTTGTAATCTCGTACACTTAATTTTTAATTTTGCAGTAAGATTCATTTACTTTATAATTTCATATCCAGATACGCTTACTATATAATTTCATATCCAGATACGTTTACTATGTAATTTCGTATTCAGATACATTCAATTTGTACTCTCGTCCCCAGCCACATTTAGTTTGTAATCTTGCACCCAGGTGCATTCAGTTTGTAATCTGGCACCCAGGTGCATTCAGTTTGAAATCTCGTACCCAGACGCATTCAATTTGTAATCTCGCACCCAGGTGCATTCAATTTGAAATCTCGTACTCAGACGCATTTACTATGTAATTGCGTACGCAATCGCATTAAGAAAAATTTCGTATTCATACCCGTTAGAATCTTGTGTTTATCACATGTTGAATTAATAATTATTATAATTTGTAACTTAAATGATAATCAAATATTAATTTTACGAAATAAATGTTTTTCAAGCATATAACTAACAACAACATGTATAACAGAAACAATTTATTAAGAAGTTCACAGCGTAGCTGTTCTAGCGAGTTTGCTTTGACATACGCATCAACTAAAATTAATAATACTACAAGAGGATAAATAAATAATATTTTCTCAACTTTGTTGTTCGTAAAGCTTCTACAAGAAGCGTACCAATTAAAATTGTTTAGAAAGCAATTCAATAAAAATTAGAAGTTTCTGTAACAAACGTTTTATTTACAAGTTCACAGCGTAGCTGTTCTACCGAGTATCCTTTGGCATACGAATCAATAAATAATTAGTATTTTCGAACTTTTTAGTATGCTCACAAGAAGTGTTCAAATCATTTAACAAGGAGTGTTATAATAAATAACACGAAAGAATAAATATTTAATATTTCGGAATATAATTCCTCGGAGTGTACGTAGAAATTATTTAATGGATTATACTCTTTGAGTATTCTTATGGACTTCTGCAAGAAGCGAATTATTTACAAGTTCACAGCGTAGCTGTTCTAGCGACTATGCTTTGGCATACGAAGTACTACATAAGCTGAGTTTTCGTAGAAAACGATTCTGTTAATAATACGAGAGTGTAAATAAATAATATTTTCTCAACTTTGTTGTTCGTAAAGCTTCTACAAGAAGCGTACCAATTAAAATTGCGTAGCAAATGAATTACTAAAAAGATACGAGTGAATACAAAACCAGAGTATGCTTTGGCATACGAATCAAGTAAAGTTAATAACACAAAAGAAAAAATTATTAATATTCTTCCAACGCTGTTGTTCGTAAAACTTCTACAAGAAGCATACCAATTAAAATGATGTAGCAAATACAATCAAGAAAACAAAAATATAAATAGCATGGAAAAGAATTAGTATGAAATAAAATCAGGTTAGTTTTATAGTTATTTAGTTAAAAGAAAAAAGAAAATAAAAATAGTAGCAATCAGAGACAACAGAAGAAAAGAAAGAAAATAAAATCAGGTTATCAGAGACAACAGAAGAAAGAAAGAAAGAAAACATTTTAACAAATATTTTTTGAAACGTTCACACATTTTTTATATTTTCGAAACGCAGTTTCTCTTTATGAGATTTCACTGAAATCGATACATCAAAATACAAGTTGCAAAAGCAAATGATCCAATTTAAAATAAATAACTCGAAAGAAAAAATAATATTTTCCCAACAGTGTTGATCCTACAAGAAGCATACCAATTAAAATTATGTAGCCAATACAATCAACAGAACAAGAATATAAGCAACGATATACCTACTGACTGAAAAATAATACTTAAAGAAAAAAACGTATTGCTTAATATAAGAAATTCTGCTTTGAAAGAAATGTTAAGGTGTTACATTAAGAAAAATTCAAAGGGATTATTACAGGTATCATAATTTTAGCGGTGAAATTTTCAGTTTAGTTTATCGGCAACTGACAACGATACTTACCGTTTTCATTTATATCGACTTTCCCCTAAAACATTTACATTAATGAGAAAAAGAAGTCATATTTTATGATTTCATATACATTATAAGGTAGATATTTAATTTGTATAGTATAAACAACACACATAGTTACATGTTGTAAAATTTTTTCGTTTGCAGTACAGATGTATCGTATAGTTTATGATATATAACGGAAAGGAAGTAAAAATATGTTTGAGGTATTGTTTACTATCCAACATATACGCATAGCATTACACATATTTACTATACTTAAATACAAAATATAAAAAGTACAAATATTTGTTTAGTGCAAGAAATGAACCGTTAAGCCTCATACAAACTGCTAGTGTGTATATGTACAATGATGTACTAATACTTTATTATACTCACAGAACTCCAATACTTTATTAGATACTAATATAAATCGTTCATGCCAATACTAAATGATATCTTCTATGTTTGCTTTGCGTTATATGTTTTATTAGGTAAGCTGAATAAAAATCGGTCTAAAAATGTATGAATATTAACTGGTTGACTTCATATATACCTAACAATTCTATTTGCTATACACAAATAAAATTAAAGTAAACTACTGTATATGGTAGACATCAGGCATACCACCCACTGCACGTCAATACATGTATTATGTAGGGACCCCGATGTTTTTTTAACATTATAAGAATTGTATATTGTGGATGGTATTTTTCTTATACAATTTTATAGTGAGTATAACATATTAGGCATTTTTTGTTGGCACTCAATGCTTTTACTATTCAGTATGTATTTATATACAATATTGTATCACTTAGCATTCCTTCACATTTCACATTTATTATATTTACTACGCATTAATCAGCATTTATGTTTCCATTCACAGAGCATGGCATTAAGAGAAGATAGTATTTAATATACAGTATGTAATTGATAGTGATAATGTATCATTTATGTAGAAAAGTTGGCAATACTAATTATTATTTGTTTGCCAATCACATGCATAGCACTAGTGTGACATGGCATGGCACAGCCATGAGAAATTTGCGCGCGTTGTTATACGCGGATGCCGCACGCGGGACCGGGCGAGTACAGTTTTACGTTTATATCCGCGCCGTCCGCACGCGGGGCCGGTGAGTACAGTTTTACGTTTATATCCGTGCCAGAAATATAAATGCATGTGCGGGAAACAGATTTACATTATTATGTGGATGTTAATTAATAAATTGCAATATTTACTTGTCTTACACAGGTCTATATATCTAACACCTGTAATCCGTATATGGTTTACACTGATGTTTCCCATCTTACAAACAATAGAATATGTAATGTGCAAAATATGACTGTATGATTCCCCTTATTGCGTTATAATTCCATTGATATGACAACATTTTATGCCAACTCTACTCGATCTATTTTTTAAGTATGACCACATTTGAACAAAATACTACTCACTTGATTTATTTTTAATTTTGATATTATTATTTTTAATTCATATTAGTGATATCATTTGTAAATATAGGAATTAACAGGATATAATTTGTTCATTGAAATATGTTTATTTTTACTAGTTACATTCTTATAAAATATGACCCTATATTCTTTAAGTATTATATTATATACATTCACTTTTGGTTGTTTATACTGAGAAGAAAATTTCAACTTTGGATTCTTTAGTAATTTTACTCGTATTGTATATGTTTATCACTTAGTTTCAATAATTACTAGACTTCTTTTGCTCTTAAAGCTTTATAATAAAGGTTCAGATACATATTGATGTAATTACTATTAGTATGTCTTATTTCACTCATATCAATTAACTGATTAACTATGTAATACAAAAATAGAGGAAGCCATGCATGCCGTAAGTCTGGACATGTCGCGAAATTTTATCTTGTGTGTAGAGATGATATTTAATATAAAATATCCTCATATTATGTTTGCACGTCTCCTGAAATAAATTTGTGAACATTTTTGCACTGCACGTACAGCACAAATGTTTTTACCCATTCCTCAAACGTTTCCCGAAACAAAGTCCACTGCTGATGTACATCTCTCTCTCTCTCTCTCTTTCTCTCTTTCTCTCTCTCTCTCTCTAGGTATTTTTTACTGAGTATCTGCAAGCTTGAATATCTGTACCTTGTTTGTTGAACTCCTTTCTGCTTGTCCCTTTCTCTTTTTCACGTATCCTCTGTTCTTGTTTTTACCTTCTCTATGTATTTTATGGAGTATCTGTATGTTTTGAGTATTTGTAGCTTGTTTTTATTCTATCTATGTATTTTATGGCGTATCTGCAAGCTTGAATATCTGTACCTTGTTTGTTGAAATCCTTTCTGCTTGTCCCTTTCTCTTTTTCACGTATCTTGTTTTTACTCTCTCTATGTATTTTATGGCGTATCTGCATGTTTTTGAGTATCTGTAGCTTGTTTTTACTCTATCTATGTATTTTATGGAGTATCTGCAAGCTTGAGTATCTGTACCTTGTTTGTTGAACTCCTTACTGCTTGTCCCTTTCTCTTTTTCACGTATCCTCTGTTCTTGTTTTTACTCTCTCTATGTATTTTACTGACTATCTGCAAGTTTGAGTATCTTTTGGTATCTCTGATTAAAAACTAAGAAAGTACTTTTAGTTTTACTGTAGAATGGAAATATCGTAAACTTGCTAAGCATAATCGTAATCTTCAATATAATCATTTTTTAATACCCATGACGTTTGCCTTCTCTTTTGTGTAACACAAGTTTGTATCCAAGGAAGATCCCCTAATTTTTTTACGGTAAACTTATAAATGAACTATAATATGTTCCTTACATTTTGAACTGATTACGGCTTTGGTGTAACACGAAAGAATTTATTTATCAGTACAGTTGATAAATATATCGTAAATAAACAAATTCTATAACACAATATATCACATAGATTTTACTATGCGGTATGAAATCTGGAACATCACAATTATTCTGTACTAATTTATATTTTGCCAGCAAAATCTATTTTAATATTGCTTTCACATCTACTGGCTAAGTCTTCCTTCGAAATCTATATTTGGGTATACGACATGAGTACCTAATTCTTATATATGATAAGTTATATAATTTCCCTATATTTCAGAACAATATACATGATTTTAAGCTTAACATTCTTCACCAAGAGATTTAAAGTGAATAATAAGTCAAGTTTCATGTTTTTAGATTGCATCTACTTCTTCTGGTCTTTCCATCAGATTGATTTAGTGCTATTCTGTTTCCTTGTGGTACATGTGTTCTTTTCACCATGTAGACTTCAGTGATAGACTGTTTTCTTATGGTGAATGCCTCATTTAATCTCCTTCATGAAGAATTAGTGGTAGAATGCTTACTTATGATACATGATGACTCAGTGATACAGTACTTCCTAGTGCTAATTGAGGTCCCTGATTGAATTTTGAATGTACTGATTTAGTAATAAACTGATTTCTTATATTACTTGAGACTTCCTCATTAATCTTCAACGTGTTCATTTTATTACCCATGATGGCTTAGTGCTACAGTATTTCCTTATGATTCTTGAGGTCTCTCCATCAAATTAAGTCAGTGATAGACTGATTTCTTATGCTACAAGGTACTTTATTCGTTTAATTTTCATAGCAGTCACTCAGTGGAAGTGTATTTTACTTCTATATGTTCTTACTCATTATCTTTTAGCGCGAATAATTTGTCTTCCATCAACAAAAATACAACCCATTTTCCCCCCCAAATTAATTGCATCAATCACAAAAGCTCTTGAATGATTTCTATCCATATCCAACTGGTTCTACTTTGTATGCCTATTTCTGCAATATACATCTTCCCTAGGTCTTCCTAACGGTTGTTTTCCTCTTTTCATCATGACTATATTACATGACCTGGCCCCTCCTAGACTTGACAGGTCTAACAATGTTTAGTAAACGGAATCTATAAATAATAAGGTTTCTGGTATTTTATTCCTAAAGAATTGCAAAGCTACTTGGTATATTTCTTGAATTAATACTACAATAATTCATGTAGTATATTCGTTAACGTTCTTGCTTATGCTGCAACCGCTTATGGTTTTGCTGTCAAAATTTGTAAAACCTTGAACGAAGTTCTCCAGGGTTTTCTTCTTCATTTATTCATTTGAAGCAGATGCCGGGATGGTACCTTACTTATAGCTTGCACTCCTCTTTATTCG
Source organism: Thermobia domestica (assembly GCF_964235325.1). NCBI lineage: Eukaryota > Metazoa > Arthropoda > Insecta > Zygentoma > Lepismatidae > Thermobia > Thermobia domestica. Next base: position 213,009,256 of record NC_137457.1, on the reverse strand, counting down.
TTTCTGGATACTGTGCTCCCTAAAGAACATTACTCTTCAAACCCATCAGTTTCAATACTCAAAAGGCTCCCAGAAACTTAATTCTAACACCCTAACTAATACTTTTTTCAAACTGTGTTTTATCTGTAATATACATTCTGTAATATTATACACTCTCTCAAGGTGTCAAATTTTCTCAACTTTTTTCGTTCTACAAGCACCATTAAAAGATTTTCCGTTGTTTCAGAAATCATCATTCTTCTTTACAACCACATTTTTAAATGACGTTAAAATATGCATATTTTTACAAAGAATGTGATAATGTAAGTAATTAAATCATTGATCAATCATTTGCTTTAGATCGTTTGATTGAAGATAGTATTTTTCAAAACCAACACATGATCCTCTATAAAATTTAATGAATCACAAGCTATAGCTCTAATTCGTTTTAATGGACTTCTCCATGATACTTTAACTAAAATTCTATAGCGATCCAAAGAATATTTATTGCTCAAGCATATGGAATAACGACCATATTTTACTTAATTAATATAGAAATAAAGAAAAATAATAGACTGACATGAAATATTCATATAGTTGGACACAATAATTCGATTCCAGTTTGGTGCAAGCAGTCACAGTGGGGGGCACTCGGTCAAAAAGTGTACAATACTTTTAAGTTCACCCATCTTGAATGAGGTTTTTCCAGGATTTTCCTCATCCACACGAGGCAAATGCCTTGGTGATACCTAACTTATAGGTTTCAGACTGTTTCACGGATTGTGTGCTCGCTGAACAACATTATCCCTCAAACGTGAAGTGCTAAATGGTCTTAGATGTTAAAAGACCAAAAATCTAAATTGTAATCTTAATCCTATTCGATTCCAATTTTCGCAAATCAATCTCAAAACGAAAGAGTCTCATAAGGATTTTTCTAATAATGCCACAAGTGTTACACGACACCGTGTGATTTGTATATTTTAAGTTCAACTAAATATTTTTATTCTTCATTTCTAATAGCAACATAAATCTGAAAGAGCCTGTTAGACTTTTCTGCTATGATATTATAAGGACAAAAATACATTGGAAAGCACAGACAATTCATAGCAAAGATAACCTTTAAATCTTATAGACATTCAGAATTCCTTCATTCCTACCAGTATTTTATACTTAAAAGGCTATTTCCACCACTTTCGCTTTCTTCGAAAGAATTACATGTCCCAAAACCAGAGCCTCTTTTCTTAGAAAATACCCAAACAGTGAAAATCCCGCTCAAAAGGTGGTGAAGACAGAGGAGGGAGTAAGAGGTTACCGTTTTCAACTAAAACTTGTTTTCTCAAGTGGTTATGAGTGTGTGTGAAGGGGCCTTCACCTTAAAAATTATGAATGGGGAAACATTTCTGAATCTTTCCATGTTAGGAAATGTAAACAAAGAATATTTTTCAGTTAATTTACTCACCACCAATTTCAGGATTTGTTTTTCCATTAAATTTCTAGTCATCTTAGCAGCTTCAATAACCCTACAAGTCTCATATGGTTACAAATCAATATAATAATAATAATAATAATAATAATAAATAATAATAATAATAATTGGTTAAGTAGCTAGTGTGTGTGCCTTTGGTACACGTGGTTCAGAGTTCGATTTCTGGCGAGAGAGCACAAAATTAATTTTTCTGTCATTCACTTTCCTTAATCAATAGTCTAGTTTAGCCTAAAGACCATAACTGTTAAATAATAATAATAATAATAATAATAATAATAATAATAATAATAATAATAATAATAATAATAGATCTTCTTCATATCCACATTTGACAAAGATAAATTTGAGTTCGATTTGTTTATATGGTTCGGATATCAACTTATTCTGTAGATCCGTCTCAAATAGGATTGAAATTCTTAAAAATAAAAACAAGTCAAAAATTGAGCTGATTGAAATCAGATAATAAGTTGCAGGTTCATGTCTCAAAAATCTTTTTGCTGAAAACAAGAAAACAATTTTTTTTAAAATAACTCACACACACGCATATTAAAATGGGAAAAGAACAAATCACATTTTCTGGAAATAAAAACATCAAATTTTTACTGTAATTAGATTTTTAAAAAATCACTTTATTTTCAACTATTTACAAATATTGATTTCTTTTCTTTCTTTTTTTCATTGTGTACAGTTTTTTTTCTATATTTATATGCCTAAAATTATTTCGGCTTCATCATCTACCACCTCTTCTATGTTCTTTCTGCTCTTTCTTGCTTTTCTATAGACTCCATTATTTCTCTTCTTTTCCACTTTCCTTCTAAACCCCAAGGTAGGCCCAGAATTTCATGTCTCTTTTTTTCTTTAGTAAAAATGTCCAAAAACACTGTATTAACACAGGCACTGCATGAGTGACATTTTAAATTGTTTTTATTGTTTGGGCATATGTCTGATAAGAAATAAAATTGTTTACTCCCCCTCATTCTTATTTTTTCTTCACAATATCGTACAGCACATGTAGTATGCTCGCAAAGGGTTATTTCTGATTCCATAATCTGAGATAATAAAGAAATCGAATTTTTTAGTATTTGTTCAAATATTAATAAGTATACATATCAAAATATTTGACTTTAATTATGTTTGGACAATTATTTTATAATAGAAAATCAAGATGATGTCTCTATTATGAAAATGTACAGATTTTAAGACATATTCATATATTAAAATGAAACGATACTTTTCCTTTCTTTCTTATATCCTAACATTTTTTAGCGTTACCATACCTCTAATACTATTAATTTTTGATCTTTTAAGTCAACAAAAATTTCAAAACTAAACTTCAGTTCTACAAAATTAAAAGTCTATGTAATTTTAATTTCATGTATTGCTCTTGTAATATGAAGGTATCCAATTATCGTACGGACCGTTGCCTTTAATCATCTCAAGTATCATTCTTATCGGTCTTGGAATAAAATATGCGTTAATTCACATATATTTATACCTTAACAAAATGATCAAGTCAGTTGGACAGTACAATCAAATTATTTCGTTATGAAAAACAAGCACAATTCTTCCTTATCAAACAGGTTATTTTCAAGTGATTCATCATAGCTTAGAATAATAACTAAAATTTAGTGAATTCAAATAATTTTTGGGGAGTCTTGGTGATACAGTGATACAGCGATCACCTCTGGTGCTTGGGGTCCCGGTTTAATCCTAGCGCCCGCAAATTATTTTAACATTTTCATAACAAACATTAAGTTCGGATTTTTTTATAATTGTGGTGGACAAACACCATGTGCTTGGCTTTTGTTGGGATTTTATATACTTTTAAGTGGTTTCTTTTTGTAAAGCGATGGTACAACAAATCACCGTCTCCTTTAGCGTAGCGGTATAACCGTCAAACGTAAAACTCAGTTAACGTTCAGATTAGATAACCCAACAGTACAGTGAATCATATTGGGGTGCCTAACATGTAGGGATTATACAACAGTACACTAAAACATATTGGGCTGCCAAACATGTAGGGATTAAACAAACATTTTCTTTCACGGATTATTTTCTCTCCGAGAGATGTCATCCCTCAAGGGAACAATAAGTTTAGATGTCAAACTCTATATTCTAATTTCGGAATTCTTTTCTATACCTACATGTAATGATATATACACTTTTCTACGATACATACTGTCAAATCATTCAATCGAAAAGCATGAAAGCTTTTCTTTTTTCAGGCTAGGCAACATATGTCAAGATACCCTTTCATTGAATTGTGTACATGTCATGAGACGTAACGGTATAACATAATCTTAGATGGTAAAAAGTTCGGGAAATCTTGTCTTCTGTAAAGAAATTTAATCACTGTTTATATTTCAAACTATAATACTAATTCAATAATAATAATATGAATAAGGGTGACGTGAAAAAATCAATGGTAAAGCCTTCGTTTCTAATGCAAGGGTTACTTGATTTATCTTGTCAGTTTAGATCTAACACAAACATCATGCTTATACATTTTCTCGTGGGGATTCCTTTCTACTTTCATTATAATTTAATTTAATATATTCGTAGAAACTAAAGATTTCGTTTTTCCAATAACTTTACTAAAACTGATTATAATAATGATTCTACTATAATTACTTATGAAAAAATACGTAAGCCGTTCGATCAAATTAAGAATACGATATCATATTATAAAACAACAAGCAATCCAAATCTGTTTAGCAATCAGTTCTATTTTAGAAAAAGTGTGAAATAATATTCTTAAAAATTTTTCTTATTATCGTTAATAAGTACCGTTTTATTCAACTAACTAACTAACTCTATGGCCTATGAAACCCGGAGGCTCCGTGTCACGTTCACAAAAGCTCTCCACTGACTTCTACCCTTAGATAATTACATCCAGTTTCTACTTTGTATTCCTATCTCTGCGAGATCCATCTTAATATTATCCATCTGCGCCTAGGTCTTCCTAATGCCCGTTTTCCTCTTTTTATTACGACCCTAACCGTGTTTAATAAACGATCTAATAAATTACGTTATGAAGTTTCCACCATTCCCCATTCCCGTTCCTCTTGGGTCCGAATATTTGTCTCAGGATTTTGTTCTCAAATACTTTTAGTTTATGTTCTTTCCTCAGAGTAAGCGAGCATGTTTTGCAACCATACAGAACAACAAGCATAATTAACGTTTTATATATTTTAAGCTTCGACAGAATTCGCGACAACAAGGGATTTTGAACCAAATAGTAACACGAATTCCCTGGTTTTAGTCGACATTTAATTTCTCCGTAAATATGATTTTCCACTGTTAATACCGATCTTAAATATTTGAAACTATGCACTTTATCAAAAGTATTATTTAATATTTTAACCCCTCCACAATTTCCCGTATTACGGTCCCGACGCACTTCAATGTATTTAGTTTTCTCTGCATTTACTTCTAAACCCATGTCCTTGCAAGCATTTAATAAGATCTCTGCATTTCTTTTTACTGTTCTCCTATCATCCCCTATTAAATTTACATCATCAGCATATGTAATAACTGGTGAATACCGTTCAACTCTATTCAACAATCTAATTAAATTATTCTGTCAATATATGGAAAAAAACACCAACAGGAAGACCAAATATAAAAAGAATAATCGATTAATCTACCATGAATAATTCTTTACTCTTTCTGATAAATTCACTAAATATTATGATTTATTTTGTTCAAACAACCTAGTAATCACATACAGGATCTAACATCTACCATTTTCACAAAATAATATGAAGATTTCTCTCATTCAAAACAAATAAATGCTCAAATCTTGGTCCATCATACACACAAACAAATATCACTTTGTATCTTTCCACAAATAGTACGCTCACTGAAGGATGATATTGTACAAACGTATCAAAATAAATAAATGTAATTCCGACCTCATAAAATTTCCTCGTAACTTCTTAGTTATCATGCACCCCTTCACCGAAAAAGAGCGGTGTTCAATTCTCGGCAAAGCCATGTAGTTCAGATTTGATGTTAATCACTAGGACCCCGTCTCATATACCCTAGTTATTGCGCAGAAACCGTAAAAACAATTTTAATAATCAAATCATGTACTTATCGTTAACAAAAAAACCCTAACATGGTTCACGACAAAAAGTTACATTTCACTTGAGACTCCCGTCTCATATAGCCTAGTTGTGAAAAGGCTATTAATTCGATAACTCTCTAACTTTTTATAAATGTGTTCAAAAGTTTGTATATAAAACATGGTTTAATAATACACCATTTGTCTTCCGATCAGTCCAAATATAAAATATCAATTCAACTAATACGTAAAAGCTCAGCACTGATTTCAGTTCATAGCTGTAAAACATGCATTTGGTGTCTACTGTTTGTAATTTACGTTTTCCTAATGCTTGTTACGTGGACATTACGTAAAGGTGACGAAAAAAATCAACTGGAAGCCTTCAAAATGTAGGTGTGGAGAAAAATGGTAAGAAATAGTTGGATAAAGCAAAAAGAAATAACAGGATGTTAGAAATGGTGGGTGAAAAAGAACATTTTTAGACATTATTAGGAAGAGGAAGAGAAATTGGTTGTGACATTGCCTAAGAAGAGAATCTATCATGAGGGATGTCCTAGAGGTTATGATAACCGGAAAGAGAGGCAAATGGTTAAGGAGACTACAATTAATGGATAATATTAAAACTAAAAGATCGCACGCAAAGACAAAAAAAGGTTAGCGGTGAACGGTGGAGCATGGAAGCTTCTCAGCTGTGGCCTATCAATAAAGGCAAAATACCTATGATGATGATGATGAATGCTTGTTTTCAATTAAACTTTAAAAGCAAAATATTCTAGACACGTTTAATATCCAACTAATAATATTGATTTCATTCTGTGGACTTCCATGAAAAATAAATAGTCGTATGTCTTCAACATTACATATTATATAATAATAAGAAATATATTATTTTTCTTACCTGCTAATTCTTACTGTACACAAGAAGAACAAAGACGATTAAAGGAAGTGGCGTAATCTAAAAAGAAAGAAAAATGAATTATTATATTTGAATTTTTTCTATTACAAAAATAATCAGTGCTAAAAAAAATCAAATGAATATTTATTATAAAATTAACCCTTTCCGAAAATGAAGACATTTTTCATTTCAATGAGCTAAGTCTAAGGAATTAAGAACAAAAAAAATCCATTCTTTCTCAAAATTTTATGTTTTCATGATACTATAAGTTAGCTTGCATGTATTTGGTAAAATAAATGTGATATGAAACAAAAATAAGTTAATGATTTCCAAATGAATTCATACAATCAACAAGAATTACTCTAAGATAATTTTCCAATAATAATAATATTAAAAAATGTTTCATATGTTGTAATCAATTAATGAAAAAAGAATTTTTATCTGAATATATTTAAGAAAACAGAAGTCCACTTACCTTTTCAAATATAAGAAAAGATGAAGTAGCGCCGGTGAAAAAAAACGTTGAAAGAAGAACAAGAATCACACTGTATTGAAGTAACTTAAATCTTGAAATGAAAGTGAACTTCAAAATTCAGTTTTTATATTGATCAGAAGAAAGCCACGCCAATTTTCACAATTCCATACAATAATAATAAAAAAGGTTCCTCTAAAAAGATTGTACAATCATTTTTCTTCTCTGGAATTCTATATGGTCGATAACCCCTCATAGCAATAACGGGATGGTTGCAAACAACATTTAAAAAGAAAAAGAAAAAGAAAAAAGAAGCAATTCCACCTTTCCTCTTACTCCGAGGGTAAGAAACCGTGTCCTTCACACTGCAATAAGACGCCCAAAAGTCTACCATCGGGTTTTATAGATTCTGTGAGTATTTTTTTCTCATTATATAATTAGTATATGTGTAACTAAAGTTCATTAAAGTAAGGCAATTAATTATGTTCTAAGAGCCTCACCAAGTATGTATTTTTAATCAATTTCATAACAAACATTGTATTGCATTTACTGTACACATGACATACATGTCCATGCATTCAACACTTATTTTTCCTTACATCTTATCAATAACTAAAACCTAGTCTACAAAATATATTCGATGATCCTTAAACTGTTTATGTATTTTACCGTCTGTCCCACATTGTTTACTCCGTACTCTTCTTGTAGAAGCATTACGTGTTACAGAATTACAAGAGTATTAATTATTTGATAACATCATGCTTACCTTTAATACATGTGGTCCTAAGTTCATTTTTCAATAGTGTATGTAACGTTTCCAATTCGATTCCCGGCGGAAGCCTTTGGCGTAGAAAACCGGGTTCAATTCCCGGCGGAAGGTCATGTGGCGCGGATTCCACGTTAAACTGTAGGTTCTCGTCTCATATAGCTGTGCTGCTAAAAGACACACTAATCTAAAATCAACATAAGTCAACTCAATTCCCGGCGGAGGTATATAGTTCAGATTCTACGTTAATCAATAAGTCCACGTCTCATATAGCCGCACTGCTAAAATACACACTAATCTAAAAATCAACTCAACTCAACTCGATTCCTGGCGGAGGTATATAGTCTGGATTCTACGTTAATCAATAAGTCTACATCTCATATAGCTGCGCTGCTATAAGACACACTAATCTAAAAATCAACTCAACTCAACTCGATTCCTGGCGGAGGTATATAGTCTGAATTCTACGTTAATCAATAAGTCCACATCTCATGTAGCTGCGCTGCTATAAGACACACTAATCTAAAATCAACACAACTCAAATCTAGTTACAAAAATTCTGTACCAATCGGCTCGTGCGGATCCCAATTAATATAATTAATAATGATACAAGCTAGTTCACTGGTAGACCATCTACCTCTGCTGGTGGATTTTCTCATGCAAAGGTCAGTCAAATTATTTTTAGTGTTCTTATAACAAAAAAGTATATTCTATAAATTGTTCTAATCACCATCAAGTTCATAAGTCTTCTTAAAGTTCCCCGTTTCCTCTCACTTCCTCATTCCACTATTTTTTTTATAAAGGGAATATTACGACAAAAATGCATTCATATAAATTAGTCTAACAGAATAATTCTCTGACAATAAATTCATATAGTCTCAGTGGTAAAGAAGTCTCTAGTATATAAGGTTCTTGGTTTAATTCCTCGTCAAAACCATTTTACTAAACTCAACATAAACAAGTGTCAATCAATAATATCTCAGTAAAGATTACTCTCACTTTCTAAGGCTAGTACCACAGTGAAAAAGTCTTGTTCTCTGTTAGTTGGGAAATCCTAGGTCACACAAATTATTTAAACAATTTCTAAGTATTTAGTGCATTGCTGCTACAATCCACATCTCCACTGCTTGGGATATCTTGGTTCGATTTCCAATCAAGTAAATTTGTAGTAAGCAAACACCTTGCTCGTGAGTTTTCCTCTCACTTTCTTCATTCCAACATTTTATTTATCATAAGGGAATTGTTAGCACAGAGTAAACTGTTATAAGTTAACCTAAGTGATATAACCATACGGCACAATATTTACAAATCAAAAAATGATTTCATCATACATCATGGACATTACATGTCGCATACACATTTTTTTAATCATAGGAGTTAACATTCATTCATTCATTCACAATAACAATTTTATAAACCCATCTTCCCACCAAAACAAGTTTGGGCAACTCAGTCCCCCCGCCCTTCCACCCTTCCGTTCAATATGGAATCCGGCGCGTCTCTCTTTCTTTTTCCAGCGGTTTTAGGCAATAAAAGAAAGAATGTTTTTAAGTTTCGTTTCAATACAATCTTAACAAAAACTCGAGAAAAACAAATTCATGTAACAACATGTTACGTAAAAGGGGGACAATACATAAAGCTTTTCAAAGTTCAATGTCAACTTTGGGTTTTATTTTCTTTTTTTTCTGTAAGGGAGTAAAAATTTCATGAAAGACATCTAGAATGCAATCTTCACAAAGCTCTCTAAAAAGTAGACAATAATCCCTAACATTTTCTTTTTTAACGGTAACTATATTGCACAATTGTATTCCAAAAATCTTTTTGAGGGGAACTATCTATGTGAAGTTCACTCTCTAATTAAATCTGATGGTTGTATCTAACGGTGAATCCTAATTTTTTCACGGCTCCTTTCGGGTGAAGGGCAGTATCTCGTCATAAATACCAACACAGAATCACAGGTGTATCCTATAACAAAGATGGGTAAATCTTCAAACAATTCTTCAAAGAATTCGTATATAGCCAATAATAAAGCGTTATTTTCAACTTAGCCTTGCATCAACTCTCAAAAACCTTCAGGCTTCATTTCTGAGAATTCAGGTGTCAAGGATTTTTTCCAACATCTTTTATCGTATTGTCAATGATAAATGATAAAAGAACGTACCAAAAACAACAATAAAGTTTTATTTTTTCAAGATAACCTTCAGTCAAATTGTATTTTCTACGAATTTTAACTTTCACAGCCATAAATTGTCAATAAACACATATTTTCCACTCAATAAATAACATAAAAACACTCATAAATAGCAGACATCCCTCTAAAAGCTTTTATCTTCAAGTTATCCATTGTCTCGACTCGGAAATGCCTCGTCTCGAACCTAATTTGCATACTACGAATTACTTCTACTTACGACTTGGTCTTAAACACCATGATCACAAGATTTGAGGACTATATTTTCTTTCCGCTGTAGGATATTTAACAGTTGCTGATTAATAATACTAATGTAAAATCTGTTCACATATCTCCAATTTAATCTAAATGTATTCAAAGGGCATACATTTTGACATTTTAAAAGCACAGTTAAAAATACTTTCCTCGCTTCACCGAAGCAAAAATGATTCTTTAAACGTATGTTCTTTCTAGAACAGCTTCTCGTTATTGATAAAAATCGTAATTTGGCAGTTATTAAAAGCAATATTTCTGAGTCTAGAAATAGAAGAGAGGGTACCATGTGCATTAAAATGATTACAGAAATATAGTGAAGTCTCAGTTTATAATTTCATGTCTACCTTGAATCCAAATACCTGTGCCGTCAGTTCCTTCAATGTTGAAAGGGGCCGATATTTGCAATTGATCTCAATTTTTCGCTTATATAATCGTTAATTCCCACTATTTGTTCATAAAATTTTAAAGAAAAAAATGAAATGAAATCTTTAAGTGTTACGTCCCACGTTTATGACGGTTAGGCTAAAGGAGACGGTGATGATGAGAAATGAGTGAAATGGTGGAATGAAGAATGTGGGAGGAAACGGGAGAACTACGAGAAAACACACGAGCACGGTGTTTCTCTATCACAAAGTCCACACGGTGCTAGCTAGCATCGAACATGGGACCCCAAGAACCGGAGATGAACGCTCTACCACTGAGCCACGGTGCCCCCAAAATTTTAAAGAAATATTAGTTACTAACAAGTAACACTTCCGATGTGTAACACTTCGATTTTGATAAAATTTGGCAAGGAGATATTACACATGAAATAAACGAATACGTGTTTCCTATTTTCTGCAGAAAATCAGTTTTAGGGGGCAAAGCCCCCACGCAAAATTTTGAAAGTTGACGCCCGAAAGGCAAAGAAAGTGAACAGAAGTAAACGAAATTTTACACACATATTGCAGACAAAATTAGGAAAAAAAACGGATAGGTGGGGCACGGACCCCTCCAAAACTTTCATCAGGAAGTATTGAAAGTGTTAGTAACAGTATGTCAGATGTGTGTAAAGGACATGAAAAATTGCAACGAAACTTCGTGTAAGAACAATACGCAAAAAATAAAGGAATACGGGTTTTTTATATTCTGCGGAAAACCGGTATTAGGGGGCAAAAGCCCCCACCCACATTTTTTTAAATTGAGGCCCGAAAGGCCAGAGGAAGTCAACCGGAGTCAATGAAATTGTGCACAGATATTGTAGACATATAATGAGGGAATACGGGTTTCTTATTTTCTTGAAAAAATGAAAACCGTTTAGGTGTGACACAGGCCCCTTTAAACTTTGATCGTGAAATATCAAAAGTGCTAATAACAGTATGTCAGAAGAGCTTGAAGGACATGAAAAATCGGAACGACACATTGTGTAGGGACAGTATGGAAAAAATAAACGAATACGGGTTTTCTATTTTCTGCGGGGAAAATGTTTTTAGGGGCAAAAGCCACCATCCAAAATTTTGAAAATTGAGGCCGAAAGGCCAGAGGAAGTGAACTGAAGTGAACGAAATTGTGCACAGATACTGTAGACATAAAATTAGGGAATACAGGCTTCTTATTGTCCTGAAAAAAAAAGACACCAATTTAGGTGATACACAGACCCCTCCAAAACTTTGATCGTAAAATGTCAAAAGTGCTAATAACAGTATGTCACAAGTGCTTGAAGGACATGAAGAATTGGAACCACACATTGTGTAGGGACAATACGCAAAAAATAAACGAATATGGTTTCTTATTCTGCGGAAAAACGGTTTTAGGGACACAAAAGCCCCACCCAAAATTTTGAAATTTGAGGCCCAAAAGGCAAGAAGAACTGCACCGAATTGAATTGCATTGTGCACAGATATTGTATACGTAAAATGAGATAATTGGGTTTCGTATTATCCTGGAAAAGCGACACGGACATTCTAAACCGTTGATTACTAAATATAAAAATTGCAAACAAGCATGCGTCAGACGTTCCTAAAGAATATTTAAAATTGCAACGAAACTTCGTATAGGGACAATTTCCAAAACAATAAATGAAACGTGTTTCACCTTTTGTGGAAAAACACTGTTGGGGCCTAGGCCACATCCGAAAAAAATGTACATATTTTCGTAATAGCACAGGAAGGAGTGGACTGAAGCAAATGAAATTGTGTGTAGATATTATATACACCCTATGTAAAATAAACCCTTTCGTATTTCTCAAGTGTCCCTATCCGTTTTGCTTCAAATTTGGGAGATCAAGAGCAAACTGGAAATACATCGACACGTGTTTTTGTTTATGTTCAAAAAAATTGTAAGGGTTAAAAGTGCCTCCTAAAATACTATAAAAAACGGTATACTGTTTGTGCTTGTAGTTGATCTGAAAAATTTAAAGAAATCGGATGGAGAAACGACACATGTGAAACACGAAAGGCCATAGTTTATACACAAAATATCTACATACAATTTCATTCGCTTTCGTCCACCCCTCTCGCCACTCAAACCCTCAAAGCCATCTTACCTCTACAATACTTGTGCACATTTCATTCATTTCGGTCCATTTCTTCTTGCCTTTTTGCGTCAACTTTCAAATTTTTGAGTGGGAGCGTTTGCCCTCTGAAACCATTTATCCACAGAAAATAAAAAACGCGTATTTGTTTATTTTTTGCGTATTGGTCATACAAAAAGTTACGTTCAAATTCTTCATGTCCTTCACACACACCTGATATACTGTTACTAACACTTTTGATATTTCTTGATCAAAGGTTTGAAGGGGCCCGTGCCCCATCTAACCGTTTCTGACAGGAAGATACGAAACCCGTATTCCCTCAGTTTATATCTGCAATATCTGTGCAAAATTTCATTCACTTTGCTTCAAATCTACTTACCTTTCGGGAGTCAACTTTCAAAATTTTGGGGTGGGTTCATTTGCCCCCTAAAACAGTTTTTCCGTAGAAAATAAAAAAACAACAGTATTCGTTTATTTTTGGCGTATTGTCCATACACAACGTTATGATGCAATTCTTCATGTCCTTTACACACATCTGACATACTGTTACTAGCACTTTCGATATTTCGTGATCAAAAGTTTGGAGGGGTCGGTGCCCCAAACAACCCTTTTTTTTCCAGGAATATACTTAACCCGTATTCCCTCATTTTATATCTACAATATCTGTGCACAACTTCATTCACTTCGGTTCACATCTTTTTACCTGTCGGGTGTCAACTTTCAAAATTTTTGGTGGGGGATTCTTCCCCCTAAAACCGATTTTGCGCAGAAAATATAAAACATTATATGTTTATTTTTTGCGTATTGTTCATACACAAAGTTATGTTGCAATTCTTCATGTCCTTAACACACATCTGACATACGGTTACTAGCACTTTTGATTTTACGTGATCAAAGGTTTGGAGGGTTCGGGGCCCCACCCAACCGTTTTCTGAAAGAAAATATGAACAACCGTATCCTCAGTTTACGTTAGGGATGGCCAGATCCGGATATTTTTGGATCCGGATATCCGGATCCACTTGGGTCCGGATATCCGGTATCCGGATATCCGGACACTGGATCCGGATCCGAGATTTCGGATCCTGGATCCGGATCCGAAAATCCGGATCTTGGATCCGGATCCGAAATTTCGGATCTTGGATCCGGATCCGAAAAAACGGATCTTGGATCCGGATCCGAAATTTCGGATCTTGGATCCGGATCCGAAAAAACGGATCTTGGATCCGGATCCGAAATTTCGGATCTTGGATCCGGATCCGAAAAAACGGATCTTGGATCCGGATCCGAAAAACCGGATCTTGGATCCGGATCCGAAATTTCGGATCTTGGATCCGGATTCGAAACTCCGTGTCAGAAAATTCGGGTGTTCCGAATCAGCAAAATTTTCGAAATTATTGACAAAGTGATTTTCATTCCTATGCTTAAAATAAGATTTTAAGACACTTTTGGTATCTGATCGTGTGACAGCCTTGCGTTCCCTTCATTCTGTTGATATTTGGTTTTCGTGCCTTAATATGTCACAATTACTCCAAATTTGATTGAGTAAAACTGTCGAGTTAGGTGAGAGCAATCTCATTGTCAGATTAGATTCTAGTGGAAATACTTGACCGAAAAGGTAGTAAATCTTTTTTAAAGCTGTCGTCCTGGTGGAAATTTGTCCTTTGTTTTCTGTAACACTAGTCAAATGCTGGGATGAAACCTTAGTCTCAAGCCCAAGCTTCTTCATTAGACTCTGGCTGCTTACTTTTCTAATTCTTTCTGAGTTATTGTGGTCACTGAATGAGGCCATTTCCTAGTCGTGATGGGCTAATAGAACAGCCCATAAAATATAGATCAAATCAAATTGAGGAGCAACTTCCTTTTCTTGCTCTTGATGAGCATTTTTTTTCTTTCTTTAAAAATACGTTTCTCTGTGACCGTACCACTCCAGTTAGAATTAAGAATTGTAGTAGAGATGAAGTTCTAAATGGCAATTAATGTATCAAAATCAATGTATTAATGTACTGTATGTGTATACAAAATACCATATGGAGCCTCGAGCAGTAACACGTATCTTTGTAACTAGTAATCCACTACTATTAACTCTGCATAGGTTGTATAAGGAGCTATATCATTCATGTAAACACATAGGCGGATGCAGGGGAGGGCGAAAAGTCGTTTGCCCCTACCCAGCGCCACCATTAACAGTGTACTTTAGTAGTAATTTGTTGGCAATTTCAGATCATCTAAGTAATTTTTCACTGCTAGCATCCCCAACCACCCCCTAAGAATTCATCCGCCCCCTCCAAGAGTCCGTTCTGGATTCGCTCCTGCGCAAACATAATTTTATACAACTCATTCAAGAGTATTTTGGTAGCTTTTTAAAATTTTTATCTTAAAGGATTGTCATTTCTCGTGGCTACTTATGCAATTTTGTCCACAGGCATACATGCAATTTCCAGTCATTACGCAAATACATTTATATACTTAATAGACCTCGGCTAGTTGGGGGCTTCGCCACTAGACCCCCGTTACTAGGGCCTCGCACCACAAAAGCCTCTAATCATAATCAATTTAAAAAGAAATGTCTGGGGATTTGCCCTTAGACCCTCTGATATCTCATTTGATCGGCCTATGACCTCGTACCTCGTAAACCTACAACCATACCGAATCTCAGTTCAAATATCAAATTGTATGTAATAACATTCCGGTATCCCGAGACATACCGAATTTCAGTGCGAGTACATGGGGGCTTTACCCCCAGCCCACACATTTGCTCGGTCTACGGCCTCGCACATCATACGCCTGCAAACATAACGAATTTTTAAGGGGCCGCGGTGGCTCAGTGGTAGAGCGTTCACCTCCGGTGCTTGGGGTCCCTGTTTCGATCCCAGCTTGCACCGTGTGGACTTTGTGGTGGACAAACACCGTGTTCGTGGGTTTTCTCGGGGTTTTCCTGTTTCCTCCTACTTTCTTCATTTCATTTATTTCTCATAATCACCGTCTCCTTTAGCCTAACCGGCATAAACGTGGGATGTAAAACACAAGCATTTCATTTCACAAGATAACGAATTTTTGTTCAAATAACAAGTTTCATTTCTCTAACATTCCAGGATTCCGAGATATAAAAGTCTTTTCTCCCCGCCCCTTTACTTCCCCTCTAAGACATACATAAAAAACGCTTAAGTACATACCTAATTATTTCAAATGTAAAGTCCAAATACCAAATTCTATGCTCCTAACCTTCAGAGGTTCCCAGATATCGACATGTTATTATAATAATTACAATCCCCACCCTCTTTCCTTTCCATCTCTTTTCTTTTCCTTTTTACTAAAACGTCAAAAAACACTGAAACACATGTCAAATTATTTTCAATGAGAAGTGCAAATACCAAATTTGAAGTATCTAACGTCAAGAATCATCAATATTTTCCACCCCATTTCCCCCCTTCCTCGTCGAATTTCCCAAAGTCCTTCCTTAGTGGTATCCTACGTCACAAACCCGATAAACTGTCCAAATTTCAAGTTTGTAGCTTAAGCGATTTGGTCTGTACGGTGATCTGTCACTCACTCACTCAGTCACTCAGGACTTTGCCCTTTTTATATAGAGATATTTAAGATTTTATGGGAAAGCCATGGATTTTGTCCTAAGGCCGCCAGTGTCTTAGAAATGTAATAGCTTTGCTATAAACTTTAAGCAATCAACTGACTGATCTGCGTCTATATGTATTATGTAAAATACCGCTTATGATATTTATTTTGCTCGTAATAAAAAAAAATAGAAATGGTGACGAAAATTCAAAGACATCCATGATTTTAGCGTAATGCTGCAGGAGTTCAGATCATTGAATTAATCATAAGAGCCGATTGTATAAGATAGACTACATTAAATTCCAATGTGGCACAAAGAAAATATGCAGCATTACTATGCAGTTTTTCAACGTTATAACTCATTCTGAAAATATTATCATAGGTCTCACAAACAATCGAATTTTAATCCTAACTCGATTAATATATAACAAAAGGCAGATCTATACAACTACTGACTTCAGATGAAAGTGGCATACTTGTAGTACGTTTAAAGATATACTAAAGACTAAATGATGGGATGTGCGGAACAATGGTCTAACCCGAAAAATGTGAAAATGAGATTTTGATGTAATCTTTTGTCATTTAAATTGAATTGTCTTCCCACTGAGTTATATAAAATTCACCTAGTCAATTTTATACATATGGATATTTTAGTTCTGGGTCTCAATCTAAGGCCTAAAATATTCAAAACAGGAGTATGAATCTGAACTTCGAAATTTCGGGTGTGGATCCAGGAACCGGATATCCGGATCCGGATCCAAGATCCGAAATTCCGGATCCGGATCCAAGATCCGAAATTCCGGATCCGGATCCAAGATCCGAAACTTCGGATCCGGATCCAAGATCCGAAATTCCGGATC
Source organism: Thermobia domestica (assembly GCF_964235325.1). Lineage (NCBI taxonomy): Eukaryota > Metazoa > Arthropoda > Insecta > Zygentoma > Lepismatidae > Thermobia > Thermobia domestica. The sequence continues at coordinate 212,992,207 of NC_137457.1, read as the reverse complement.
CGGATCCAAGATCCGAAATTCCGGATCCGGATCCAAGATTCGAAACTTCGGATCCGGATCCAAGATCCGAAATTCCGGATCCGGATCCAAGATCCGAAATTCCGGATCCGGATCCAAGATCCGAAACTTCGGATCCGGATCCAAGATCCGAAATTTCGGATCCGGATCCAAGAACCGGATATCCGGATCCGGATCCAAGATCCGAAATTTCGGATCCGGATCCAAGAACCGGATATCCGGATCCGGATCCAAGATCCGAAATTTCGGATCCGGATCCAAGATCCGAATATCCGGATCCGGATCCAAGATCCGAAATTCCGGATCCGGATCCAAGATCCGAAATTTCGGATCCGGATCCGAGATCCGGATCTTATAGGATCCGGATCCGGATCTTGTAGGATCCGGATATCCGAGATCCGGATCCGTCTGGCCATCCCTAGTTTACGTATGCAATATCTGTGCACAATTTCATTCACTTCGGTTCACTTCTTCCTGCTTTCGGGCGTCAACATTCAAAATTTTGAGTAGGGATTTTGCCCCCTACGACCGTTTTTTTTTCAGAAAATAAAAATCTAACATTTATTTACTTTCTTGCGTATTGTCCATACACAAAGTTATGTTGCAATTCTTCATGTCCTTACACACATCGGACATACTGTTACTAGCACTTTTGATATTTCGTCATCAAATAATTGGAGTGGCCCGTGCCCCACCTAACCGGTTTTTTTTCAGGAAATACGAAACCCGTATAATCATTTCACCTCTACAATGTCTGTGCAAAATTACGTTCACTTTGGTTCACTTCCTCTTAGCATTCAGCATCAACTTTCAAAACTTTGGGGTGAGTTTTTTGGCAACCTAACAACCGTTTTTCTCAGAAAATAAAAAACAAACTTTACTCGTTTATATTTGGCGTATTGTCCATACACAAAGTTATGTTGCAATTCTTCATGCCCTTTACACACATCTGACATACTGTTACTAGCACTTTCGATATTTCGTGATCAAAGGTTAGAAGGATTCGGTGTTACACCCGACCGTTTTCTGAATGAAAATACGAAAAACCGCATCCTCAGTTTACGTATGCAATGTCTGTACAATTTCATTCACTCCGGTTCACTTCTTCTTGCCTTTAGGGCGTCAACTTTCAAAATTTTAATTGGGGTCTTTTTCCACCTAAAATTGTTTTTACCCAGAATATAAAAAATCCGTATTCGTTTATTCTTGGCGTATTATTCATACACAAAGTTATGATGCAATTCTTCACGTGCTTTACACACATCTGACATACTGTTACTAGCACTTTTGATATTTCGTGATTGAAAGTTTGGAGGGTACTTTGCCCCACCCAACCATTTTTTGCAGGAGTATACGAAACCCGTTTTTTTTTGTCATTTTACGTCTACAATATCAGTGCACAATTTCATTCACTTTGGTTCACTTGCTTTTGCCTTTCGGGTGTCAACTTTCAAAATTTTGGGTGGGGGCTTTTGCCCCTGAAATGTTTTTTTTCCTCAGAACATAAAAAACCCGTGTTCGTTTATTTTTGCGTATTGTCCGACATAAAATTATGTTGCAATTCTCCATGTCCTTTACAAACATCTGACATACTGTTACTAGCACTTTTGATATTTTGTAATCGAAGTTTGGGGGGTTCGTGTCCCACCCAACCGTTTTTTCCAGAAAAATACAAAACCCATTTTTTGTCATTTTACGTCTACAATATCTGTGCACAATATCGTTTACTTCGGTTCACTTCTTTTTGCCTTTCGGGTGTCAACTTTTAAAATTTTCATCGGGGATTTTGTATTAAAACTTTGCATTATATAACTCTTTTTCTTTTTTATGAGATTCTTTTTTGGGGGTGAAGGAGAGAAATGGTTTCTTCTGATATCTGTTTCTTGCCATTCATCTTGTTTGAACTCCTTAAGTAAGATCATTTTGTAACTTTTGATGTGATCCAAATCTGTTACGATAATAAAATTGTCATTCTTAACAATTTGTTTTATTCTCTTATTTGCAGTTTGCCACACGATATATTTGTTACAAAATTGAGGTTTGGTCCAACGCCTTTCGAATTCGCAACCAACCGAACCGCCTAGTTTTTTGGGTTGCCTGCTATTGCAGGAAAAGGAGAATTGCAGGTGGTAATGTACTTTTGGAGTCGTGTATACAAACATGCTCAAAAATAAAGCGGTAATTTCTATTCCTTGCAACGTAACAAAATTTTATATAAAAAGAAAATGTGATTTGAAATGATGATGTGAAACAGGTGAGAACGCATCATCTACGCAATAGCTCAGAACGTTCTAAAAGAAAGGAACCAGAAGTCGAGATCAACGTTACAACTGTTACCAGAAAATAGTATAGTTTCGTTTATTAGTAAACTGCTCATTTTCAACAGAAAAGAGAAAATGAATTTTCCTACTTGTTATGCAGCTACTTTCCTACTTGTTATGCAGCTATCATGGAAGATGACGTATAAATCCATAGAACTCGCGTATCTAAAATTACTATTATTGATTTAAATTGGGTCTCTCTCTTTTTTTTTTAATACACTTAGCCACGAGAATCAACTTGACACGGTACAAAAGTAGAAACAATGTGTGCTAAGATTTGCTTGTGAGTTTGCTGAAATTTAGCGTCCCTTTCCAGCACGGAGGCTATCTACAGTTTAAGATGGAATTCAGACTATCGTAACGCATTCAAATGTTAAAACTCTCCCACCAGGCGTCGAACTTGAGACCACGTGCACAAAAGGCACACGCGCTGGTCACTAAATCAGTAAGCAGAGCATTTGTGTGTGTGTGTGTGTGTGTGTCTGTCTGTCTGGGTGCTGAGATGGTCGAGCTGTTAAGTACAAAAGGGTCATCTTAATATTTCACTGCTTAAAGCCCGTCCGATCACCTTAGTTTTAGGTTAGAGAAGAAAAATGCATGTGATGCGAATTATTACGGATGAATTGGGACAACGGAAAGAAATTAAAGAACCTCGAGGAAACACATGAATTATGTTCACTAAATATTCACTTAGCCTTAGATCGAACTTGCAACCCTTCGTAATACACCATTCACTCTACCACTGAGCTATGTTAAGTTTATGATGTTTGTACTAAAATCTGATAGCACTTCGTACTAATCATTTACAAACCTTAGTTGCCACAAAATGAAGTCTCTTTCCATAATATCTGCCAACAAAGACAACACACTAAAAAGACGAGACACTTTCACATCTTTGGAGTGGATTTTATAACTTATTTCATCCTCTTTAGCTGCAGCTGTTTGAAAGAGTGGGAAAACGTCGTTTGAATCGAGAGACGCATCTATATACATATGACTATTATCTTGTTGTGTTGTGCTGTCATCTTCTTCTAACACATTTTCCAGGATATCTATTATTTCCACGAATATCCCCACGTCTCCCTAAAAAAAGGATTGAAAATTAACAATTTAGCCACAAGCAATTTCTAGAGCCTATTTATCTCAACATATGGTCCAATTGTATATGTAAGTTAAGCTTCAGATAATAATTATTAATAAACTTGATATTAAGTATGAGTTTAAAATCATTACTAATCCCATATACAAGTAGTGGACATTAAAACTGAAACACTAGGTAGAAAGCCGTAATTTGTATTTAATAATTTGTTGGACACCTTCAGCGGTCAGTACACCAGCAGCACAACTTGGAAAGGATTGATAGAGGTCCTGCACCGTTTTCAGAGGGAATTTCAGCTATTCCTCTTGAAACAGAGTGACAAGTTCAACACGTGGACGGAGTAAAGGGAAACGTTTCCTCACTCGATTCTCTAGCAAACCACATACAAGCTCAATATGTTGAAGATCTGGCGATTGAGCGGATCATGGCAGATGTTCAACCTTGCTGTCATCCTCATTGAACAATTGTGTAACAAGTTTAGCAGTGTATATCAGACAGTTATTATCCTGGAACACAGCACTACCATCCAGGAAGTGCTCGAACCGTACGGTGTAAATAGTTCTCCAAAACGGCTTATGTTCCTTGGCGCTGTCACGATCCTCTAGGACAATTAGTGAGCCCAAAGTCTACCACGATATTGCACCCCAAACCATCACGGATTCGCTTCCATATTTGACTGTGAGTATCAAGCAGTCTGGATTGTATGTATCAGACGAACTTCTCCAGACGAACACCCTCCCTGTTGTTTGGGAAACAGTGTACCTGCACTCATCTGAGAATATGACACATTTTTGATCATCTAGCGTCCGGGTTTTATGCTTCTGGCACCACTGAATCCGCTTTGCAGCCTTCGGTATAGCAACCACGAAATGGATGTTGGTCATGTAGATATCGACGGATCATTTTCATGCACACAGGTTCTGAGATGTATATTCAACTCTGCGGTGATTGCTGATGCGATGGTTTTCCGTATACGTGCAACAATGTATTTACGTTCTTTCAGGACAACTTTCGTTTTCCCCTGCAGTTGTTCTCCCTAGATGTGGTTCGTTGTTACTGTTTACATGCGCATAACACCCTGGATACTGTAACTCGTGAAACGTCACAAAGTGTTACAGTTTGGGACACAGATGCACCTGCTAGATGCGCCCTAGGAACTGCCCTCTTTTGAAGTCTTATATGTCCTTCATTATTTCGCTCTACACACACGATTTGACGTTTACTGACGAACCCATTCTACTGGCGTGATTTTTGGTGTGCGAACATCTTATGCTATTTGCACAGTTTTAGTTCAGGTGTTTCAGTTTCAATGTACACTATATATATATATATATATATATATATATATATATATATATATATATATATATATATATATATATATATATATACGTTCCAACCCCAAAGGATAAGATCTAATTGCGGTAAGACAGATACTCTGTTCTTAAAAAGATTGCTACAGGAAATCTTTATGCAAATTTATGCTAAAATTTGGCTCTTGTAAAGAGATTTTGTAAAACTAGAATTTAGGAGAAAAAAAACACTACTCGTACACGTATGCACTTTTTAAAAAGAAATATGTAATAACAAAGTACAAAAGAGAAGCAGAGAATCTGAATATGAAAATCATTGGAATATTCGACTTCATTTTCATGACATAAATCCTGGCTACGAGTGCGATGCAAGAAATTCACAGAAAGTTTTTTTTTTTTTTTTTAGTTAGAAAAGAAAAAGAAAAAAGCAAACTTAAGAGAACCGACTTGCACTTTTAGGTTTATGAAAGGTTTACAATACGGAGTCTGATCACTAATTAGTGATGAGGATAAATAATATTTTGAATTGGTAATATATAGAGATCTACTAGAAATTTAGAAAAGGTCTTGAGAACTGAATACCACGTTGGAGCAGATTGAGTTTGCACCTACAGTTTTAATCTAAGGAAGATCTGTATAAATAATAGAGTAAGAACCCCTAATATGAGGATAGGAACCCTAATTGAGACCCCTACCTATCTTGTGAAGCTAAAGCTGCAATGTAGTGGAAGCGAGCTAAAACAGAAGGAAATATTCCGCCAAAGCACTGGAAGTCACGTGAGCTCGTTATGTGGAGAGTTGTTAGTACAGTGGAGGCTGGAAGAAATTGTGTCCCTACAAAGTTTTTTTTTTTTTTAACGTGCACACACCAGGTGCTGAAAATTGTCAAGGTACACCTTGTCTCAAAAAGGTTGAGCGCATTCTTTATTGGTGTTTTGAGGCAAATATTTTCTAAGTCCAGCTTCGGGTATCTTCGGGAAAAAGTAAGCCAGGTTCGAACCTCCAAGCCAGCCTTTGCAATCGGGAAAAAGTTTGAAGATGTGTTTTTCTTCTTTTAAATATAATAAGACTTGTTACCCAGTGTTTAAAAAAGCAACATTGATTGAAATACTTAATGATACAATATTTCGAAACCTTTTATTAATGTGAGCACATGCTTGTTTGTCATTTAGCTCTCTATACGTAATGGAGCATTTAAATACGTTAAAGAATCTTTCCATATGTAAAAGAATGCTCAAAGTTAAGAAATAGAACATAATTATCGCCTGAGTACTAAAATAAAAGTCAAAGTAGAACAGAAACAGCGTTTGTAATGGATATGAATGTCATAATTATCTTGAGATCCGTTATACATCGCTAGAAGCTTAGTTCTAGAAGTCCTTGTGTTAGCTCATTGGTAAGCTGTCGGATTTCAAATCATAAGGTTGTGAGTTTGAATCCCATCTGGGTCAATACTTTTTTTAAAATTATATTTTCCGCAATGCATGAAAAATTATATAAAATAATTACATTAAAATACATAAGTTGTTTATATATAACATAATAATTGCAGAACATAGTAATTATTATGTTTAAAATATAACATCTGAGATAATTTTCACAGTAAGTCGTTATTATATATGAGAATGTTAAATACAAGTTAGGAAAATCGTTTAATAGCAATAAATAAGTTATGTAGTGTATTTATTTGCAGGTATTTGTCATACAGATTTAACTTCTCAATATTCTCATTACAGTATGTTATTTATATTCGTGAAATACAGTATATTCCTACGGATATAGAAAGTGTATAAACAGAGTATCCAAAGTCGTATCCTGCTTCAAGACACATAACTTTTCCCGATCCCCTTAACGTCACGGGAAGAAACACAAATTCTCTTTAGAACGGAATGTCGTTACTTAGAGTCTCATTCGAATACGTTGAATATGCTTTTGTGTATTCATCTCTCTCTCTCTCTCTCTCTCTCTCTCTCTTTCGCTTTGTTTATGTGTGTGTGTGTGTTGCGGAATATCCCAAGTTGAATACAACATTTGCAAAGTATATGAGCATCATTGTCATCGAATACCAGAAATTGAAAGTCGTGTTTCTTCAGGTTAGGTTTGCGTGTTCATGTTAGCTCACTGGTAGAGTACAGACTTGCCACTGAAGAGGTCTTGAGTTCAAAGCCTACAGCTAATTATCATTCTTTTGTTAGTAGGATTGCACAGAAATCGGATACAAGGAGTGTTTTACTTCTAGAAATATTTTCAGAAGCGTTTAGGTAGCCCTGAAAAGGGCTGTTTTCGGGAGTTAAGGCGGGGACATTAATATTGTGTCCAAGACCCTTCTGAATTTATTACACGCTCCATTCTTCTGGGCATGGAATCTATTACATGGGTGACAAATCTATCTCCTTCCCCTACCTCCAGCCATGCTTCGGAAACAAGATGCCACAGGTCATCCTGAGTTCTTGGTGGATCTGCCTCAGGCCAACTTTCCCTTAGTTCACTTCTGCCCACATATTTTCCATGAGATTGAGGTCTTCTCCACGAGGCGGCCAGTCGATTAAATCAATCTCAGGGTGCCCTGCGAACCATTCCTGAACCACACGGGAATTATGTATTGGCGACTGGTATTGCTGGAACTGAATTACACCATCAGGCTGAAATACTCGTACAGATGGCACCATGATATTACTGATAATGTCTAAGTACTGAGCATTGTCCAGATGTCCTTCAATTCTATGAAGCTGTCCTGCTCCGCGACTGGAAATCCAACCCTAACATAAAATAGATACATGGCCACTGCGATTGCAAGCAGCCACATATCCATGGTCATATCGGGTGCCTCTCGGACGATACACAAAACGGCGTCCCTCCTTTGATGTTGTGAATATGGATTCATCTGAGAAAACTACGTTTTCCCAATTGAGACCCACATTCGCCTGTGCAAACGCGAGACGGTAAATTTTGTGGTCGTCTGAGAGTTTTTCCTTCACGGCAGCAACACGGCCACGTAACCCAGCATGACGAAGCCTTCGCAGAGCTGTATGCTTACTACCAGGAAAGAGAGAAGCTTCCCTTATCTGTCTAGACGTCCTTAGTGGGTCTAACCGGGCTTCGTTTACTAATCTCGCATCTTGGGCTTCGGTTGACACATGCGGACGACCAGGAGATCGTAAATTACCAGTCTGACCTGTAGCACCATATTTCCGAATCCATTGCCTTCCTGTAGAGGCCAGGACACCTACTCGCCTGCTAGCTGCAGTTGCAGAATAACCTTCCAACTCCCATAAAGTAATTACTGCTGTACGTCTATCCATAGTTACCAATGTTCTGAGCTGTGAGAATAAAGCAATAGGTAAAAGCTAGTACCTGACGTGTGATTGGTTACTTGCACGACACGCCTATTGTGGGGAACAGCGTTGCCAGATCTAGCATAATGATGCTAGATCTAGCATAATTTGCATGTCTCTAGCACCTAGCATCTTGCTTTTAGCATCCTGCCCAAATCTAGCACAATTTCAGCAAGTTATCAAAAAGCCGTAAAACCTGGAGAAGTTGGTTGTGGGAAGAAAAAGAACGGCAGAAATGTATCCTCTTCCATTGATTCATACACTCGGTAAACCATACAGGCAGTCTTATTTTCCTAAGTAAGTTCGGAACGGCTTTGGGCTTTTTTTTTGTGGCTCCACCCAGGGTTTTCTAATCCTTTAACTCCAAGGCATGGGCGGAGCTATGGGGGCCATTCTCCCCCCAACTTTTTGACAACTTCACCATCTTTACTTCTGACTTCATGATCATATTTATTCCTGAAATGACAGCTCCGAGACCGACCAAAAATCTGCCCCCTCCCCCAGCAGACGATTCCCAACTCCGCTTATGCTGCGAAGTAATTTTCTTTCAAAATATGTAAACAAAAACTTTGCATTCATTTATAAGATATATACGCCATTGAGTTTGGCAACGACTGCAGTAATTTAGTTGAGTTAAAATTTTGGTGCGTGAAGTATTGAGTTCTATCCATGCATTCTTGCTCTCTGTGTATTTTAAGTTACGTTATCGTATCTCAACTTTGTTTTTTTTTTAACCCCTGAATTAGTAATTATGAGGATCTAGCATAATTTGACCGAATCTAGCATAAGTTCGATCAGGTTTTGGAATAATTCCGAGCTGTGAGTCTGGCAACGCTGGTGGCGAACGACTTGGTCAACGACTCGCGAAAGAAATCTGAAAATGGTGCGCCGTAATAATAATAATAAAAACAGTTTTTATAAAGGAATATTAATACATACGAAAAGCTGTTTAAAGAATGAATTGTTATACTGACTTTACACGTATAAAAACATATACCATATACCAAACAGATTGAGCGATATGATTATAGCTGTTTTGAGACGAACACTTTCGAAGTCCAACGTCGGGTGTCTTCGGAAAACAGTAAACTAAAGCTGCTGGTTCGAAACTCCAAAGCCAACCTTAGTAATCGGGAAACGATGTACAGATATGTTTTTCCTTCTGTTAAATATAATAAGACATGTTGAAATGGTATTAAGTGTAGAAAAAAGTAACATTGATTGAAATACTTAATGATACAATATTTCGAGACTATGTATTCACACTCTCGTTTCGTCATTGTGATTTTCATACGGAAAAGAGCATTTACGCATGAGCTCAGTTATATTTCAGAAGCAGCTTCCGAAAAGCGGTCATGTTAGCTCAGTGGTACACCACCGAGCATTTAAATCGTGAGTTCGATACCCGTTCAGGTGAGATTCCTTTATGATATTTTACTTTCCTCAATGCATGAAAATTATGTAAAATAGTTACATTACAATTCATCAGTTGTATATATATTTTCATATCATCAGTTGTATATATGAGTTGAATATATATATTCATATCATCAGTTGTATATATGAGTTGAATATATATATTCATATCATCAGTTGTATATATCAGTTGTATATATATATTCATATCATTTCACGACATAAGTAATTCTTATCTTTAAAATATAACATCTGAGGTATTCACAGAACGTCGGTGTGTTATGTGTGAATATTGAATACAAATTTAAAAAATCGTGTAATAGCAATAAATAAGTTATGTAATATATTTATTTGCAGCTACTTTCATCGCAGATAACTTCTCAATATTCGCATTACAGCATTTAGGTAGAGCATATCGAAAATCGGATCGTGGTTCAAGACAAAAAACTAGCTAGCCCCAAACTGTCACGTAAGAAATTCACGAATCGCAAAAGTAAAGTGAAGAGATTGAGAGTGGTAATTCCTTAATCGCTCTCTCTCAACTCTCTCTTATCTGCATTTATACATATAAAAGTGTATGTATGTATGTTCCATCATAACTCATCTATGCCTAGAGCAGGGTTTCTCAACCTGGGAGTCGCGGCCCCTAGGGGATCGCGAAGATAGGCGGAAGAGATAAATATAGTTAGAATCTAATACCAGAAATTATTTTTAAATATTATTTTTAATTTTGTTCTGATAGGCATACTTTTATTTTTATACACACTGTAAAGAACAATAAAAATAAGTCTACTGAACATTTTCAAAGGGTGTAGAATTCGTGTTACTATTCGGTTCAAAGTCTCTTGTCGTCGCGAATTCTGTCGAGAAATTTGAAGCTTAAAATATACAAAACGATAATCATGCCTGTTGTTCTGTATGGTTGCGAAACATGGTCGCTTACTCTGAGGGAAGAACATAGACTGAAAGTATTTGAGAACAAGATCCTTAGACGAATATTCGGACCCAAGAGGAACGGGAATGGGGAATGGCGGAAACTTCATAACGAGGAACTACATAATTTATACGGTTACCCAACATTGTTAGGGTCGTCAAGTCTAGGAGGCTTAGGTGGGCAGGTCAGGTAGCTAGAATGGAAGAAAGTAGAAACGCTTTGAAAGTCTTGACTGGAAGACCAAACGGAAAACGACCAGAAGACCTAGGGGCAGATGGGAGGACAATATTAAGATGGATCTCGCTGAGATAAGAATACAAAGTAGAAACTGGATCCAATTGGCTAAGGATAGAAGTCAGTGTAGAGCTTTTGTGAACGCGGCATTGAACCTCCGGGTTCCATAGGCCATAGAGTTAGTTAGTTAGTAGAGTTGTTTAAAAATGAATTTAAATCAAAGAGGTATGATATAAAACTAATGAGAACTGTATATAGAAATACTAGAAAAATGCACATGAAACAAAACCTGCACATTGAAATACAATTAAAATTAAAACCTAATGAGATACCTAAGCATGGTGTAATTTCACTAGTGCAGCAATGCCCGGTTCAATCTTCATGACGAATATTATCAAGCCATTTTCAACTGATAAGCGATTTCTTATCTTTGTTTTAATGTTTACCATAAAAAAAAACACTTTCGCACAAGTACGATATAGCAAATGGAATTATTACTTTTAAAGCAGCAATCACCAGACCAGGATATTCTTCTCTCCTCATCAGGCAGAACTTGTCTAAGTATTCGTTACAGAAAACCAGTTGCAAAGACTTGTCGCATGATCATTCTATTATTTGGTCAAGAAGTTGTGGGCTTAGATCGAATACGTTAATGGCCTCTTCAATGAAGGAGTTTAACATCCATCTTGAACCAGCACCTTCGTCGTTGGGAATATAGATATTACAGTTACTGTATCCACTGTCAGTGCCGGGCGCCGAAAAGAGGGGCCACACATTTCGGAGGAAGTGTGTTACTCAAGTTAGGAAAGTGCATGTGCACATGTGTAAAATAGAAGGAAAAACGTAATAAAATGTGCTCAAAATTAAGGAAAGGTAGGGTTTATTTTGAAAATGTTATTGAGCTTCGTGCCAACCATGGTGGCGCTTCGTAGCTAGTCTGTCGACGTCACTCATATATACGGTGACATCGTACTATACTCTCGCCCGGGCAATGATTTTCCATGGCACTGTTCACTATAAACAAAAAAATGGATTCTACTATTATAGAAATAGGTATGTTAAAAATCCCACACAAGCTTATTATAAAACAAATTATAAAAGGGTCGCTGGCAAGAGCGTGTGATAAAAGGGGATCGTGATAGGAATTAGATTGAGAACCACTGGCCTAGAGTAATTTTAACCACATTTCTTATAGTTTCAAAAAGAGTGCTGTCGGGTTACCTATGGTGAATGGGAGGGGGATACATATAAAAGATTGCTAGAAAATGATCGATATTAGATTCATAGTTTTCGGGGTCGCTTAGATAAATAGTGAGACTTTCAATTTCGCTTAACTCCGATTAAGCTCTCATTAGTAGGGATGGGCACGAACGACTTTTCTTTGAAACTCGACTCGACTCGAAACAGACATCTTTGAAATCTACTCTTGGACTCGGCGCGAAAAATATCTTCCAACTCGACTCGGATTAGAGTCAAGTCGAACCAAAACGAGCCAAATCCTGTGTGTAGTCCTACCTAGACAATACATAGACAATAATTATTCTATCATCAATTATACTACTGTTACTACAAATAATAATAATAATAATTATTATTATTATTATTATTATTATTATTATTATTATTATTATTATTATTATTATTATTATTATTATTATTATTATGACAACAGCGTGTACAAACATGAACGATAGATGGTTAGTAAAGGAATACTAAAAGCTAGTTGACTGCCGACGTCGGTAGTCATGAAGTCTACAAGGCAAGGACATCGTTCATTACCCTAAGCTGTAAGCGTCGGTGGACTACAGATGGTCAACTATTAACCTCTCGCCAGAAATTGGTGGCCCCGCAGCGACGATACGTGATGGCCCAAGTTCCATTTTGAAAACTTTACTACCAGCGGCAGAGACGCGATGAAACGCCAACGAACCACAAAATTACTCTCCCAAAATATGTTAAAATGCCTATATGTGTGATTTGTTTATATTTAGGTGAAACAAAAAAACACAAAACAAATACCCCGGGGTGGACGCGAACTATCAATATTACGATTACTAGGCACCTGTTCTTCTGACTTCGCCACGGAAACGATCATAAAAAGCTTGGTTGTTGAATGATAAATCATTGACGTCTTAATTTAGCCAATCAGACAAACCCCTACATCTCGAGTTCTAGGAGGTCATACCGTGAACCGTTTCAGATTTGTTGCTTTCTGGTGGAGTACTATCCATGCGCAAAATTTGAGCATAATAGCCGACATGCATCTTCGGTGCCTCTTATCTTTAGTACAATTTTAACTAGAGATGGTGTGGGTCAATGAAAATTTGATCCACGACCCACCATGACCCACTATGAGCCACCACCCAAATTACCCATTGGCCCACTCTGACCCATCAACCATCATGATCCACTCTGACCCACCACCAACTATGAACCACTCTGAACCATTGCGACCAACTCCGACCCACCAAAACCCATCGACATCAACTCTGACCGATGACCCACGTCCTCCTCTCCATTGACTAAAGAGATTACACTTGTAATAAAACAAGACTGTGAAATTATCACTTATCGGAGTTTGAATTTCTACCGTCATTGGCTCAAGCACCTCTTTGTTACAATACTGGTGGGTCTGACCTTTACGATATATAATGGCAAAGTGTTTCTCATCTTCCGAATTAAAATGAATTTAAATTGATCATATGTAATTATTTCTTTGTTGCCTTACAGACACATTTCAGTAGAAAATAGGGTGAAATTTAAAAGTTTCGAATAAAAAAAGTAGACCAACGTGAAAAAAAAAAGAGAGAGAAACTAATTTTCTATATAATTAAGCATGCCGTACTAATTGAAAATGCCCATGTAATTAAGTTTAGAATACAAATTTTATGGCCATTTTTCTCTAACTTTATGACTTGATTGCCTTATGCTCGGAACGCTCCATATATTAAACACCAGCTTCAGCAATTATAAATAGAAAGCAGTGGGTATAAAATTCAAAAAGAACTTTAGTTTGCATTATTCAATTTTTTTCTCAACTAATATCAATCGTTTTCGATTATTTTTACAAATCAACCCACTACCAATTTCCAATATATAGAAAATGCACCCCCGTCCCCCCGCTCATAAAAGACAATTTTAAAAAATGCCAGGGCATATTCTCTTTATTTTTAATAAAGAGTTATATGCTGAATTTCAGCTCTCAGTTGAACGGCTTGTGAGATACTAAATTTTTCGCAAAAATTCGGACTTCTACTCCCCCTAAGGATATGTATTATAATGAAAGTGACAAGGGTATGATAACTTCCCAGTTGGGATTGGAGCCTGATTATATACCAAACGTCAATTCATTTGACTTTGCAATTTGACCGTGATGATTACGCAGACATAGTTATTTTCAATTTTTTATGATACATATCCTTATTTCATATGTTACAGATGATTCAAAAATATTTTTTCAAGCAGTTAGCTCCTCTAGAATCTCACAGGCTGCATCCCAAAATCCAACTCCTACTATCCTATGACAATCCAAAAGTGACTGAACTTTTTTTATTAGGAACAAATGACAAAAGAAAAATGGAGATCTTGAAAGTAAAATGTAGAAAAGCTCGGTGCCCCCAATAACTACATATTTCTCCGCCCCTTCATTCCGAACTTAAAAATAAAACTTAATTCGAATATGGTTAATTAGTGAATTTATTACAGTTAAATTCCACTCACTACATGCTACAGTTACAACTATGTAACAAAAAATAACAACTGTGAAACATGTTCTGAATTACTATTACATTTCTTACGCTATTATTAAACATATTAGAATAGTAAAAGAGGATTGTTCGTGAAATAGTATATTTGCTCATGATTTTTAACTTTTTCATACGGAAAAAATTAAAATATTATTCAAGTTTTAAAATTTGCACTCTGCAAATATGTTGCCCTCTAGGCTATGGGACTAATGTGGACTAATGGGAAATGCTGCACTATTAGCGGCGCTGAAAACTTACGATTCGATTCTAATATCGGTTGATTTCGATATCTTTATGTCGCTACGTAACCACCCTGGGTGCTAATGGGAGCTTAATTGGACTTGAATTGAAAGTAGAGCTATTCACCTAAGCGACCACGAAACTATGGATTCGATACTAATATCGACCCGTTTCTAGCATTTTTGATATGTATCCCGACAGTGCTCTTTTTCCAGACTGTAAGAAATATAGTTAAAATTGCTCTAGATATATCAGAATTATGTTGAAACACACACATAAATCCACTTTTATATTCTGTATAAATAGAGAGTGAGCGAGCGAGAGAGGGCGACTCAAGGCATCACCACTTCCACATTGCAAAAACATATATCAGAAATTGAATTGAAAATCTATGTAAAGACTTTCTGCTGTGGCATGCTTCATAAGAACAATTCCAGTCTGCTCACGTGACCTTT
The DNA here is from genome assembly GCF_964235325.1 of Thermobia domestica. NCBI lineage: Eukaryota > Metazoa > Arthropoda > Insecta > Zygentoma > Lepismatidae > Thermobia > Thermobia domestica. Next base: position 212,977,096 of record NC_137457.1, on the reverse strand, counting down.
GGGGTTCATGATTTTTTTTGCGAGCGTTCCGACTTCGGATTCTCTGTTTATACCCTCTGTTTATGCATCGAATAACTTTTCAAGAATATAAATGACATTCTATATTATGAATGTTGAGAATTACTCTCTATATAACAAATAGCTGCAAATAAATTCACTACATGATTTATTTATTGCTATTGAACGAGTTTCTTAACTTGTATTTACATCCTCATATATAATACCGACCTACCGTGAAAATTATCTCAGATGTTATATTTTAAACATAATAATTACTATGTTCTGCAATTATTATGTTATATATAAACAACTTATGTATTTTAATGTAATTATTTTATATAATTTTTCATGCATTGCGGAAAATATAATTTTAAAAAAAGTATTGACCCAGATGGGATTCAAACTCACAACCTTATGATTTGAAATCCGACAGCTTACCAATGAGCTAACACAAGGACTTCTAGAACTAAGCTTCTAGCGATGTATAACGGATCTCAAGATAATTATGACATTCATATCCATTACAAACGCTGTTTCTGTTCTACTTTGACTTTTATTTTAGTACTCAGGCGATAATTATGTTCTATTTCTTAACTTTGAGCATTCTTTTACATATGGAAAGATTCTTTAACGTATTTAAATGTTCCATTACGTATAGAAAGCTAAATGACAAACAAGCATGTGCTCACATTAATAAAAGGTTTCGAAATATTGTATCATTAAGTATTTCAATCAATGTTGCTTTTTTAAACACTTGGTAACAAGTCTTATTATATTTAAAAGAAGAAAAACACATCTGCAAACTTTTTCCCGATTGCAAAGGCTGGCCTGGAGGTTCGAACCTGGCTTACTTTTTCCCGAAGATACCCGAAGCTGGACTTAGAAAAGTTTTGCCTCAAAACACCAATAAAGAATGCGCTCAACCTTTTTGAGACAAGGTGTACATTGGTATTCATTCTATCTTTACTGTCTTTTATACCAGTGAATACGCGTATTGTAACATGTAACAAGTTACGGGTTTTCTTCTACTTATATTTGAGATGGCGTTAATCATTTGTTTATCAGTCGAATGTCTTATTATGATACCCATAACAGGTTCAGTATATGAGACTGGTCTCATAATGTGACCCGTATATTAATATTAGGTCTTATATTAGGAGCTCATTTGTATTGACATTTCTGTATTCAAAAAGTAGTTTCTGTCTAATATTTGACGTTGCTGTTCATGTTAACGTTAATCCTCTACTGTGACAGTCGCGTTGTACGTAAAAACGTTATTTACCTTTACAATATACCTTCTGTTTTATGTGACAAAATACAAACAATGTGGGGCGATATTTGTGTACCAAAAAAGGAAAAACAACTTCAATTGTTAAAAGAATGTTCATATTTTATGAGACGCATACATTTTCAAAAACTGTTTCAAGTTGCTCATAAATCTTAACAAACGCACGTACATATTCTTAATTGGAAACCAGTGGTGGAAGTTATTTTTCCTATCTTTTGAGGCAAATAATATGAAAAAATCGTCTTAGTAAATCTTTACCAACGAGGAGTGACTTAGAACCAGTGATTTCATTGGCATTGTGCTGCCATTTTGGACACATTTCTGACTCTTTGGTACATATTTGCACATTTAAAGATGTGATCAAAAATCGTTGCAGTTTATTCGTACAAAAAGGTTGTTTTTTTTTCTTTACAGCGCGTGATATTCTAAAATTGAAGAAAAAGAGGTAAATTAAAAATGTAACGTTCTATATTTTTGTGCCATCACAGGATTTGGCTTAAAGATAGTGTTAAATGGTGAATTAATAAAAGAACTTTTTTAAGATTACAGAAAAAGCTGGGGTCTCTTATTAGGTACCCCTCATAAAAATGGCAGTGTAGCAACTTTGGCCACATTTTTCATTATATTATATTTTTACGTATTCCAATCGTTTGTATCTTAAATTAGACATTCCACAGAACGTAATAAAGTAACAACAGTATTTCTGGTAACTGTATAAAGTAACTGGTTTAATTAACCAGTTTATAGCTTCCTAACTTTTGGGGTCTCATATTCGGGGTTCTTACCCTATTAGAAGCAAATCCTTGAGACAAATAATTATCTTGCTTTAAGGTTTGCGGTGTTGATTTACTCTATAACGTAACAGAACTCAGGTTCTTTTACCGGTTCATTTGATACAGAATAACCTTAGACAAAAGAATTCGTGCACTTTTCAATGTGCCAATGATTCCAATTAGGAGACTGCAGAGTGTCAAAGTCCACATCTCATTGACTCTGCGATTATAATAGCTCGAAATATAAGTTTGCATTTCAGGACAATTCAATACGTGTAACAATAGATCCGAAGTGATTCAGAAAATCAATCTAAACAGAAATCCTTAGAAAAAGTTCCTCGTGTAGGACGACCACTAACCAACAATGATGCAATCATATAGGGGACTTCCTACATGCATTTACAATAAACTGGTAAAGTATAAAAGCTGTCCAAATGGATGACCTGTGAACAGAAACCACACAACGAACTTCAATGTCTCAAAATATATTTCTCACTACTATCGCAACACAACACATATCACTTCCTGCATAGTTTATAGTGTGTGATGAGAAATTGGTGCTGATGCCACAGAAACCAAAGTCTTCGTTACATCTATTGTGTTTTGGTGGACAGGCGCCGGAATGGACATTTCCTTTTTGACCAAAGGTTGTAATTTAAAGACACCATCGTGTAGAATTAGTCTTGAATATACCACATACCAAAAATCTCAGAAAAATATTTCTTCGTTACGGAGATACAACGCTTCAAACAATGGACAGACAAGGGTTTTGGCGTGACGTCACAGGTCCGTATCGCTCTGTGAGTTGCATTGGAAGCTTTTCATAGTACAGTTTCTTACTGCAAACTACAAATAAATTTAGTAGAATAGTGCTTACTGTATATAAACGTAACGTGTTAATAAGACGCATTTTCCTAGTTTGAAATATATTAATGGCCATTTGTAATGTTCTATCATTACAAATATTTTAGATACTTATACACCTAAGCAGGATTACTTTACTATTGTATTACCCTAAAAACATTAGAGTCTAAGCACTATATCAGTTCATGCGCAGATTGAGAATATCTAGACCATCATATTATAGCTTTTCTTTATTTTGAAGACGTCGTGAATCTCCATGCTATTATACTACGGCTACAAATAAGCACGTTCTGCACCAAAAAGCTCTTAATCCCTTTAAAAATATTCAAATCCTATTACATCCTTTCATTTTTCTATTATTTACTCTGCATAATAATAATAATAATAATAATAATAATAATAATAATAATAATAATAATAATAATAATAATAATAATAATAATAATAATAATAAAGAATTTTATTGTCGTTAAGCTATACATAGCAATAGACAACGTCAAAATGTGACACAATATTGATACGTAAGTATAAATAAATAATGATTTATAACTAAATTAATGATGAAATGACATTACAAAATAAATTACAATAACAATATACATTTTAAATACAAGCTCAACACGAGATTACAAAATACGTTACACTTCTATTGAACAATTAAAATACTCCTGTAATGAATAAAAGGGCATTGCAACTAACCAATTGTATAACTTACTTTAAATCTATCTATATGTTCATCTTTTAGTGATGCAGGCAACTTGTTATACAGTTTTATTCCAATTGTCTCATAACTGTTTAATGATTTGGACAGTCGTTGATATGGGACATTTATGAATTTACTGCTTCTAGTATTATACGAGTGGATGTCTTGCCTGAGTTGTAAATTTTGGTGATTACTTTTTATATAGAGGAGTACTGTGTAAATGTATAGATTGATTATTGTCATAATTTTAAGATTGATAAACAAAGGTCTGCAATGAGCTAATTTGTCTAGGTTTGAAATAATTCTGATGGCCTTTTTCTGTATTAAAAGAATGCTATTTACATGATAATTGTTACCCCAAAGTAATATACCATACAAAATTATACTTTGAAAAAAAGTAAGCCGATCTGGCATAGTTATCAGGAACATGATTTTTTAGTTGTTTTAGCAGATATATTACTCTTGAGAGTCTTCCAGAAATATAATTAATATGCTGTTCCCACGATAACTTGTTGTCAATATATATACCTAGGAACTTCAAACATGTTGAGTTATTCTCAGCAGGCACTTCTTTTAGACTAAAAGTTATATGTTGAGTTTTATTCTCGTTAAGTAAAAAATCATTAGCCTTAAACCAAATCACAACCTGATCCCAAGTACTTTCAGTTATAGAATTAAGTCTACTAAGATCAGGACTAGTATTTAGGAAGGTCGTATCGTCAGCATATAGTATAGAGTAAGCAGATAAAAAGTAAGGTAGATCATTTATCATTAGTAAGAATAGAAGTGGCCCAAGTACTGAACCTTGGGGCACTCCGTATTTAACTGATGCAATACCAGATTTATTGTTATTTACAAAAACAATTTGTTTACGGTTTTCTAAGTAAGACTTGAATAATCTAAAACTTAAACCCTGATACCGTAGTAGTCTAATATTTTAAGGAGAATTGTGTGTTCAACACAATCAGAGGCTTTGCTTAAATCACATATTAGCAATTGGTCACCCCACACCATAGATACAACTATTCTTATCTTAATGCTACAAGAATCGTATTATATAGATCTTTACTTCCTTTTTTACAAGGGAAATGCTTTTGTGGTCACCGCGGTCAGGCACGTAGGGGGGTGACATGAACTACTGTGGTCACCACACCAGGGGCTCGATCATTCTAAACTATTATGCCGGAGCATAGATTGGTTCGTTTAGCCAGGATTTCGTAATGGGAGGGGGGCGAGGCATGAAATTCTGAAGGCCAAGGAGCTCGATTAATCTAAACTATTTTACTGGTAACGTAAAATGAGGATATGTTAGTAAGTATTTTAATAACAAACTATGAAGAAATCTCGAGTAAAATGAAAAACGTATTGAAAAAGTTTATACAATATTTACGTCCTTCCTCTGTTTATTCAAATATAACAATTTTCCTCTCATTATGACCTCAACTATTACAAAAAGTACATATTCACTATTATAAAAAGTGCATACTCAATAATGTCTTGTAAAATATCTGCGTTCCTTTCTCTGTTGAATCAAATGTTAACAGAACTTTCTTTTCACATAAATTTTTGTTTCTATTACTTCATCAACTACTGTCTGTTCTAAATGACATGTTAAAGGAGCAGTAGAAAATTGTTTTTGAAATAGCATGTTTGATACTGCAAGGATGCAATGACGAAAAATTATGATAAAAAATGTCCACGCTGTTACACAATGGCACTATGCTTTCGGAAGCTTGAAATCTCCCTGACTAGTAGCAGACATTCTGAGAATTCCGTAACTTTTCTAGAAATTTCGAATTCTCTGACTCTTCCAGGATATCTCGCTCACCTCGCCACCATGTATTGCAAGTAATACAAATCTCCTCATAAGAAAGAGTAACCAAAAGCTTCCTTTGTTTATTTTTAATGCTGATCCTTCTTTTTCTCATTTCATTTTATTTCATACATAATTTTATTTTTGATTTAACTTATTTAGAAGCCAGACTCGTATTTCCAATCGCCTTGACTACCTGGCGTCCAGGATTTTTCGAGCCTGAACAAGAGGAATATTGACAGAAATTCATTATGTGTTACTTATATTGTTACTCTGAAACTTCAGATCTTTTTTTTTTTTTTCAATAACCTCACACGCAGTGTTCTATGTATACAAAACATAAGTTTATTTATAATCTTTCTCCCCTTCAGATAGGCCCGTATCCACGGGAAGCAGCCCCCCATAATTTTTACTGCCCCCTAAAATTTTCAAGGTAGGCTTGCAAATAAACTATAATATGGTGATGAATTATAATATGGTTGGATTAGCCCCCCCCCCGCCCCCCTACATGTTTGTGGTGGCTACAAGCCTGCCCTCATCTCTGAGATGATTAGTGTTTGGTATATGATGGTACATTTGCAAAAGATTATAACGTGAAAGTGTTGCGTTTTGTGTTCTGAGGTCCACAAGAAAGAAAGAAAAAAAAGTCATAAAAGCAAACGTTTGAAGAGTTCAGCCTTTGATAAGTTTCGTCCAGTAGATTGATTTCTCTTGTATTGTTTCACTCACTGGAACAGAATATTGTGTTCATTACTCGTCATGACATATTATAAACATTCATTGTCAAAGGACACAGTGGATCAATAATGGAGCGCTCACCTATAGTGTGAGGGATACCTGGTTCGAATTCAAGCCATATGAATTTGTGGTGAACAACATCGTGTCTGTGGGTTTTCTCACGATTCACACGTTTCCTCCTACATGACCATTCCACCGATTCTTTTATAATCATTCACTGTCATTAATCATTCGTCTCCCTTTGCCTACAGGACATATTCGTGGAACATAAAAGTAGGAATTTCATTTTATTTTATTCAGTAATAAGCCACTATAACTAGTTTATCATTACTGTGAGACTACATCAGTTTATTAGTTGGTCAAATGTTAACTCATGTGCTCAAAACAATTCAGCCAATTTTTGTAAATGTTCACATGGAAATATAAACAATTTACGAGTATGTTCCATGGACTAAAGAAAACGACAGTAAGCGCGAAAATATTATGATGAAATAATATTGATAATGTGTCAAGTAGTTCGATAATAGCACTGGTAAATTATCAGAATGCTCATGAGCATAACTATCATCGTAAGTTTGTGCGTCCTGTGTTGAACTCAATAAAGAATTTAGATTATTTCTACTTGGAGAAATGTTTTTTCATGTATTAATTTTCTTGGGCTTCTCCCTGAGCGCATAACTATTGAATCCACGATGAACTTGCATATAAGACATTAGCACTCTACTACCAAATAACTATGCTTTTATATTGTTGATTTTTTTCTTAAAAATGAATAAAATTCCCTTCGTAAGGTCGGTCGGTGACCGAAACATGAGCATATTAATTAGTTTCTTATCTCAGGCTGCAAACACTGTCAATAATATAGCAAATTTGTACACTTCAACTTTGTCCTAAGATATTCAAATAATTGGTAATAAATAAATAAATAAATAAATAAATAAATAGCTTGCTTTTTAAATAAACCTTAAATTCTGTTATTTTCTTATTCTTTATGTTATTAGCAACGTCGTACACATTTGAAAAACATACATCGTATCTTTCGCTAAGCCATTTCCCTAGGGAGCGGTGCAGACCTTTTCCCCTGTACGACCTGTGACGTACAAACATGGTGGTCGTTGTTTTAAGCGCACGAGTAGCAGACCGGAATTCAATCGCAAATTTTGACTGGTTAGAATCGTCGCATGAGCGAAAGAAAGGGTTCTCCGTAATCAGCTACCTGTTTTTTTTTGTTTTTTTGTGTTTTTTTTTTTGAGCAATAAAAAAATCAGTGGAAATCTCCATTGTGTACTATGAACCGCTCGCTATGTGATAGTCAAACGATTAACGCGGATGTGCACTGTACTCAGGTACTATAGGTTGAGGATATTGGTTGGTAGAGTAGCGTTCCTTTCAGTTATGTGAGATGTGAACCAACAGTTTGGGATGGGATCCGAATCACTATAATCCGTTCAAATTTCAAGGTTTTTCCACTAGAAATCGAACATGCAAATCAAAGTTGCGCACGCTAGACACTAGACAGGCTGAAGTGCAGATATAATCCGACAAAAGCGTCCTGCACTGGTTAACGAAAGAGACATTCTCTCATCTTCATGACAATGCACTCTCATATGGTGCCTATGACTGAAAAAGATTATAAAACTTGAGTGAGAATTACTACCTCATTGATAGTACTCTCCACATATCTTATAATTGCCACAATTTCCTGTCCCTAAGTAACCGGCCCTAAGCTACTCGGCAGAAGAATGTCTCTCAGGTGCGAAATCAATCGCAATATTAAATCATAAAAGTGTATGTAGTTCATAAAATTAAAACTATAACGTAATGGTCTATAAGTTACTGTATGTAAATATTCCCAAGAAGTTTGTTTTATATATATGTATGTATTATATCTAAATCAGAATAATGAAAACTTGATTTTCTATTTCAGCTAAGTGTTCAAATATTGTATGCCAGTTTTAAGTGTATAAACATGTATACATACAATGATCCTTGACGTGTATAACTCATATCTTCAGCCTGTGAACAATGTGCTTGATAAAGTATGTACTATAAATAAATGCAATACAATAATATAATGAACAGAAGCTTCTGAAACAAATGATCTGTGGAGAACGAGGTCTGTCTTTTCGCTTCTAAAGACTTTTCTTTCTATCAAAAGGGCATTGAAATGCATATTTTGTTGGCAGGAAGTTGTATACTATGCAGTCAATTACTTTTAGTGAATAATTTCTATGTAGTCATCACGGTAAGGATATTTCATTTCCACTTTCGAAATGGGACTGAACTTGTTTGGTTTCCTGATAATTAGGACATGGCTTAAGTGTTTTAGTGAATATTCACAAATAATTTTTGAATAATGTCATTTGCAACCAATTATTAATGACAAGATTCGTATCAGCCTAACTTTCCATATTCCTTTGAAAACTGAAAAAAAAAGTCACTATCAATGTCAAATCCACTAAAAGAATGAGTTAAAGCGAGTTCTATTATGTGGAAACTAAAAAAATATATTGTTGAACAGAACAACGGGGAAAGGTTAAAAAATAATTCACATTTCCCTTCCCTTTGCAGGATGCATGTTTGTAGGCACCTAATGTAAAGTTCACACTAAATTTCGGTATAGTTGGATTGCCTGTCGTCTTGGTGTAGGAAGTGTGATCAAAGTTACAGAAAAGTAGCGTTTCCAAGATGATTGTACCGGACACAATGAGTTTTCTTTTTTCCTCCTTTCTTCAAATATCGCATATTAGATAGGAGCCATCAATATATTGCTCTTTTGATCTGTGCGCTCTTGATAAAGTCTTTGTCTCTTGTGCTGCATATTGTCTCTTAGGAAGTACATCTGGAATAGAATGAATAATAATTCAACATACACGCTGGTAAGTGCTAAATCATTTCCTTATTCTTTTGAAAAAAGAAATGATTAGGCTATCTATAAAACTTTTTCGAAGAAGAAAAAAGTATGAGTTACTCTTCGATCTACGTTTGTGTTCCACTTGAAAAAAGGGCTCCTGAAAGAAATCGTTATTTTTTTACATGTGCTACTAATCTTCCATTATATAATCGGAGGTAAACGACGCAAGCGATATGTCCCACTGCTCAGCAACTTTTCGCTTAGAATTTTATTCATGTTGCGAACGGACAGGCACGTAGCCAAGCGGGGGGAGGAAAGTCCGGAGCCCCCTTCTAACCCAGAAATGAAAAAATTAAAGTAGGATGAAACAAGAACAAACGAGGAAAAGAAGAATCAGCGTTAAAAAAAAAAAAAAGCTACAGCAAACTTTTGGTTACTGTTTCTCATAAGGAGATTTGTATTACTTGCAATACATGGTGGCAAATGAGCGAAATATCCTGGAAAAGTCAGGGAATTTGAAATTTCTAAAAAAAGTTACGGAATTCTCAGAATTTCTGCTACTAGTTAGGGAAATGTCAAGCATAGTGCCGTTCTGCAACAGTGTGGACATTTTTATATCATAATTTTTCATCACTTCCCTGCAGTATCAAACATGTTATTTCCGAAACAGTTTTCTACTGCTCCTTTAACTTGTCATTTGGAACAGACGGAATAATGAAAACGAGAATATTATGTGGAAAGTTCTGTTAACATTTGATTCAACAGCGAAAGGAACGAAGATGATGTAAAATATTTTACAATACATAATGAAAGGAAAATTGTTATATTTGAATGAACAAAGGAAGGAACGTAAATGTGTAAACTCTCTCAATACCTTTTTTTTATTCTTTTACTCGAGATTTCTTCATAGTTTGTTATTAAAATACTTACTAACATATCCTCATTTTATTGTCCTAGTAAACCAATACATGTTGCCAGTAAAGTAGTTTAGATTGCTCGAGCTCCTAGGTGATAACCACAGTATTTTATGTCACGCCTTGCCCCCTCTCCCCGCTCTTATACGAAATCCTGGCTGAACGAACCAATATATGTTGCCAGTAAAATAGTTTAGAATGATCGAGCCCCTTTTCTGATGATCACAGTATTTCATGTCACCGGCATCCCCTTTACGAAATCCTGGCTACATGCCTGGAACGGATAGTAATCCGATTTATTTATTTTGTCCCCAACTCTATCATATTACTGGGAAATAAAGGATTCTTACGTCTCTAGTAACTAGGTTAAAACATCAACCTTAAGAAAGAAAGAAAAAAATAAAAAGAAACATACAGATTCTAAAGGATGAGTCAACAACCTGAAGTAGTATTCTTTCATTTCCAGTGTACACAGAGGATGCATTTCCAGTATCTGTTTAAAGGCCCAAGTTGCTCTTAATACAATCCTCTGCTGTGGAACACCCTACAAATAACAAGACATGTATCATTAGTTACTAAAAAGGACGTAAACTTTCACTGTCAATAATATAATACATAAATGACATGGCAGATATACATTTATAGAAAATTAAAATTAATACCCATGGAATCCTATGGGCATGAGTACCTATCGTCACACATGAATGATACTTACACACACAGTGTAGGGTGTTCGAGATACAGGTTCATTGGAACACGATCCAACTGTAATGGGCATAATGTACACGATGCACCAAAAAAGTAAAATATATGACTGTAGTTTGTGTATCCTCTTCCACCTATAACGTAGACCTGTACTCTCGCATGGAGATAGTTATAAAGGTTTCGGGTGTCAACTTGGAAAATGGGATTCCACGTTCCATTCATCTACTAGCACAATTGGTCAAGGCTTGTCACTGGATTATACGCTGATGTTGTAGAATCAGATGTCGTCCAATCGATAAATATTAAATCGGAACAGGTCAGGTAACCGTGCAGGCTAGGAGTTGATGCATGGATTGGAACACTCCTCAGATAATGCGAAAGTGTGAGCGAAAACTGTCCTACTCAAAGACCACATTTCCCTGGTGGTGGAGGAAAGGCACCAGAACAATCTGGATGATATTCTGGATGTATGCTACTTTTCTCAACGTTCCCTTCCGTTCACCCAGTCGAAATTGCATCCATAAACGAACGCCATTTGTGCCGGGGTATAATTGGATGTCACCACTAAATACGATGCTGCGCATTTCATCACTCCAACTGGTCCTTTCGTGACAATATTCAAACGGACTGTACTGCAACAAAGAAAGGAAAATGTCTGAATACCTGAATTTATTACTACAATTCTTGCGTCCAGCAAACGGTTGCAAAAGGTCGTAACAGACAACTCGAGAGCGATATTGATTCTAATCTATAATGGAACAACCATGTAGTCCCCAGCTCGTTTAATGCGGATGTCTAAGCGTGCATACGTATGTCGCTGATATCCAAAGACGAGCTGACGCATTGTCTCGGACAAGTGATGTCAGCATTAATGCACAATATGGTGGGCCGCAAATTCCATTTTTTCAAGTCGTAATTCCGCAGAAAAGTTGCAAATTGAGGAGACAAAAAAAGGTTTATATCTTCTGGTCGCGCATTTGCTCTAAAGTTTGCCGAAATTTGAAAAAAAAAATCACATTTCTACGATAATTTTTAACATTTTTAAATTAGCATCTTCCAAAATATAATGTATTAGAACCACAGAAAATAATGTTTAAAAATTATTTAAATCCATCAACATCTGTAGTCGCGCATTGGCTTCAAAGTTAATGACATTTTGAAAACAAATTTATAAATAAAGGCACATCACAGTTCAAGGAAAAAACTACCAACAACTTTCACTTTTTTATTGCATACAGGTTTAAATGTTTAAAAACAAATTATTTTAGACCATTAGTTATATTTAGACACTTTTTTTTTATTGAACAAACTAAGTTGTTGTGTGAAGAGTCGTGAGTCCAAGAAAGTCATGATGAACAATTGAAGATCTCGGTTTTCACTCATTCTTAGCTGAAAATACCTTGGAATCTGGTTTATGGGCGAAGTTACGCATGATTGACCTTGACAGCATCGTTCTGATTGACCCGAGTGAGTTACAACGAGTGCCTGAATTTCTTAGAATTGACAGCCGTTGCGCGAGCTAAATACCTTGACCGATATGAACAATTCTTTTTTTCTAAATCGTTATCAGTTAGAGTAAGATTCGACCAGCTATTACATTTAAATATTGACAAGTTAAGTAAGATAGAACATTATCGTTGAAATGTGATTTTTACTTTTCAAATTTCGGCACACTTTAGAGCACATGCATGACCAGAAGAAATAAACCGATTTTATTTATTTTTTACTCCATTTTAGAATCCCCGATTTGCAACTTTATCGCAGTATTACGAACTGGAAAAAAATCTTGATTTTTTTCGTCCCTTAAAAATGCACAACGGGCACTTTTTAGTTACTGAGGCTAAGAAGATGGTGATGAGATGGATAATAATGGTGAAATGACACAAGTGGGAGGAAACGGGAGAACCTCGAGAAAACTCACGTACACAGTGTTTGTCCACAACAAGCCGCATTTCGCGGAAGACGGGTTCGAAACAGGGACCCCAGTGCCACAGGTGAGCGCTCTACCACTGAGCCACCGCGACCTCTAACGGACAATTCCCGCACAATATATTGCGTTATTGTATGCCAAATAAAATGTTAATATGTCACATTCTTCCACGTATTCTTATTTTATACTAGTATATTTTACATTTTATGTGTTACATAAAATGTAATTGCATATATATAATACTGAATTAGCATATATATAATTATATCACAAACATCATTAATTAAAAATGAAAAAGATGCTTTTCTATAATGCGGGGTCTGAGGGAAACTGATAATAACAGGATCCATCTTCTCTCATAAACCCTCAATGGGGAGTGATACCTTAAATGTAACAGGCGACCATGAGGGCCATTACGGCTTGCCCTATTATGCCTTCTGAATGTTAACAGCTGGACAGTTAGTTACTTTGGACTGAAAAGTTTGTAAACTAAGTCTTGTCAGCTCCGTGATATTTCTCATGCTACTTCCAAAGATGTGGAAGTTGGACTTACTCGCTGTTCTCAGTTATGAAGTTAACTTGTTCTACACATTAAATATATATATATATATATATATATATATATATATATATATATATATATATATATATATATATATATATATATATATATATATATATATATATATATACTCGAGTATTAACTCAAAATCAGATTCGAATCGAATATGTTACGGTTTTTTTTAGCCTTGATATTATTAAAACTGTCAACAATATCAACATATATACGTATAGTAATTATGTTACCTTCCTTAATCTATTCAATCTTGGAATTCAATCTTGGCTATTATGATTAAGTAGAACTCCCCTAGTTGAATGTGTTTAGAAACTATTAACAAGCCTGGAAGTAAGATGAAGTGGCTTCGAATTTATAGTAAATTTTGACTATTATTGCTGTAATGTTCTGTGGTTGCTTATATGTTAGTGGACACATTTGTACAGTGATATGCAGTACGCTGAGAATGCATCCATGGACTATTGTTGACAGGGTAGACTACGGGGTCGAAAAATAATTACAAGATTTATATGATGAAAGAAGTATTTATGTGACAACTTCTGTTTCCAATCTGTAATCATTTTCAAATGCTAGACCTACTTCGCAATTTACTAGTCTGCGGTAAATTTTGAATATTTTTTGTTTTGTTTTACGTGATACAAATATATAAATTTCAAGTTCAATGTATTGCGTTGGGTGCGAAAATCGACGGCTAAAATGTGTACTAAACTCTGGAATAAACAAACAGATGAAATATTATGTATACAGTCAACTTATATATATATATATATATATATATATATATATATATATATATATATATAAAGCATGTGAGTAAAGAAGTATCTTCAATAAATTTAAAAAAGACAATCGTATTCCACACTCCAAAATATAATACTCATAGGTATATAATAAATAAATAAATAAATTGTTTCATTTACTTTTTGTATTTATTTATTTATTGGTTAACCACTAATTTCAACTTCATCTGATGCTGAAGTGTTCGTAGGGCTTATTCCTGAATACTACATACAGAAAGTTGAAATTATAGGTTAAGGAATAAATAAAATGTTCTATTTACCTTTTGTAAGTATTTATTTATTTATTTATTTAAATATGAGTTCGTAGAATCAATATAAAAGCTTTGTCGTGTTAATACTTACAAGTATTAATTTTAATACTGAAATTAAAACTTCAACTTGTGGATATCGCGTCGAAGACACTATTGACATCAAAGCGGTTAGTGCTTGGTCCCAATAGTTTATATCATAGAAACTGAAGAAATTTGCTGTAAGTTCCTCTGGGAGTTCTCCAGTTTGACTTCTTCTTTTCTGTAAAGCAAAGCATAATATGTGATTACAGATCTCTACCTTTTATACGCCAGCTTAAGACTGTATGTTATTCAGTTAATAATTTCTATCCTATGTTATGTTGAATCATGAAAAAATAAATTAGATATAAAAAATACTAATGAACTGATAGGATGCATAATTTAATAATTAAATACTAACCTTGAACTCCACTTAGCATCTCATTACCTTGGTTTGTGGATTCACATGATAGGATTTTTGTTTTAATATCATACTCAAAAAAAAAAGCACTATTATGTTGCGTAAACAGCAAATAGAAAAAAAATGTGAATTTATTATTCCAATAATTCACTTGAAGTATTGATTAATTTCCGTATCACACAAACCGTGGCCTCCTACTTAAGTATTTGGCAAACTTAATTCGTGGTTCAAGTACTAATTGCTATGATCCTGTGCCCTTAATGTTTAAGTCGGTTTTTAATTACCAAAATAACAATTAGTCCCTTTTTAATTTCTTCAATCTTCAATGTCAGTTCGGTAAGTCGAGCCCATGTGAGTATTCACATTAGAGGCATGGGATTAAAATAACTGGTTCTTTATTCCTGAATTATTTTGACAAAAACGTAAAGAGGAGGCTCGCATTGTGTGGAGCGGAAGTTCATAAAACCTTCAAGTATTTTATTGAGGCAATAAATTCATGTTTTTTTTTTTCTGCTAACAGCATTAACGACTGAAAAAAAGATACTGTTATATCAGTGGTGCCCACCCCCCTCATGTTCATGACGCATCCCCCCTCAATTGTCTATCCGTAGGTGTTCTTCCATGAAAAAAAAACTTTTCGATTAATTTTTACACCCCCTCAAACATATTTATATAGATTTTAACCCCCCCAAATATTTCAATGACGCAGTTTGCGTCATAGCCCCCCCCTTGTGGGCACCCCTGGTTATATGAGTCCATGATTCGATGTAAAAGTTCTACAACAGTTACGTAACGATGGTAACAGGAAGTCATCCAAACAAATGATAATAAAAGCGAGTGCTTAATTGGAGTTCAAAGTTATTAGTATTTTACATATAACAATATTAGGGACCTGTCTAACGTTCAAATGGCTAGTAAAAAAAATTAACTCCCAGCGCAAAACAAATCCGAAATCATGCCCAGCAAAAAAATGAACATGAAAACCAGTCACTTTCATAGGGAAGGGATCTCAATTTTTATATGTTTTAAGTCTTACAGAAGAAGATATTTTGCTTCTCAACAAATGACCTTGGATATCTGCACTAGGCCATGCACCGATAAGCGAAGACTGACAAATGATGCTCCAATGTATTTCGTAATTTAGAAAATTTCACAAGAAGTGTTGGATTGGGGTAAAACACCAGATAGAGATGTTAAATTTGTGACCCCGGCTTTCGGCTCTATCAGCCCCGAGATCAACAATAGATATAGGCACGTGTAAGAGGGCAGGTCTCAATGTTCAGGGCTTGAAAAATCCACTCGCCTGCTCGCCAGTGCCGAGTACTTTTTTACATTTGGCGAGTAAAGTCCGGACAATCAAAATTGTGTTTTATTCCAGACAACAAATAAATGTATAATTGCAATGCACCACCAACTGTGAGCGTGTGTCCTTCCACACTCCCATTCCATTTTAAATTCCTCAGTCAGTCTCATCTGAAGTAGAATAAGGCTCTATATACGTTGACGCAAACCTTTTAAAATGGTGCTATTTGTTTCAGTGTGTTGGCAACGCTGTGCAGTGGTGACTTGCATTGCCTGTTCAAGGCACAAAGGAACGCAAAGCGGCAGTAACTCCATAAAAAAAAATAATCCAATAAATTCCAGCATCATCGATGCTTATCCCTACCACTTTTAGCACTTTGGTTTAGTTGTTTAAATGGCAAAAGGGTTTAGAACTCGTTAATATGAATATTCCCTGTAAAAGAATACTTCGTATCAATATTCTTAATATTTTTCTTCGTCGCCAACAAGCGCAAGAATACGGACGCTTGGTATGACAAGTCGGGTACTGTACTATGCCAATGGAGGATACAGAAGAAAAGATGTGAATGAAGCACTAAAGAAATCAACGAATAAGTTATTAATCGTTCATGTTATTGTGCTACTAAGTGGATCAGTTTTTCATAAAACCTACGTAGTTTCGTTATATACGTAAGATGAGGTAAATCTTAGCGAGAATACACCGAAATAATTTGACTTACCAAAAATCAAGAGTGAGCACGTTGTGACAATCCATTGTAAACATGTTTGATCGAAAGGAAATATTAAATTTCGTAGTGAATTTTATCCATATTTATGACAAAATGATGTAAGTAAGGCAAAAGACAAATCTGCTTCTTGAATCATTAATTTGTCGCACAGTCAGTGAATTCACTGACAACTACTCAATCGGAAGATGTAAAATGGAAGTTATTCAGCAAGAGCCTTGAAATCTACTCCGAAATTAGAAAAGAAATCTAAAAGGATTACCCTCCTAAAATTCAATTCCTCCGTAATTAAAGTGTTGTGCAAATAAGTGTTTAGTGATTAAAGTGTGCAAAATAATCGTATATCACCAATCTCATAATAAGCCGGCTCCGACGATGTATCATATTATTTTGAATTAATCCATCGCAATTCCTTTATTTTTAATTTTTTATATAAAATTACATGAGCTATAGTATAATAAAATAAAATAACAAAAGAAAGGTACTAAAAATAAAATATTAAAATGTATCTACAAAAGTTATATTGATAATATGTACAAGTAAGTATATGCAAAGTGTACTACAATATTGTTTGAGTAAAATCAATCTCAGGTACTTGTTTTGTTTTCAGTTGTTTTATCCAAGTTTCTCACACGAATCACTACAGGAACGGTTAGAATTAAGTACAAGGATTTATACGAATTCTGCTGATGCGAAGTGGGCGTATCAACGACGATGGGTACGCGCGTATGCTACCTTGGTTCGAATCCATTTTGGTTTATGATCTGATGCGAACCCTCCCACGATTTCTAACCACTATTATACAAAGAGTGGGGTACTTAATTGTTCTAACCATTGAGTCCATTATCTATATCCAATGTTAGTAGGCCCGAACGTGAGAATCGAACCCAGGCGGGTTACCCAACATGAACGATCTTTTTCATTCGACTCTCAACTTCTGTACATTGCTATATAGTTTTCTCAATTTTATTGTTTCCTGCCAAAGACTGCCGTTTGTGCTACGAAGTAGTTTGGTTTCGACGCAAACGTCGTTCCACTTATTTCATATTTGGAATGAAAATCTTACCGGCAGATGAATATTCGCCCGTAGGCCATTACCCTTTTAAAAGTACCTATGCTGTCCCGTTTGAATGAAACTAATTAGAAAATAGACACCGTGAAGCATAAAAATTGTGAACAATATACTTTGTTCAGCTTACTCCTGCATTAGCTTGCAACAACTCGTTTCTTATTATTTGCAGGTGACATGCCAATAAACAAAATAAAGAATGCATTGATATGTTTACTATATCGCAAAGTGATTTTTGTTTATTTGTATAAACACTGTGACTGCAAAATGGTCTGGCTAATAGATTTTTTGGCTCTCTAGTACTTGCAAGCAAGATTCTTTAAGCCCTGTTAATGTTAACCAGTGCAAATACGATCAAGCGAGGATACTGAGCTTGAAAGTTAAAGTGAACCCAAGATGGTAAATCGGTGCGAGATCGAGCTACTCCGAACATCGATGAGGATAACGAGCTTGAGTAGATGTGAGTTTGAGCTAGCGTCAACCTTACTGAGCCAAACGAGCGCAGACTCTTTTGAAGATGGTGAGTGTAAGCCCAAGTAAGCCCGAATATGATTATAGGCCTATACTCATATATAGCATAATATTTTACGTAATTTTTTTGAACCTAAATTAATGAAAATTGAATCTGAAACGGTATTTCGTTACTGTTTTAATCTGAACTAATCTAATACTATGAACTACCTTTGGCGCGGAAGACCCGGGTTCGATTCCCGGCAGGAGCTCAAGTGGTTCGGATTCCACGTTAATCAGTAGGTCCACGTCTGATATAGCCTTGCTGCTGAATGGGACGTTAAACTCAAAGTCAACTCAACTACTATAAACTAACCTAATTGAATCTGAAATAGTATTTCATTTACTCTTTTAATCTGAACTAACCTAATACTACAGGGTGGCGCGTATTGTATCTACCAGTTGCAGTTGGCAACCCTGATCAAATGCGCGTACGAATGCTGCGCATGCTTACGGCACTGAATAGCAGGGCCTCTGGCAATTAGTTTACCATGGAGCGGTGGTCTGTGCAGACGCGAATTGCGGCGGTGGAAGCCTTTATCCGAACCGGTTCTGTCAGTGAGGCTCAGCGGGCACTGCGACGAAACAGTGATGATCGCCATGTTGCTATACCCGAGAGACACAGTATTCTGAGATGGGTGAGACAGTGGCGGGCCACAGGTAGTGTTGTGAACCGGAAATCACCAGGTCGTGGACGAAGTGTTCGAACAAATGTAAACTTGGAACGAGTGCGCGTAGCGATGGAACGCAGTCCCAAACGTTCAGCACGGCGACATGCACGAACATTACATTTGACACGACGTTCATTGGGTCGTTTGCTGGGTGATTTGAAGTTCCATCCGTATAAACTGCAGGTGGTACAAGAGTTGAGAGCCATTGATAAGGAAAACAGACTCAATAACTGCCAGAACATTCTTGAGTTGATTAACCGAGATCCACTGTTCCTCCAACAACTTTTGATGTCCGATGAAGCAATCTTCCACCTGACTGGGTATGTTAATAAGCAAAACTTCCGGTATTGGTCTCAGGAGAATCCTCGTTCATTACATGAAAAGCCTCAAGGTAGCCCAAAAGTTGTGGTATGGTGTGCAGTTGGAATGTGTGGCATTATTGGTCCCTATTTTTTTGAGGATGACGCCGGACATGCAACAACTGTAAATTCCGACCGCTACTGCCATATGTTACAGACGTTTCTCATTCCGGAATTGCAGGAAAGGGGTGTGATCAATAACGTTTATTTCCAGCAAGACGGTGCTACGGCACACACGGCACGCCAAAGTATGTCTATACTCAGAGAAACATTTCCAAACCGCGTGATATCCCGATTTGGCGATGTCTCATGGCCATCCCGTTCCCCAGATTTAACAGCTCCTGATTACTTCCTCTGGGGATATGTTAAGGAAAGGGTCTTTGCCAATCGCGTGAAGACAATTGACGAACTGAAGACTGCCATTCGTCATGTGATAAGTTCCATTCCACAGTATACGTTAATGCGTGTGATGAATGCCTTCCCACGTCGCCTGCAGCAGTGCATCCAGGAAAAAGGCGGACATTTACAGGACGTTATTTTTAAAGTTTAGTGAGCTCCTTCGACAAGTGTTGTACAGTGTACAAATTGCCAGTCCATATACTTATATTCCATAACAGTTTTGCATTAAAACTTGCATAACACACCTTTGTATTTTCATTTGAAGTTGGTAGATACAATACGCGCCACCCTGTATGAACTACGCACTGGTCTGACTGTCGACCTTATATTACTTACCAAGGAAAAGTAAAAACACGAAACAAAGTGAATTATCCCAAGATGGTACCTACAGAGCCGGATTTAGCATTTTGGCGCCCCTAGGCCGAATAATTTTTTCCGCCCCCTAGTCTGGGTAAAGTTACTTTCCTAAAAACCTTTATTAAAAAAAGTTATATCAGGCCTATATGTTAATTGCTTAGACACCACTCCACGATGCAATTTTATCATTGCAAGTTTTTTGAGGAATTTACTTGGTTCTGGGCTTAACAAAATACCGTTAATGTATTAACAAAAGATTGGTGAATAACTTTGGTTTTGTTCAATTTAGCCATTTGGGCAAATAAATAAAAAAAACTCTGTAGTAAAAAAATAAGTAAAAAAAAAACAGCCAGTTCTCCCGTGTTTGAGATCAATGTTGTAACGAAGTTGATGCATAATGTTGAAAATAGTTTAACTTTACCAACAATTATTTGTTCCAATGAACTTCAAAATCAGAATGCTTTATTATCCTGATTTTTTTAATCAATTAAAAAAATGTTAAGTTATGGCTATTTCTTTTTATTTCTAGATATTTTTTAAAAATTTTTTTCTCTCGGCCGTGCACCCCCTGGGAGCTTGCGCCCATAGGCCCGAGCCTATTGGGAAATCCGGCCCTGGGTACCTAACTGGACACAGCACAGCACCTCTTTATTCTTTGCTCTTTGCGGTCCCAGTTCCATCGTGGTTATATGGATAGTATACCTGCTTTTGCCGCGGAAGATCAGGATTCGATTACTAGTGGGGCTCATGTGATTCGAATCCAAAGTTACACTATAATTCTAGATGCTAAACTCTAATCTACCTATCTTTCTTTACTTCCTTCTTCCTCCTCTACCAACCAATCTGACAAAGCCTTCAGAGAAAGACTCGTCCGTTCTAGTTTCTCTTTTCGTACAATAAATACCTGGCAGTATATTTCCTAATACAAAGTAAACACATTTTCTCCAACTCAATCTGACAGTCTATAGACAACCTTAATGTCCAACAATTATGCTCCGAGACTGATGATAATGAGCGAAACAGTGGAATTAAGAAAGTGAGAGGAAACAAAAGAACTCCCAGGAAATCAACGAAACATGCTGTTTGTTCGTGATAAAGCCTACTTGGCACAGGCAAACATTAAATTAAATTTTGAATGGAAAAAATTGACGCCCTTTACTTCACGTTAAGAAATAGAGTTTGCCGAGTGTGTCGGGGCCATAGGCAAACTCCGTTATAAATAAAGGTCCGAAAAAAATGAAAGAGAGGAAAGTTGTTGGGAATAGGTGGTTTTCAATCTAAAATGGTGTACTTTTTTCAACCGCACCAGTCGTTTGGGCTCCACAGTGGTATGACGACAACGATAAATGAGAAAGCAATGCGGCCAGTTCAGTAGGTTATTCCCTCGGCCCTCATCATACCAATAATATACAACATTGTTGAGAATAGGATTTGAGTTGCTAGGTTCCCTCATACAACAATATACAGTACACATTCACTTGTCATCTTTGCGTGGCCTTACATTCCGTTCGAACAGCCTGCTGAACTGGAAACGTTACCCTTTTCATTTAACATTGTGCGCATTACCAGTGTGGAGCCCAAACGGTCTTTACAAATAGAAAAATTCCATTATTTTAGATTGAAAATCCATCCCCTATTTTCAACAAATTCTTTCCATTTTCTCAGATCTTCACTCATGACGGAGTTTACCTACGGCCCCGAACTTTTGAGACACCTGCATATTATATATATATATATATATATATATATATATATATATATATATATATATATAGAGAGAGAGAGAGAGAGAGAGAGAGAGAGAGAGAGAGTGTGTATGAAAAATCTTTGAAAACTCTTATTTGTTAATTCACTTATCTTACAGACATGGTTTAGGTGTCATTTTATAGCAAAATATATCAAATTTTGACTCACGTAGTACATTAGTTCAGAAACAAACCACTTCAAGCGCTAACGGCAGTTTCAACAAAGATGGCTGCCTTTACTGGCCCCGAGCGTGATAGCTGTGAGTTTTGGTATGAAGAATCCAAGTCTGCGACAACTGTGCAACGTAATTTTCGTACAAAGTATGGTAAAGATCCTCCGAGTAGGCCTACTACTTATCATGGCATAAGTGTTTTATTAAAACTGGATATTCGGTAAGACACAACAAATCTTCAGGTTTTCCCCGTACGTCTGAAGACGTTGTAGAGCAAGTGAGTCTTCAGATGGGATGTGGGCCGCATCACCAATGGAAGCCACACTACATCTCTTTAGGTATAAGTTAAATAGCTTCATGTATTTTGCTACAAAATGACACAAAAACCATGTATTTAAGCTAAATAAATAAATAAATATGAGTTTTCAAAATTGCAAAGTCTTTTCTGATACATCCTATACACACACACACACACACACATATATATATATATATATATATATATATATATATATATATATATATATATATATATATATTGGGTGTTTCGAAACAACACCGACAGCGTTTGGGAAGAGATTCCTGTTACCAAACTAATACAAAAAGTATAGACCAACCATGCTTACTTTTGGAGTTATAGGCTACCGAAAACATGAAAAAAATGAACTGTAAAGGTTCACAGCTCCAAAACTATTAGACCTACCGTAGTCGGGTCAAGACTTTATTTACGAACTAGTATGTGTCCTATCCAAAATCCTGCGGTACTTTCGGAACATCAAATTATATGCACGTAGCAATACTCCCTACAGAAAATCCAAGTCATTATCTGAAGACCACCTCTAATGACTACTGGCTGGCATTGGAGTTTCCACTGTAGAAGACTGCGTTGCAGCTCGACTATCGGTATTGCATCCCACTCCTCTTGACAGGCTTCTCACCAGCCCGAGATGGTGCGGACTCGACAATGGACGAAGCGGACTCCAGCGAACCCCCAGACATCACTTAAGGAGTCCGAAAATACAATAGGCGACTGAGTTGATATCTGGATTCTTGACAGGGATGCTGGAAGGGAATTGCTGAAATTGCAGTTTCCTGTTCCTTGCAGCGATAGAATTCAAGTGTTGTTTTCACGTGTGTGGCTGGATGCCGTGTCTTTGTGCAGTTCAACCTACTCCACGTCTTGTCCGTACAATGCTGGTATAATTCAGTCAGGAGTTTGGTAATATACAGCATTGATTTTGACGTGTCGTTCCACCTTTCGGAGACGCAGTTTGCCCCTGTACGAGAAACCGGTCACAATCATGAACCCTTCTGGCAAACTCTCTGCGCACTGTCAGAAGAACGTGCTTCGGCCCTTGGTGTCAACAAGTTTGTATGCAATGGTATTAAACTACCACAGTCTGTGGGGTAAATCCACGTCTCATCAAAGATAACAACGAATTTCAATCGATTACCCGCGAGATGACGTTCATGCAGCCTTCTGCAGTTCCTTTTTCGCTCAGCCACATGATATGGCTCCAGGGCGTGTACACTGCTCTTGCGAACGACCGTGAGATGTAAACTCCTATGAATGGCGCGGTTGATTATCGCCTGCGATTTGCAGCATTTGCTGACCATCACACGTTGTGAGTGGGAATTTTCAGAGGTCACCATATACCGGATCAAATGCAATATGGCGGGGCTTTCTTGTCAGGAGACCGATTTCTACCTGCTCGCGTCGCTGTGATGGCCCCTCGACTCTGCCGCATGTTTCCATTTAATACGATTCACAATGGTATGACCTACAAAAAATTTGGCACTTAACACATTTCTACGATACATGATGCTATGAACTTAGCCTCGGAACGGGCCGCAATAAATCTCTCACACAATCTATTCAATTTCGATGGCAACAGACTATGCTTGAGCACAGTACTCTACTGCGTGATTAATGAAATACTGTAGCTTGTCTCCTGGCAATCTCACAGCATGCGCGGTACAATTGCACATTGACTTCGGTTCAATGTACATGAATTAATCTTTGTATTCTGTTAAGAATTTTCCATTATTTCGATAACTACCTGTATATATTTCTTCAATTTCAATGTGTCTAACTCCAGTAACAAAGTTTTGACACTGACGTCGAAGATAATTCTTTTATTTTTTCCAGCGTGAAACGTTCAGGGCATTTTTAATACTTCTCTGTTGGATATACTATCTAGCTACATCTTACTTTAGATATTATCAAATAAAACTATAATAATAAATATAAAAATCTGCAACAACTATTAATAAAATTAAAATATTCTTACATCACCATACTTTATAGGGCACCACTGGCATGCCCCTCTGACGCAAACGAACGTCTGCTCCAGGTTGTACTTGTCAGGATTTGCAAAAGCATGGTTAATTACAAGGTTTACTCTTTCGTTAAATATTTTTAGATTTACTTCATTTGATGTTGAAGGAGTTGCTGGGTTTTGTGCCTGGTTTTCATCTGTAACAATATTCATCTTCAGATTATGAGCTGCCACAGGAGTATGCCTATAAAAAGAAAAAGAAAAGTTAGAATAACTGCTATACTTTCCAAGAAGCAAGTAATATAACTTTGACTATGGAAAATTGAAGGGCCCTCTGCAATAACAAGGTAAGTGAAAGTGCAACGTGTAAGATGTAGATGAATTTTGTTTTTCTTGCAACAGACGCTTCGTATACGCACTAGAGGCGACAGAAAAGGAAAGTAAGTCCACACGCCTTCTTTATCTATGTTTTACGAGGAATCGAGGTAACTCGACTTAGACCCTACCTTGTTATTGCAGAGGGCCCTTCAATTATTGAAAAGTCGTGTCTATTTCAAAAAAATTAGGTCATTACTTACCCGTTAGATTACTAACAGTCAATGAATAAACATTTAAAAATGATAGTAGCTGAAGTAAACTGCGAAGTACAATTGTGTTATAAAATATTTCTTTCTAATGTGTCTATCCGGTGACGTAACTAAGGGGAGGTCAAAACGGGGCTTGTGCTCCGGGCGCCGGATTGGGGGGACGCAAAAACGCGCAAATGTTTATTTTCATTACAATGTAAGGGAAGGAATTTTAGCTAACTAAAGATCATAAAAAAATACCTCAGAAACTTAACAGGACAACAACTCACAAACCTTAGGATCATATCCATACAGCATAAGTTAGTTTCAAAGCTATCTTTTGAGGAGATTGTAAAAAACTATGTGAGCAAAAGAGTCTACAAAGTTAAATTTTAGTTCCAACTTTTCGTGTTTCCATTTAAGTTAAGTCAATTGAAGAGATTTGCAAGATGTCTGAGTATAATGCTCGAGACAACAGCTTGACTTTTTGTCATGATTGAACATTCTATTCTAAAGCAATAAACTATTCATTCATTCTACACATATGCAATCCCAAAAACATTGTGATTTGCAGTTATTATGATAAGGCTATAAGAAAAAGTCAAGCGTGGTACTCTCAGATTTTGGTAATCAAATACTAATTAGTTTGGTGATTTATCTTGCACTAAAAATTAAATTAGCTACATACTGCGATTTTGAAATCAAGCTTTACCACTTGAAGAAATAATGCAATAGAAGAATTACTGTGTGATGCCAATATCAGGTGCAGTCAGGAAGAGTTTTGGTTTGGTTGGCGGGGGGGGGGGGGTCTAAGGTGAGATCTTGCTCCGGACGACAACTAGCCTAGTTGCGTCACTGTTTCTATCCTGTCTAGGAATGTACATATTTTAAGTCACATGCACATGTTAAAATTCGTATTTGGGAAGGGGGGAGATTATAGCAGTTGTAACTAACCTTATACATAGAAAGTAGTGCTACAATATGACGCAGGAAACAATATGAAGAAACACCTGATCAGAAGTACAAAACTGGAGCTTTTATACATGAACAATAACTTACACTGTCACGACTCATGATGGTCTACCCTGACATAAAAAGAGTGAAATGGCCGTTAAAAGGATTAGGATTAGGAGTTAGATTTCTGGGCTTTCAGCATCTAAGGCCATTTAGCCCTTCACGTTTGATGGATGACGTCCCTCGGCGAGCACACAATCCGGGGAAAGGGAAGGAAGAAGGATGGGGGAAGGAAGGAAGCGGCCTGGGACCTATAAGGTAGGTACCACCCCTGCATTTACCTGGTGTGAATGAGGAAAACCCAGGAAAACCTCATTCAGGGTGGCTGGCCTGAAAAAGTTTTTCACTTTTTCGACCGAGCGTCCCCACGGGAATCGAACCCGTGGCCATTAAAAGGGTATGATCATCACGGACAAGAATGCATGCTGTGTAACGTGCTCATATACTGCTCACAAGATTGGTAATGAGTTGTTGTGATGTGGAAATGTATAGTGTTGCCACGAGACGAGACATTTCTCGTTTCGTCTCGTAAACGAGACGAGACACGAGTCGGGACAGAGCCATCTTAGACGAGACACGAGACGGGACAGACTTCTTGTCCCGTCCCGAAAACGAGACGAGACGGGACGTCTCGTGAAATGTCTCTTCTCGTCTCGAGTCTCAAAAATGAAAACGCTGGCGGGAATGGCCAAGATTGAAATTGCCAGTGGTCATATAGATTGCAAAATGAAAATCCCCTTTGTGAGAAAACATGTTGAAAAGCCTTCATAGAAAAGTGTCCTCTGTCTATTGAATGAAACAATCGTGATACATGAGCTTCCAGGAATATCATCCTTAATGTCTTGTCCCCAATTCCCCTTGCTGTAAACTGAGTAATTCTCATTTGTTTTTTTATTTTTGGCTGGAATGATGACAAACAAAATCAAAGACAGGGAAGATTTTACAAGGTCAAGAAACAGAACTACCACCACCATCTATTCAATTTGAAAACTGGATAAGGTCTACTCTCATTACAGGCTGTAGTTGAAAGTTCTGGCTGAGATGGCGGAAGAGAACAAAAGACTACACTTGTCTTTATTCTCTGGTGGCGGTATTCTTTTTACTATATGAACCGAAAACGGCAATTGTAGTATGTCATCTTGCAACTAAAATTTTGTCTCTCTCTCTCTCACACACACACACACACACACACACACACACACACATACACATAAAAACACACTTTTACCATTTTACCAATCGCTCGCTTATTATACAGCAGTCATGTTGTAAAATTCACCTCCTCGTTTGGAAGGCGGACGCAGGACAAAGAAAGCAAAGATATTATCGACGAACCCTTCAAATTGTTTGCTTTCAGCAAATTTATGATACTAATAATAACACTTTAGGTAAAGAAGTTTTACAGGGGGACCTTCGTTTTGTTATGCGGAAATGTTTGATCTGACCAGAGTGCGAAATTGCCCTCTGCTTGTATGTTGAGAGGAGGAGAATACTTCCCTTTCCTAGTGAATAATATTCATTAGGACCTGAATTATCTTCAGAAATTGTTTCTTACAGGCATATAAAACCTCTCGAACTTAATAAGTTTAAAGAACATTTGGTATAATATTCATGGAACTCCGTTGAAAGCAGAAAATATCATGAGAATGATCAAAATTCGAACATTGAAGAACATAATTAACAGAAAAGAAATAGGATACCCAAACCATATTTTTAAACCTGCTATAAAATGTATATCCTATATTTTTACTAATTCCTTACTCCCATGAAAGTATCCTGGGGAGGATATTCTCTCCATTTTTTCAGACTGAAATCCTTTTATCCCGTACGATTTTCCCCCCTGACACAATACGAAAAAACAAATGTTAAAATCCATACACATGACCCTTCTGGGACTCAACCCGGGGCCTTCAAGCCGATGATCTATCGCCGCAGACTACTCGGCTTGGTATGAAGATGTACGTTGTATGATTGCGAATAGATCCCGACAATATAAGAAACTTTAATCCAAAATGGCCACCCAAAAATCAACTTTTTTTTAGCCACTAGCTAATCTGGTGTACTGTCATGAGTTTGTTACACAAACGGGGCCACCACCACATAGTAGCACACCCCCCGCGGTTATGGGAACAGATTTGAACCATGGAGGTGAAGACTGGCCCCAAGCATTCTTTCGTCCGATGTGTCGTTCAGCTCCCATTACTATGGCACTTTAAGTAGAGCTTAGTGTGCAGTAACATATAAAATTTCAATCAAATACTTTCCATTACTCAATAAAATTATTTGGTTCCGAGCTTTTTTTTAAAAAAAAAAAAATAATTGCAACAAATTTAAATGTGCTAAAATGGAAAGTAGTTTTTGGATTGTTATGGGTTAACACTGTGAAACATAAAGGCTGGAATATATGAAATCAAAGTGTACGCATATATCTATCTCTCTATTTATCTATATATCTTGCCATCTCTCTCTCTCGATATATATATATATATATATATATATATATATATATATATATATATATATATATACAGACACTATAAAGCAAGTGGGCTGATAGTATACGATAGTGTCGGGGATGATGACACCTTCACATCGAACTTTGCTTGTTGTGTAAACATTATTTGACATTAGTGTCTTCATCTTCGACGTACTATGAGCAATTTACTGTATATTCGTGTATTGAAACTGGTGAAACAAATTTCAATGTTTTAGAATGTAAAAAAAAAAAAAATAAAAAAAAAAGGAGCCAGGGTCGAGAAGCCTCAGACAACTAACAGCAGAGATATATTATCTTGTAAACTATTTGTCCTTGCTTTGTAAGTTTATTTGAATTTATTTTTAAGACCTTTAGGCAACTTTGGACGAATGGATGATGATGGGAAAATTAGTGGAATGAAGAAAGTGGTAGGATACTAGACAACTTCGAGAAAACACACACATTCGAAAAATGAAATGAAATGAAATGTTTGAGCTTTACGTCCCACGGTTATGCCGGTTAGGCTGAAGGAGACAGTGATGATGAGTAATGAATGAAATGGTGGAATGAAGAAAGTGGCAGGAAACGGGAGAACCCCGAGAAAGCTCACGCACACGGTGTTTGTCCACCACAAAGTTCACTTGGCGGTGCTGGGATCGAACCCGAGACCCCAAGCACCAGAGGTGAACGCTCTACCACTAAGCCACCGCGGTCCCCACACACATTCAATGTTTGTCCACCACAAAGCTCACATGGTACGAACCGAGATCGAACCGACTACCACATACACCAGAAGTGAAGACTTCACGGTGTAGCTACCGTGACATTTCTTGTCTAGTGTGTTCTGGGTAATACTTGTAACTTACAAGGGAAGAGAGGGAGATTATATATCGAAGTGGAAGATGGTTTATATACCAATCGAAAACACTAATGACGCCTATTACAAAACTGTAATAAAAATTTTCCGAATGCATATACTATGCGAGTTATATGAATATATAGAGTGTCCT
The DNA here is from genome assembly GCF_964235325.1 of Thermobia domestica. NCBI lineage: Eukaryota > Metazoa > Arthropoda > Insecta > Zygentoma > Lepismatidae > Thermobia > Thermobia domestica. The sequence goes on along the minus strand of NC_137457.1, from coordinate 212,947,792 downwards.
GATAATCCGTTTCCACCCCTTGAAATCGCAAACGATAAGACAAATGCCAAAACTGGAAAACACGTGTTTGATCATTTTAAAAGTACAACGTATCAAAGCAAAAATTCTTGTCACAAGGCCACCCGCAGTGTACTGGGCGGGGTCCAACTCAAAAATTACAAAAGGTAAGGCGGTCAAGTAGTATATCGTTCGAAACCTTTTGGGAAATGAAAGAAGACGGAACAAGTCTCAATACTTTAAAATTATCTTGTGCAAAATGGCGGCCGGTCAAACTGTCAGCAAAAACGTCATTGTAAAGTCGATGGCCACCCCCCAAAAAATCCTGAAACGGTGAGGCAGATGTCAAAACAGGAAAACATGTGTGTCATAATTTCAAAAGTACGATGATTGGAAGTAAAAATATGTCTCAGGGTCCGCCATAATGTCCCAGGCGGGGTCATACTCAAATTGTTCAAATGGAAAGGGAGGTCAAGTAGCACATCGTTTAAAGCTGTTGTTAAATGAAAGCAGATAGAACAAGTATGGAGGCTCTACGATAATACTGTGCAAACATCTTGCATTTTAGTTGTTCTTTCTGTAACCGGGTTTTAGTTTATTTTCACTTTAATTCTTGTACTCAACGGAAAGAAAGGAAATGCCCCTACTGTGAGATTCTGCTCTTTGAGCCCAGTAATGTCTAAATAAATAAAAAATATAATAAAATAAAAGCAAATTAAGACATAAAGAAAAGAAACGACAACATTTGACATCTTTGAGTATAGAACTAACTAGTTAACATATAATGTACTTCCACGAACATAAATAAGTAGAGGTTGGAGCCATCAGAAGTAAAGACTCTTACCTCTACTTATTTATGTTTATGACTGCACAACAGTGGTACTTATGCTCGTTATCTGGTTTATCAATTATAAAATGATTCAAACGAAAGAATTCCTTGCACCAGGAAGAGTAAATACGTACAAATGTCTCAGAATGAAAGCAAGTGCCGATTGCAAAATGGAAAGTGAACGTGCTTAGAAAATCGAAATGAAGATGTACATTTTGACCGGCCGCCATTTTACACAGGGTAATTTTAGAGGATCGAGACTTGTTCCGTGTTCTTTTATTTCTCAACAGCCTTATTTGACCATATTTGCCATTTGAAAATTTTGAGTAGGACCCAGTCTGGAACCTTGTGGAGGACCCTGGGACAAACATTTTTACTTTCAATCATTATACTTTTGAAAAGATAACACACATGTTTTTCTTTTTTGACATCTGTCTTATCGTTTCAGTTTTTTTTCTTTCTTTGGAGGGTGGCCATAGACTCTACAATGACGTTTTTGCTGACAGTTTGACCGGTCGCCATTTGCACAAGGTAATTTTAGAGAGTTGGGACTTTTTCGTCTTTTTCATTTCCCAAGAAGTTTCGAACGATATACTACTTGACCCCCTTACCTTTTGTAATTTTTGAGTTGGACCCCGCCTGGGACTCTGTGGGTGGCCCTGGGACAACAATATTTGCTTTGATACATTGTACTTTTATAATGATCAAAAACGTGTTTTCCAGTTTTGGCATCTGTCTCATCGTTTGCGATTTCAAGGGGTGGAAACGGATTTTCTGGACACCCTGTATATTCATATAACTCGCACAGTATATGCATTCGGAAAATTTTTATTACAGTTTCGTAATAGGCGTCATTAGTGCTTTCGATTGGTATATAAACCATCTTCCACTTCGATATGTAATCTCCCCCTCTTCCCTTGTTAGTTGTATCTTGATTACATGGTGCAGCCTGCTACATTTTACTTTTGTTCCCATGGTATGCTGCTATATTTTTTACGAGACAAAACGAGACAAACGAGACGAGACGAGACGGGACGAGACGGGACAGAACCTCTCGAGACGAGACACGAGACGGGACGAGCACATTTTTTCGAGACGAGACATGCTTTGCACGAGACGAGACGAGACAGCCTGAAGTCTCGTCTCATCTCGTGGTAACACTAGAAATATATTATTCCATCACCGTTGTTGACAACTGCCAGATAGTCATTGGTATATTGGGACATGCTCCAAGACGTCTTACCCTAGCATTCCAGAAGTGTTATACCCTAGCATTGCACGTGTAGAAAATCTCAACATTTATTCCACCAACTGGACAATCTTTTATGTTACTTTATTTTGTCCTCAAGTTTTGCACACCAGAGTATATGAGAGCGATAGAGCTAAACAAGAAAAAGACGGATATATTATCAAACAATACGATTTTGTTACATACTATTAATACTATTTTGCAATCAAACTAAATTTTATTTCAAATTTGGAGATCTGTGTACTTAATATATATCTAAATTCAAATACATATAACTTTGTGGTGGACAAACACCGTGCTCGTGGGTTTTCTCGGGGTTCTCCCGTTTCCTCCCACTTTATTCATTCCACCATTTCACTCATCTCTCATTATCACCGTCTCCTTTAGCCTAACCGGCATAACCGTGGGACGTAAAACTCAAAGATTTCATTTTCATTTCATTTCAAATACATATATTCAAGTTGTTATAATTTTATAATCAGGGCTGTAGTCCAGGGTACACGGCGGCACACGCCGGATACCCTCTGCTTAATCTTAGTCATTAGAGTGTACCTTCTGTTTCAAAGCTTATAGTACTTTCTACTTTTGTTTTGTTTATATCTATTTATTTAATTGGGCCGTGAGTCCAATGATAACCCGGCCGGCGTCGGGATGCAGCGTCCCCATCACCCAGTTCTTCGGAACTGCAGTCAGCCGCTGGTCCTCTAGGTTGGGGTTGTGCCGGACCGATGACCCGGCATTTAAAACCTGTGATTGAGCACAGTAGAAAGATAGCCTCGGATGTAAAGTACTTTCTATGGATACCAACCTTGCTATGGCCTATATATGATAAGTGGATTTGTGGTTTCAAGACGCATGGACCCGGAGCCTTGGAACGTACCAGTGAAGCTTATGAGCACCCAGCAACAATGGATGAAATGGTGCCATGAATGGTTGGTGGGAGTTTTGACATTTGGTGATGTTAGTATTTAAAAAAGTAAAAAGTGTCATCAACAAAATAGTATGAAATGCTTTTAGACTATAAAACAGTAAGGTATCCTTTATATTTCAATTGAATTAATGCACGCGTTATACATTCTTCATTAAAAATACCTTCTATATCTTTTGTGACAGACAGTGATATGTGATCACAAAACAGCGTATACCCTCTGAAAATTTTAGGACTACAGCACTGTTTATAATTATCAAGAAAAGACGTTCTAGGAGAAACAACGGGTTTATTTTGTCACTAAATTGTAGTGGCTTGTTGTGGTAAAAATGTGTAAAAGCGCAAAAGTATAGCATTATCGATAAAGTGTAAATACTGATCTATTCATGGGCCGCGGTGGCTCAGCGGTATGGCGTTCACCTCTGGTGCATTGGGTCCCAGGTTCGATCCTAGCTCGCGCTAACTTTGTGGTGAACAAACAAGGTGTGCGTGGATTTTCTCGGGTTCTCCCTTTTCCACGCACTTTCTTCATTCTACCACTTCATTCATTTCTTATCACCACTGTCTCCCTTAGCCTATCAAGCATAACCATGGGATTTAAAACTCAAAGATTGCACTTCATTTGATTCATTCATCTCGCAAATATACCTGTAGATTTTTAAATCCTCTTTTTTTTTAATTAAATTTCCTTTCAATCTTAAACTTGTCTTAGCTGTGAAGAAAATACAGAAATTTGGTCTATACGTGATGAAGCAGAATTAATAAAAGTAAACTTACGACTTTTCTGAAAGTATAGTTTTAGTTTTGCTTAAATCAACAAGTATGAGTGATTAGCCAGGATAGCCAACCTGTCAATCACGGCTATAAAGCAATTGACAATCTTAGCACTGAATTTAATGGGAAGTAATTTAAATTACTACAGAAGATGGTTATTAACATACATTCAGGGACAAAAATTAGTTCTTATATGATTTGGTAAAATAATTTCTTGCTGCAACTTAAACTACTACCACTGCTATGTGATAGTGGACCAAATATGTAGCTAAACCCAGTGGGTGAAAGTTTGACAGTTCGCCTCTGATCCGAACCCAGGTTTCCTACTTCTGCTACAGAACGCTAACAATATAGCCACGAAGATCATGAACAATTTGGAGAATATTTTCAGTGCTTCTTATTACTCCCAATTTCATTGTTATGTGTTCACAGTAGACAAATGAAAGGAACGATTTCACTACGTACAAGTATTAAGTGGTTCATTTTTAGGGACTATAGTTGTAGTAACTGGTATAGTTAGTATGCCCGACTTTTTAATTGCAATGGAGATTTTAATTGCAATTTAATTGTTGGTTAAGAAAACTCCCAATGGCTCAGGAATGATTCTGCTGATTTTGAAAAGATACTTTTGTAGAGAGACGAATGAACAGTACCAACGTTTTTGACCGTACATTTTTAAAATACCTACTTTATCATTTCCGCCTCCCCCGGCAAGTAAATTTATAGTCAAATTAGGTAAAAATAAATCTTAGATTGCGCCTTTGAATCTATAAGATCAGCTTAATTTCAGTCTCTCCAAGAATGCTCTGTAGAAAGGGAGTTCCAGAACAATGGAAATTACCGTAATTTATCATTTTGCTTCTCCGTTCTCCTGAAAAGAGACTTTATAGTCACGCTACGAAATTTCAGAATTGTATTCAGCGCTTCTTAATCTATAAGATCACCTTGGTTTTAGTTTCAATATAACCCCCCCCCCCCCCAAAAAAAAATGCTCTTTAGTCACGCTACTGAAAAATATAGATAGGTCAGATTTGTGATCATCGCATTTGAAACTATAAGACCTATTCGGTTTCATACTCGCACCAAATGGTTTGTAGACAGTGGTGCTCTAAAACAACGAAAATTACCTTCATTAATAATTTTACTCCCTTGAAAAGTGGCTTTCTAATCACGCCACTGGAAAACAAAGGTTAAATTCGTAATGGGCGTCTTTACATCTATATGATCTGCATTGTTTCAATCATCCAAATTTTTAGTAGATAGAGAGTTCTAAAACAATATTAGTATTCGTAAATTTCTTTTTAACCGCCCTCCCAAAAAAGTGACTTTCTAGACACAGATGAGAAAAACAACGTTAATACTTGTAATCAGAGCATTGGAGAATGTAAGATAATTTAGGTTTCAGTTGCTGGAAAATTGTTTTATCGCCGTTATAATTTATCATTAACTTTTCACCTCCCCTACTTCACAATTGTCTTCTGGTGACGCCAATGAAACATAAAAGGTCAGATTCGTGGATAAGCGGTTAGTGAACACGCCTTTGACGTGGAAGACCTGGGTTCGATTCCCGGCAGGAGCTCATGTGGTTCGACTTCTACGTTAATAAGTAGGTCCTGTCTCATATAACCTCCCTGCTGAAAGGAACGTTAAACTCAACTCGTGATCAGCAACTTCAAAACTATAACATCTGTCTAGTTTTCTCCATAGCAAAATGTTTTGTAGACAGGGAGCTCTAAAACAATAGAAATTACAATAATTTACCGCTTTGTTAACTCGAAAAGAGTTTTCTACCACACCATTGAAAAATAGAGGCCACATTCGTAACCAACGACTCTGAATCTATAAAATCAGCTTATTTTCGTTCTCCCCAAAAGTTATTTGTAGACAGGAGAGCTCTAAAACTCTGTTAGCTATCATGTATTTTCGCTTTGGTTCCCCTAAAGCGACTTTCTAGTAATGCCACTGAAAAATAAAATTCATATTTGTAATTAGAGCGTTGGAAAATGTAACATAAGTTGCATTTCCGTTGGTGGAACTGTGTTTTGAAGATTATCGTATTTTTACACTTCCTCCCACCCAAAGTGACTTTCTTTAGACACCACTGAAAAGTAAAGGCCAGATTCGTAATCAGCACTTTCAAAATTATAAGATCCGTCCGGTTTCATCCTCCCCCAAAATGTTTTGTTCACACCCACCCAAACGCAATAGCTCCTCCCTTTACAAGGACTCCTAATAAAATGTATCTTTATTTTTCTGCGCTGTACCCTGTTGTAAACATAAGATTTTCTATTCTGTAGAAAACCAGCGCACGAACATACTGTATAGCAAACGACACAAAAGCATGAAAGACAGCAAACTTTACTGGCTTACAGTTAGCATGATTGGCAAACCTACCTTTCTATTTATAGCTCGAAACCAAACCAAACTGTTCAGCGCAACAGTCCTATAAGACTAAAGACTGCCACGCAGCTATCTAAGAGGTATGTGTGGTCAGCATACCGCTATTCCCTGTGCATTATTTGGCTTTCTAGATAGAAATTAGTATCAAGGATGCCCAAAAAGCCCAAATTACTCACTTTCAGAGTCTGTCAAGCTCAGAGATACTGGCCTAAGCTAAAATTTTCTTGTACACCCACCGGGGATTTTATCCGGGTCGTTCGATTAGAAATCAGTCCCTCAGCGCACTGATTAGAAATCGGTCCAACACATATTTATAGTCCAAAGACATGGGTGGGCAACCTTTCTGAGAGTTTGTGCCGAATTCTACCAAATCTCTGATACAAACTTTTCCCACCCGTGAAAGAAATTTTCTTTTTTATTTGGATGTTTCTTTCTAACCAATTTTTGCATTAATTTTGAATCAAGGCCAACTAAGTAGATTTCATATTAACACTACCCAACCAAGAAAAAATAATATATGCTACTAAGTTCAAAATATTTGTGTTTAAGTTGTAGCGGAGCCGTTGTGTTTGATAATGGATAGTTGTTAATTTCTATTGAAATTACGCTAAGACAAATAACATTATTTTCTATTGAATTTTGTTTCGTGTTTTGAAGGGACGAAGCAATATTCAGTTAACTATATTTTTTCTCTTTTGTAATAGTATGTATGTCTTGTTCGATCTTGAATACTAATGATTTCCTAGTTTTTTTTTTTTTTTTTTTTTTTTTTTTGTACTGACATCCATCTAAAAATCTAGGTACAGCACATTTGTCACATCTACCCAGAACAACCAGGTCATGAAACTCTACTTTTCCCTTCTGAATTAAAATTTTGGACTGAGATATCCTCAAAAATTGTAAATAATTTTAGCAAGAACTTGTTTGGCGTGCCAGAAGAAAGTCATCGGCGTGGAATATTTGGCACGCGTATGAAGGGTTGTTCACCCCTGCCCTAAGTAGTCCTGTCGCTTAAAGTCGTAGACAAAATAACTTTTGTTTGCTTAATTGCTTTATTACCTAACGACTTTTCATGTCTGTAGGGCCGTGCCGGCCTTGGGGAGGTTTCTGGGGGAGGTAGTTTTGTTACCCTGTTTGTTAGGTGGTTAGACGAGTTCCTGGAAAAGGTTGAGTGTTAGGAGGGATGGAGTAGTTTCTAGAAAAAGGTTGAATGACCTGTATCATGTGATTTTGATAGGGGTTGTTTCTAACAGCTATGCTGTGATCAAATTAATTATTTTTTATTCTTTTATTTTTATAGGAAACTTATTGTTATTTGTATTCTCCTAATAAATTAGTCGGAGCAACTTATTTTACGGATCGGTTGCTGTGCAAACTCCTTATTTATTGGATTTGCTAAAGCATACTCGTTGTTAAATTTGATTGTGATCATATTAATTCTTTAGTATTATTTAATTTGATCATTTGCATAGCAACTTATATTTTGATGGATCGTTTGCTGTGCAAATTCGTTAAATTTGATTGTGATCATATTATTTTTTCCCAAATCGTATGGTAAAGCATACTCCATAGAACAATCCTTGATTGTGATCATATTATTTAATTCGATCATTTGCATAGCAACTTGTATTTTGATGGATTGTATGCTAAAGCATACTCGTTGTTAAATTTGATTGTGATCATATTAATTATTTGTTCTTTCGTATTATTTATAATAATACTCGTTGTTATAAATTGGAGGGAATAAACTTTATTCATGCGGGACACATTGTGGATTCTCCGTCTGAAAGACGTCGTGTACGGAATATGTATACTCCGGTACAATATGCCATGCTGGTATATACAGAGCGTGGTTCTTGTACTACCATGAGCAAAATAAATGACGCGTCTCTTTATTTTGAAGTTTTTTGAAAATATCTCCGTTTTCTTTATATGTTCGAAATTTCGGAAGGTTTCCCCAGCAGGACAGGTTAATAAAAAACCCGTTTTTAATATTTGTGTTAGATATTAGCTTAAAATAAAGAAATTAGAAGCAAAAAACATTAAATCGACAGAAATCTCGAGGATTACCAACTCTGCTAAAGTGGGAAATTTTCAAGAACGAGAGGGAATTCTGCAGTTCAACACGAAGCAGCGACATCTATGTCATTGAGAGAAGCGTGGATTAGATCTACAAACGAAAATTTTAGCGAAATATTTCTAGTATGTCTTATTATATGCATTATCAGCGAACTCCAAATATATGAATCTATGCTAAGTATTAACGTATAGATAGTGCAAATAGTGGAAATTACCTATGGAAAAAGACGAATTGTTAGCCAAATCGTAATGAAAAATCGTCTTTACTGTAGAACAGGTTCAGTTTACGTAAGAGAGCAAATAGCTCAGTTAAGTAAAGCAACAAGTTTGTATACCGAAGGTAGACGGTTCGAATCCCGTGGAAGTACTGTTATCATTTTTATCACTAAGGTTATTTTATTTATTTTTTATTTGGGAAAGAATCAAATTGCAACATATGTGTAAAACTCATGACGATACCAAAAAAAAAGAGAGAGAAAATATCGTCGCATTTGCATTAGTCTCTAATTTTTGTTTGCAAACAGATTCGTAATTATTTCCCCTGTGCTCACTGATGCATAACGAATATTTTCCAGTAAATGTTAATTCTAATTTGGAGAATTTTATAGTTTCACAATGTTTCTCACTACATAGTCTTCTATCTACGTGTTTGGATATTTTGATAACAGATTTCCCTATTAAATGTTTAATTTTCTCTATAAATATTTGTCTTAAATTGAAATTGTTTTGAATTTACTACATAAGCAAAGTTGCCCGAAGGAGGGGAGCTCAAGTAATAGATATTCTACGTAAAAGCAACCTATTGTAGAATGATGATGCTTCTTACCTTCAGCACATAATCTTAACGTTAGAGAGTCAGAGAGAGAAAAATCCTGGTTTTTCCTCCTCTATGACCACCCATCTTAAACCTCTACATATCATTGTTCGTCTCACATAATTTCGGCTCTCCAAAGATATTCATATTTATTATTATTATTATTATTATTATTATTATTATTATTATTATTATTATTATTATTATTATTATTATTTAACACTCTTTATTCTACATGCCATCTCTCAATTTTTCGATACAGCCCCCTTAGTACTATGAAACTCTCTTCTTCCATAGTGAAATGGAAAAAGATCATATAATTGCCACTACTTTACAAGAATATAAACCAAAAACGTCAGTAGAAAGCACATTATAAAATTTACTTTTTGAGGCTCGTTTTGGTGCCCCTCTTTCTTTGGCGCCCCGGGCAGTCGCCCGGCCCTTAGTCCGCCCTTGAAAGTACGGACGCATGTTATGCCACTGGTTTGACGTGTTTGAAATGTTCAGTAAGTGATCAGTTGGTGAAATAATTTCGACGGTTACTGATGTTTAAAGTTTAGCTAAGACAAAGCTACCTAATCAAATACATTTGATATCGCGATGTCACAATTTGATTTTTCCTCACATAAAAAAGATAAAAACAATAGTAATAAAAACCCTTACTCGTACTAGGCTCCTAACTAACTAACAACCTAATTCTTACAGTCTAGTTGCTCTGACCAACTGAGTTTCGATTTCTTACGCGAAAGAAGTCTGTTATATTAAGAGGCATGCTTTTCATTATCAAAACTGTTCGAAGTAATACGAACATGGCTTAAGAACAGAGACGGACTGAATTACCACTCGATTGACCTTGAGGGCAAATCACCAAAGCGTAGCTATAAACGTAAGTTCAGCATGCATTTCTCTGGAGTTGTGTTCAGTATTCCTATCTGCCAGTCATGATTGTTCGTAGGAGTAATATGTTACAAACCTAACCTTTCGATAGAGCACAATGACAGAGAATCAAAATTAATGAATTCTTGCCCTTGTGAACTTGGGATACCACCATGTGCAATAAAACTGTCGCGTCTTCTGAAGTGATATTTTATCGAAAATAACTCGTTTTCCTTTATATATCCGAAGTTTTTGAGGGTTTCAAAATGAGGAAACGTTACTGACAAACAAGGACGCATTTAGGGGTGGGTCCAGGTGGTCGGGACTCCCCTCTGAAATCCCAACTTCTCTGTAAATTTAGCTTAAATTTAAGGATTATATTTTAAATTTTATTATAATTTATCCTAATATTGAAGTCGGACTTCTCCCGAAATAAATTACTGCATACGTGCCTGCTGACAATTTTCAAAATATTCCTTAAATAAGTAAAATAACTAAATTAGGAGCAAAAAGCTTCAACACGGGCTAACTTTTGTCCACTGCCAATATTGTTAGAAGGGATATTAATAGCAAAAACTGCTAGGCAATGCTGAACCTTGGAACTTCACTCCGAACAGCAAGCTTATTATTGAGAACTACATATGAAACATTTTATCAAAACTTATCTAGCTTTTACCTGGCATGAAATTATTATATACACCAAAATTCACTCTCCTAAAATGTGTATCTAAGCATTGCTCTACGTATCTACGAAGCAATGAAAATTATTTATCGAAATATGTGAGCAGGGAATTCTAACAGCCAGCCATTTTATTTAAATCGTAGTAAACCCTTTAACCGGGCGTTAACGTGAAGACAAAGCTTGGTCCATTGGTAAAGTGTTGGAAGAATATAAACTCAATGTTCGTAGGTTCGAATCTATCCACTCACCATAACATTTTGTTCTTATGTGTAACGATGAAATAAGAAAGAAAAAATGTATAACCGTTAAGACAAAACTTCAACCAAGTCTGAAGAGAACAATACTAAAATAGTAATACAATGACGTCAACCAAAAATTATTTCATGTAGCGTTTGGACGAAATTACAGCTGTTAACAATTGCAGAAATAAAAACAGGCTGTAATGCAGTCTAGACTTCTGAATGCATTTACTTCCTGAAAACTTCCGTCTCGTCATTGGTATGCCGTTAATCATTGTAAAACCTTTCAATTGGAAGTGAAATGACACAAACTAAAACAGTTTTAAATCAATAAATGTCTATGTGTAAAAGTAGGTGTCTTTTATCTGTAGTTCTGAGTTCCTTTTACTTTGAAGTGACAAATGAGAGAAGAAAGTATGGTGTTCGAAAAAAAATCAAATTTGAGATTTCAACGAATTTACACGTATTATAAGCCCCTAACACCGAAAAAGTTATTTTTCGATACATGTCCATCAGTTCGTCCGTCCGTTCGCTACACTTTTCTGTGCACTCGCCTAGAAGCCATACCGTTCAACTTATCTGCACCAAATTTTAGTTTAAGATTTTCATAGTATTTCCTATAGTTTTTTTTATTTCCCTCCTACTCCCAAAACAAGGGTAGTTTCCTGTACGATGAAAATAAAAAAAAGATATTTTCTCATAACTGGCTCTAACGATCTTGTTTTCTTTCTTTTTTTATAAATCAATATATAATTAGCAACCCTATTTTGTGGTATAAGGCATTTATCTGAGAAAAATCTACAAGGGGTAGTTTATACTAAGGGGGTGAGGTTTTTCTCAGTGATTTTCTCAAAATGGACTCAAATGTTTTCGTTCATATTTCATAAATAAAGATTTCATTAATAACTTATCAATATGGCATAACTCGTTTGTCCTAAAAAATGCGAGGGGTAGTTTATTCTTGGTGGAGTGTTGTCTGGGCGATTTTCTCAAAAACGACTCAAAAGAGTTTATTCATATTTCAAAAATAAATATTTCGTTAATAACCGAACAATATGGCAAAACTCGTTTGTCCTGAAAAAATATGCGAGGGGTAGTTTACTCTTGTGGGTGTTTATCCTCCACGGTTTTCTCAAAAATGAGTCAAGCAATTTTGTTCGTACTCAGAAATAAATATTTCATTAAAAACCTAGTAATATGGAATAACTCGCTTACCCTGAAAGAATCCTCAAGAGATAGTTTATTCGGGGAGTTATTTTTCCCTCACGATTTTCTCAAAAATTACTCGGACAATTTTATTGATAATTCATAAATAAGTATTTCATTAATAACCCTATATTTTAGTATAAGTCATTTCTATGAAAAACAATTACAACGGATAGTTTATTTTTGGGGTCAAGTTTTTTTTCCCCGACAATTTTCTCGAACGACAGGAGATTTTGTTCAAATTTCGCAAATAAATATTTCATTAATAACCAAAAGTATATCTTAACTCATTGTTCGAAACAATTCACAAGAGGTAGGTTACTCCTGACGTGTTCTTTTTGAACGACTTTCCCAAAGTGACTCATTTGATTTTTTTCATATTTCATTAACAATGATTGCATTAATTGGTCTGTTATGTGTCTAATGAAAATGTGCTCAAAGTGTGAGTTAGTTTTGTAGTATGGAGTTTCTTCAATCGAAGTTTTTTATTCGATAATCTGACATTCGATGTATTTGAATAATACGATAATTTTATTGGTATTATCCAAATACACACTTCAGTAACAACTTCGGCCTAACACAGTTAAGAAATTGAATTGAAAAAGTTTAGTGCGGTGGCCCTGTAATTGAATATTTTTTGAGAAACTCCCCAGCTTTTTGTGGTAAACTCAGGCTTTTCTTTTTCGAGCGACAAAAGAGAGAAGAAAATATAGTGATTGTGAAAATAATATCAAATTCAGATTTCAACGGATTTACATGTTTCATGGCGTCTACATACCGAAAATGTGACTTTTCGACACCCGTCCTTCCGGTCCGTCCGTTCGGCACACTTTTATATGCACTCGCCTAGAGGCCATACCGTTCAACTTATCTACACCAAATTTTAAACTTAGGGTTTACTTAGTATTCTTACAGGAGCTTTTCCATTTTTTCCTACCACCTAAGATAAGTGTGGTTTACAACCAGCCGAAAATCGAAAAACGCTATTTTCTCAAAAATGGTTTTAACAATTTTGTTTATTTTTCATTAATCAATATTTAATTAACAACCCTATATTGCAGTATCAGATATTTCTCTTAGAAAAATTTACGAGGGGTAGTTTATTCTTGGAGGTGACTTTTTCTCGACGATTTTCTCAGAAAAGACCCTGGCGAATTTTGTACACACTTCATAAATAAATATTTGACCTTACAACATGGTATAAGTCAATTGACCTGAAAAATATATGAGTAGTAGTTTATTCTTGGACTTGAATTTATTCCCAGTGAGTTTCTCAAACACGACCAGTTGGCAACCCTGTATCTCGACAACGAAGCTGAATTCGAAAACTGCAAGAGGACCATTTGTCTCCTTTTGATGTCACGAATCACCTCCCGAAGTTTGTGGACATCTTTCAGGTTCACCCTTAATGAAGCTTCTTTTCGAAAAGTTAACTATTAACTTTAGGCATTATTTATCTTTTTTAAAATCACAAATGTCGTTATTAATTTTAAGGCAGAGAACTACTTCTGAGAGAATAGATCTTGAAAAATAATTTTAAAACTTAGACTTTTGTTTTCGAGACATTCCAGACAAGACGAGACATTTTACAAGCTATCTCGTGTCCAAAACATTTGCCTCGTATTATCTTGGATGACACAAAGCGCGTCTTGTCTCTTTCTCGAGACATGTCTTATCTCGTGCGCATTCGTTAACACTTGGGAAGGATTATCTTTCTACTCAAAGCATTGTTTTTATAATGGTTGCATATTTATGATAATTGCTGTCCACATAAATTACAGTCCTTTCAGTTGAATTAATTATTATTATTATTATTATTATTATTATTATTATTGAAATTGCAATATCTAGTTTAACGTTGGACGATTATGCACCTACGCTAAGGGAGAATGATGATGAATTAAATGGTGAAATGAAGAAAGTGGGAGGAAAATGGAAAATCTCAAGAAAACACATACCCATGCACACGGTATTTGTCCACCTCAAATTTCACTTGGCACGAAGTGGAATCGAGCCACGGACCCCCTGCACCAAAGGTCCCTGCAATGCTTTATTATCATTATCATTATTATTATTATTATTATTATTATTAATAATAATAATAATAATAATAATAATAATAATAATAATAATAATAATTGAAGCGAGCTTATGAGTTTCAACCGTACGACTCAACCAACGTTTGGGTGCCTGTTCGTTCGTCTGCTCCTCTCATAAAAGACATTTCATTTTAATGAAACTAGTAAGTGCCTTCTTTTAGCTCTGCGAAGTAACTATTGCTTGGAATATGAATCTGCAAAACATAAGAGGTAAAATTAACCAAATGGTGCAAGTTTCCACTTATATATACAAAACAATTTTGCAATATCAACTACGTGAATCTTGTCCCATAAAGAAGCCGAAACCCCTACACCGAAGAGCCCTCCGAGAGTTGATCATTGTCCACACGGACTGAAATTGTCATTTGAAGCCAAGACTTTAATATGAAGCCAATAATTTCTTTAAAATAGACGGAAAATTCGGAAGTTATAAGCATTTTCATATTTTTGCCTTTTTCCATAAGGGAACCGTAGCCCCCTATACTGAAGACCTCCCCGGAGATTTGATCATTGTCCACTCGGACTGAATTTGTCATTTGGAACCAACACTTTAATACGAAGCAAAATATTTCTTTAAAATAGACGAAAAATTCGAAAGTTATAAACATGTTAATAATTTTGCCTTTTCTCATAAGGGGGCCGTATTAGCCTACACTGAAGAGCCCCACGAGATTTGATCATTGACCACTTGGACTGAAATTCTCATTTGAAACCAAAACTTTAATATGAAGCCAAAAATTAAAGTTTTACATCAATTTAAACTGACTGGGTTCCGGTTCCCCCCACTATTGTTTAGTTTAGTTAAGTGGTAATTTGTGACAGCTTCACATCATCAAAAGAATGTTTCACTTCCCCTCCCCTCCCCCAGGAGTTCGTGCTGGATCCACCACTGGAATCAATAGACACTCTTCCTATTCTTTTTGTCACCCTTGATTGTGTAGGGGCTCCCTCGTACAAATAAAGAAGCGGTAATATTACAATCAAAGGGCGCTATATATTAGGTATTTTTTTAGTTACCTACCCCTAACCGCACAGGGCCATCTTTCGTAGAATAAAAAATATTACGTAATATTCCAATCATGAAAGGGGAGAGGATGCTGTAAATATATTTCTTATTCATTTTGTCTGTCCTGCTTATCAAAAATTACTTTCTGTTGGATGGCTACTGAAATGAGAGGGGCAAAATAAAAAGTCGTACCCCCTCCTACATGGTTGCTCAAATAAGTACTAAAGAAAGCATTTTAAACTAAGATATTTAAGATTTAAACTAGGAAACTAAGATATCCTACATTCTGTAAGGATGGCATATTCAGAATTATTATTATTATTATTATTATTATTATTATTATTATTATTATTATTATTATTATTATTTGAATGTTTTTGGAGCACCGAAATTTTGTGAGACGAACAAAGATATGTAGAGGTTTAAGATGGGTGGTCATAGAGGAGGAAAAACCAGGATTTTTCTCTGTCTGACTCTCTAACGTAAAGATTATGTGCTGAAGGTAAGAAGCATCATCATTCTACAATAGGTTGCTTTTACGTAGAATATCAATTACTTGAGTTCTCCTCCTTCGGTCTACTTACCTTATGTAATAAATTCAAAACAATTTCAATTCAATACAAATACATTGTAAAACTTTTCCGTAATTAAACATCTAGGGAAAATTAAACATTTAATAGGGAAATCTGTTATCAAAATATCCAAACACGTAGATAGAAGACTATCTAGTGAGAAATATTGTGAAATTTTATAAAATTCTCCAAATTAGAATTAACATTTACTGGGAAACATTCGTTATGCGCCAGCGAGCATATGGTGAGCAGTGAGCACAGGGGAAATAATTACGAAACTGTTTGCAAACAAAATTAGGGACGCTAATACAAGTTCGACAACAGCATTTTTTTCTTTTTTTGGTATCGTCATGAGTTTTACACATACGTTACAATTTGATTCTTTCCCAAATAAAAAAATAAAAAAAAATAACCGTAGTGTAGTGATAAAAATGGCACTTCCACGGGATCGAACCCGCTACCTTCAGCATACAGACTCGTTGCTTTAACTAACTGAGCTATTTGTTTTTTTTACGTGAACTGAGCCTGTTCCGGTAAAGACGATATTTCATTACGATCGTCCTACCAATTCGTCCTTTTCCATAGATAATTTCCACTATTTGCTCTATCTTTATGTTAATACTTAGCATATATTCATATATTTGGAGTTTGCAGATAATGCATATAATAAGACATACTAGAAATATTCGTTAAAAGTTGAGTTTGTAGATTTAATCCACATTTCTCTCAATGACATAGATGTCGCTGCTTCGTGTTGAAATGCAGAATTCCCTCGTGTTCTTGAAAATTTCCCACTTTAGCAGAGTTGGTAATTCTCGAGATTTCTGTCGATTTAATGTTTTTTGCTTCTAATTTCTTTATTTTAAGCTAATATCTAACACAAATATTAAAAACGGGTTTGTTATTAACCTGTCCTGCTGGGGAAACCTTCCGAAATTTCGAACATATAAAGAAAACGGAGATATTTTCAAAAAACTTCAAAATAAAGAGACGCGTCATTTATTTTGCTCATGGTAGTACGTCTTTCGCTGGTGAACTCAAGACATGAACTGAACTTTTCGCGCGCTTTTTGGAAACTGGATGGGCGAGAGTGAAAGATGGCGTTGTTGGCTAAAAGGTACATGTTAAAACATGAAGACAAATACAAAGGAAAACTGACTCCGTGTCGAGTATACATCACAGAGTGCCGACAGAGTAATAAAAACAAGTTTGGCGCCGCGGTAGGTGAACACAAGACATTGTCGGCGAAGAATACAAAGAAGATTGAGGTTGTGCCAGGTAAACATGTTGAATCATGCCCCTATGCTAATTGGTAATAGAAAAAAGTTTGGCGCCGCGTTAGGTGAAACACAAGATATTGTTGACGGTGAATACAAAGAAGATTGAGGTCGTGGCGGGTAAACATGTTGAATTATACCTGTATGCTAATTGGTAATAGAAAAGATGTATGGCGACGCGTTAGGTGAACACAAGACATTGTCGATGGTGAATACAAAGAAGATTCAGGTTGCGGTAGATAAACATCACAGAATACCGACAGAGTAATAAAAACAAGTTTAATGGCATGGGAAATGAAAATACAACATTGTCGACGAGGAATACAAAAAAAGTTTGGCACCGCGTTAGGTGAACCCAAGACATTGTCGATGCTGAATACAAAGAAGATTAAGGTTGCGAAAGATAAACATCACAGAATATCGACAGAGTAATAAAAACAAGTTTAATGGTATGGGAAATGAAAATAAAACATTGTCGACGAAGAATACAAAAGAAGTTTGGCACCACGAATGGTGGTACATGACGCGACACTGAACGGAAATACAAAAGAACTGTTGATCCTGTTGAAACATGAAGCGGTACTGAATACAATAGAAGATTGTCACATTGATATGATACCGAATGAAAATACAAAAGAAGTTTTGCAGTATGAACTGTGTTGACACTTTTCTTTGTACGTAGATAACATCTAATTGATTAGTACAAGATATGAATAACATTATTGAGGGAATACCGTTGTAAGATGTGAATGATCGTGGTATAATGTAAATAATATTGATGATGTTTCAAAAGAATGATTGATCAAATAGATGATACATGAGAACATAAATGAAATGTAAGTATATGTTTTCTCCGTCCCTTATACCTATTGAAAGTTGTATAGAGAATTGGGAAAGTACATCTGAAAATATTTTAAATGATGTAAGGGGAGTGTTTTAAAGTACCACGTGATATGACGTGGACATAAGTTTTCATTATATATGGGGTATGATGAGAAGACTGGCATAGTATCATCATGCACTCGTCTGCCAGTATAGTACAACGAGAAATTCAACTTTGCAACGAAGTAGACTGGGATTTTTCATTTGACTATGTTGAATCTCCCAACAAAAAGTTCAAATCGAATAGAGAATCTCTGGACTTGTTTATTGATGAAAAAACTTGCTATTTTTCTCCGGCTTCCCCAGATGTTATTATAGAGGAAGAAACTTGCTATTTTTCTCCGGCTTCCCCAGATGTTATTATAGAGGAAGAAATCATTGATTTAAGAGAAGACCCAATACTAATTCCAACTTCGCCTGTTGGATCAAGAACACCTTCACCAGTACCAGTAGCAGGAACACCAGAGCAAAAGTTTCAAGTTCCATCGATAAATTGACACTTGCTGAAGAAGAAGAAGGAAGACCAACATCTCCTGATTTATTTAATGATGAAGAGGAAGAAATTTATAAGTTATTCAGTGAGATAGAAGACTGCAAACCCGTTGGACTGTTTCACCGTTGGACTTTCCATCTTCACCCCAAAAGGCCTCACTGGATTTGCGTGTGCAAACGAAACAGTGCCAGTGCAACTGTAGTAGTGACTTTGTAAGTGAAACATGTTAAAGATAGTATTTTAAAGTGGGAACCGAATACAGTTTTACTTTGCGTGGATTGTACCCTAAATTACTTCAATCAGTTCGGGCACAGGTGTCTTCTTGTGAATATATTAACTCTTGAAGCAGAAGCATAGAAAATTATGGCCAGCAAAAATGTGAGAGACAAAGTGTATGAAAATTATATGAAATCGCATTCTGCTAACAAAAGAAATGAACATTTATTTCATGAAAACTATGACAACTTATTAAAGAACCGAAATTATATTGAAGAACTAGTGGACATCTTATTAGAAAAAGATAGAAACGCTGCGAAGTGATTTCTTTTTGTATGTAATATAATCTGTATATATTATTTTCTATAGTTGTGTGTGTGTTATTGTGTTTGTATATATATATATATATATATATATATATATATATATATATATATATATATATATATATATATATATTATTTTCTATACTTGTTTCCTTGTATATATCTTTATATTCAAATAAATATATACGAATTTCATTTCTTGATTTTTATTTAATAAAAAACTTTCCTAAATAAAAGGTATCATTGGCATTTTACAAGGTGAAACTCATTTATGCTTTCTATCGTTTACTTTTGGAAACACGTTTAAAATTGGTATTTGATGAGTGTTTTATATCTTTCTTGATTTTTACTAATACTTTGAAGTATTTAAAAGTGTGCCGTTGCTGTGTCATCAGTTATAGCTCAGAATACGTAATAAATAAATGCAACCAAATGGGATGGAACTGATGCACAACACGGTACTTAACTGTAAAATTGTGGTTGAATTTAAATAAAATTCAAATGTTTCTAATTTAGAAAATGACTAGTTGGGGAAAAGGTGAGAGAAAGAGAAAGGTTGTAATTAAAGAATAGGAATGAGCACTAGCCTGATTGATCCATCAAGACTGGCGTCGTCCTGGTCATCTGGCACAATGAAAGGTTTGCCGTGAAGGAACCTGGATCTTCTGGTAACAGCCAACAACTGGAATTCTATCCTGCTGGACTGCTAGGGGCGTCGAACTCTCTCCGTGATGTGTTTCTATGATGTCCTTTTACATTCCCATTCTACTAATCGTAACTAACAAATGTATCTGCTGCGATAAACCGGCAGAAGGGTATTCTTTGAATTTGGAGTCGGTGGTCCTCCAATGGTGGGATCCGCTTCTCTCCGATGATCCTGCACCTGTCCCAATCGTGTATTGAATTACCCTTGTTGTTCTGTTCCTCGTGGTTTTGATCAATTCAAGAATGATGACCTAATCGGGAAGTATCAGGCTGTGCTTCAAGGTATGCGGAAGGGAAAGAAGGATGCTAGTCGAGTTTATTTAACAAATATGCATTTACAACAGGTGTCTGAGAATGTACACTTCTAGTCAAAGTTTTCTTCAATAAGTTTTCAAAAGTTCATGCTTCTTTATATCCAATACATAGTTACTTCATTTCCAATAGACAGATACTTCACACCCCCTCCTCGAAATCAAAATACACCAAAATTTTAATTTTCCGTAGTACAAAAATAAAAAAAATTTTTGAAGAAATTCCAGAAAAAAAATGTTTGTTGAAAATAAAAGAGTTCTTTGTGTAACATATTGTTTGTTTTGAATTAATCCTTGACCACAAACTGCAAAATGCTGAGTGTGCGTTCCTGAGAGTTCATATAGTTTACTAGGTAACCTGAAGATATGGCGACAGCGTCTCTGGGAAGATGGAAAATAAGAAAAAGAAAAAGAAACATTAGTGCTTGCATAATATCATTGTGAGTGACATGTGTTAGTTTGGAGTTCCGTTAAGTGCTCAGGAAAGGGAAATGAAAGATAGGAATAATATTAAATTTAATTATCACTAACACAGATTATCAAAACTTAGATACGTATAATAAAATAAATCATAATCAAATAAATAAATATTTCATAATCCAATGTAGACCTCTATATATATGTATGTTCCTCTAATGCAGAAAAAAAATAACTTCAATATCAAACATGACTAATACGCGAAAAGAAAAAAAACGGTGTAATACTATCTAGCTAACCAAAGATAGTAAAGTTAGACTGCACAAGAAGGGTACTGATTTCAGTTTGAGAAAAATGAGCTTTAAGTTATTTAGGCTTAAAGCGTCCGTAGACTGGAAAAGAATTCCAAGATATGGTTATAGCCCCATATACTGGCTGTAAGCAAACTATATGAAATCAGCACGAGAGAACTATTCACCACATATAACCTACAACCCTAACTAACATATAAATTCTTCTTATCTTCATCTTCTTTCTTCTTAAATATTGTCCTCTTCGGGCATCGAATGCTGAACATCAATCATGGCATCGAATCTTAGACATCTGAAGGGATGGAGCATGGTTCTTGCAATCTTGACTTCAATCTTCTTACATCTTCTTAATACATCCATCGAAGCAACTATCCATACGCGTGTCGTTGATTTTCTTCATTCTTCACATACTCACATTCCAAAAAAATAGGAAACTTCTGTAGTGATACGCTGTCCAATCAAATGAAATGGTACAATTCTTGAAGATACCAACGTGTTCCAATATTCGAAGTATTCCTAGTTTCAAAGTGTTCTAAGTTTTCGAAGTTTTCCACCGGTGGATTTGGATGCACAATTCAAAACCAAGATAAACTAACTTCTAAGCGTGGCCAGTGCTAAAAGAAAGTTCATCATCCGTCTACAAGGTGTTCCTATTCACAATCCAATCTTCAAGAAAAGTAATCCACATACAAGTTACGTACGGGCAGACGGACTAACAGATTCTTCATCAATGGGAAAATATATGGGAAGTAATCGCTGATAAATGTCCCAATTCTCTCTATCATAAACACAGAATACGACACGGTTTACGTCATCAAGATGTTCCTCTAAAAATATTCTTGTTGTAGCCAAGGCAATTTTGGCAGCTTCTAACTTCGGAAATTTAAATGCTCCAGTTGAAATATTAGGTAATACAATTGTAGATAGGTCATTCTCCAACATCACTTTAAAACAATTTTTGTACGTCTCTCGTAAAATCTTCTTGTCTGAATTCCGTGGTCCACATGTCATAATTACATAATTAGCTGGTAGACGATAACCATTGGCAATTTTCGCTTCTCCTGGCTTCAATGATGATATGGTCAAACATTCTTCTAAAAATTCAGATCCAGCTGCGTCTTGAATGGCTTTGTCTGCACCACCTAAAGGAGTTAAGGTTTCATTCGTTGGATTAACTAAGGCATCTCCTTTTATATCCACTATGTTACCTTTATAAATACTAATCTTCTGATTGATGGCAGTATTACAGGCAAATTTCGGTTTTTCTTCTGTAGAATTCTTCCCTATAGTTGCCCACGTTGGTAGATTTTCGGCAATTACAACATCCTTAATATGAAGAGAAGGGATGAAAACTTTTTCTTCCAAACACTGTTTCCTGGGGTTGAAAATCTCTTCAGTTGGTGGTTCTTGATGGTCTTCGCGTCTCGTCTTCTTCTTTTTCATCGTATGGTCTTCCGTGCAGACGTTGATAGGCATCTCTTCGTCAGAGTCTTCAAGGTGGTCTTCCTCTTCCGGGTTTTCCTTCTCATAAAACTTCTTCAATCTCTGGACTGCTATGCTGTCTATCTTGTAAGGTCCTCGGGCGGTCTTATACTTAACAAAATACGAATTTGGATTTTCCACACGTTCAATTATGCCTGGACCAATAAACTTTCCGCTGAATGCTTTGGCGTGACCTTTTTTTCTTGTGGTGTCTAATATCCAAACTTTTTCTCCTTCTTTAAAAGCAGGTTTCGTATGTCTCTTGTCAAAAAATTTTGTCGCCGTTTTATGACGTTTGTAAAGATTTTCTTGCGCTTTATCTCTAATCTCTTGTAATTGCTGTAAACGAATGGCATTATCCTCGTATTGACACGGGGTATTTAAAATTGCCTCATGAAGTAACCTAGGTTTGAAGCCAAAAAGACATTCAAATGGTGAAATTTGAGACGATAAGCTCTTGGTGACGTTAAGCGAAAAAACTATGGGTTGTAATAAGTCAATCCATTCTCCTAAATCCTTGTCACATAAAGCTGATTTCAATCGTTGTTCTATGTTCCTAATACTAATTTCACAAACACCATTACTATAATGCCCATGTACATTTACAAAACGCATGTTAGCACCAATCATAGCACATAATTCTTTAAATAGTCCACTAGTGAATGCACTGCCTTTGTCTAAGACAATTTCATAGAAAATTCCAAACTTTAAAATTACTTTATGATAAAGAAATGAAGCCAAAGTACTTGCTGTAACATCAGGAAGGGTTCTGCAATTATGTATCTAGTACAACTGTCTACTACAACTATAATATATTTGTGATTTAACATATTATTGGGGGAATAATTCCCAGCTACATCTATGTGGATGCGATAGAAGGGGGGGACGGAGGGATAAGTAAGCAATGTACCATACGGAGAACCAATTTTCGATTTCGATACTTGACATATCGTACATTCTTTACACTTCTGATATATATATTTTTTCATGTTGGGAAAATACACTGTTTTTACTAACATATCATAGGTTTTAGAATAACCAGAATGAGATGATCCCAATGCAGACGTGTGACAAGCATTAAAAACTTTATAGCGCAAAGAAGTAGGAACTGCAACTAAAAATTTTATACCTTGAGAAGTTTTTTGCTTTCTATACAAAATTCCATCTTTAATAGTAAAATATAATGCTTGGCGTTCTATTTTAGGATTTCTATTTTCTTTCTGTTCCAACCAAGAAAAAATATCTTTAAAAAACGGATCTTTACGCTGTTCTGTTGCCAGATTTGATTCATCTAAAATTGAAAATGAATTTGTGGTCTGAGTAAACAAAATTTTCGGATCTTCTTGATTCTTTTTCTCGTCTTCCAAATCTCTAGGGGGGTTAGAAAAACGTGAGATGGCGTCTGCCTCTACGTTACTGGAGCCACTGATATGTGAAATAGTGAAATTATACGATTCGATTTCATTCAACCATCTAGAAATCTTACTTACATTCTTTGTTTGCTTCAAATAAATTAAACTATGACAATCTGTCTTCAAATAAAAATAACGTCCCAAAAGAAAATACCTAAATGAACGTAATGAGTACAATAATGCTAATAATTCAAGCTGATATGGGTGCAATTTTCTCTCGCTAGGAGACGTTGCACGACTACAAGAACTAATGGGAACTAGATTTGTGTCGTCAGGTGAATTTTGAGGTTGTTTGATTAGTCCAGAAAGAGCGAGTTTGCTAGCATCAAAGTAGAGATACAGAGGATAATCAGGCTTGTACCTCATGAGACAAGGTGCTGAAATGATGGCTTGTTTGATATTATTGAATGCTTTCTCTTGTGGTTCCTTCCAACGAAAAGGAGCGTCTTTTTTCAACAAAGAAAGTA
Organism: Thermobia domestica; assembly: GCF_964235325.1. NCBI lineage: Eukaryota > Metazoa > Arthropoda > Insecta > Zygentoma > Lepismatidae > Thermobia > Thermobia domestica. The sequence goes on along the minus strand of NC_137457.1, from coordinate 212,923,743 downwards.
ACGCTTGTGCTAATTGACTAAAATTAGGTAAATACGAACGAACAAAAGAAGCCAATCCTAAAAAACTTTTGACCTGTTTCTTTGTTTTGGGACGTTGATAGTTGGAAATTGAGTTAATTATTCGTTTCGAAATAGACAAACCATCTTTACTAACAGTGTGACCTAAAACATCTAATGAAAAATATCCCAATTTTGTTTTTTCTGGGGAAAGCTTTAAACCAATTTCTTTTATTCTTTGAAGCAACATACGAGTTAACTGCAAAATTTCATCAAAACTATCATTAGACCAAAAATAATCGTCAACATAGGCAAATATTTTATCTTGTGAAAGACCTTCCAAGGTGAGTTTCACTAATCTGTTCATACCACTAGTAGATGTCTTGACACCCTGAGGCAAAAAATTAAAATGGTACGATCCCACGCCCGGAATCGAAAAAGCTGTAATAGGTTTTGATTCTTCAGTGAGGGGAATAGTAAAGAAAGCTCCAAAAACGTCGCTAGAACATAGATATTTGCGTCCTGCCAAATTAGTCAAAATATCCTGGATAGAAGGGACTGGAAAACTGTCAGGAACCATTTTTTTGTTCAAAAATCTCCCATCCTGTATAAATCTATACTGTCCATTCTTCTTTTTAACAAGCATTACCGGAGAATTATACGGACTAATACTAGGTTCAATGATCTTACTTTTCAATAAAATATCTACTTGTTTTTTGATCTCATCCCGTACATGAAATGGTATCGAAAATTGGGGTCGATTTACTGGAATATTGTCTACTAATTCAATTTTATGTTTATATCCTTTAGCACAACCATAATCAAATTCATTCCAAGAAAAACTAGAATAAAATTCCTCTACTAAGTCATATAATTGCTGTTGTTGATGTGGCAACAATTCAGGGTTAACATTTACTCTATATTTATCATAACCTTCAGGAAAAGATTTCGTATCTACTGCATTAACTTGATGAACCTTATTGTTAGTGCTATTTTGTTTCTTGAAGTTGGTATCACTGATAACATGTTCGGCAGAACCCAAAACAACATCTTTTTTCAAGTAAAGTTTACTTTTGGTAGGATTAATCACAGATATTACCGGATGAATTTCGTCTACAACTGATTTACGCACAAAAATTTCTGCCTGCGTATCTATTAACTCATTGGGAACTAATAAATTGCGATTTCCTGCAAGATCATTTACTTTTTTCAATGTAACTTGAACACTTGAATTTGGAGGCAAAACAACAGAGCGAGCCACTAAAAATTGAGGTTTATATAATTTTGCTATATGGTTAGAAATTTCTTCAAAAGAAACGTATGGCGGCAATTCAATTCTTGGAGGAATACCAAATTTAACAAAAGTAAAAGAATTCTTATTGTGATCAACCATTGCAAGATGATTTTTCAAAAAATCTTGGCCAATTATGCTATTATAGGGAAAATTATTATACACTCGAAAAGGATGAGTAAAATACTGTCCTCCTAATTTAAATTTCACTAAAGCGATTTGATCACTTCCGTGAGAATTTCCAGTGATACCACGAATAAAAGTCGTTCCTTTGAGTATTTTATGCTTATTACTTAAACTATTACCAGAAATTAAGCTAACAGTGCTGCCTGAATCCAATAGAAATAAATGCGGCTTATTATCAATATATGCTTTAACATGAGGCAAATCAGCTTCATATTGAATAGGAACATAATATCGCTTACTATTTCTAACATTATTACACATATTATTGTCTACTTTATTCCTATTATTCGATTTAACATTCTCATTTACATTGACTACATTGACAGAAATAGGAGGCAACGAGTGAACAAAGGATGGAAAGGATTCATGAATGGGATTTCTTCGCTCCAAACGCGAATGCTCATAAGATTGTATACACACAGATTTTCCTTTGTGTGCGTGAGAAACTTTTGCGAGCGCAGTTCGTTGCACGAGATCTTGTAACTGGACTTTGATACCGTCCAACTGAGCTATCAATGTATTTTTTTCTTCAGGCTGACTTACAATTTCATTTTCGTTCTGAATATTAACATCTAAAGTATTTTCTTTTTGCTGTATAGCATTCTTACTAACAGGATGTATATTGTATTCGTTTGTTATTGCCAAGGACTTCGATTGCTGACTACGCATGCTGACAAGAAAATTAACTCTTTCCTCGAGACCTAAGGACTTTGCTAACTCAATAACAGTCTTATACGATTTTCTTACAACTACAGAATGAAACGAAGGCAATAACCCATCGATTATCAAGTTAAGTTGTTCGGTCACTGGCATCTTCGGATCGTACTCAAGTATTAATTTCCATTTATGAAAAATGTAATCTAGGACAGATTCAGAATCTAACTGTTCTCTATTTCTCATTTCTTGCTCTAAAACTTGCGAAACTATATTATCTTCATAAGCCTCTATTAATTTCTTCTTAATCTGTACATACATGAGATTATCATATTCTGCGGTTGATTGTAAAGCTAGCAGATAAGCACGAGCCCCGTTTTCTAAACAATACGGCAACAAATGACGTTTCTGTACATCACGTAGGTTATGAAGGACAGAAAAATCCTCAAAATGACTAAAAAACGACTGAACTGACTCGTTCAATTTGCCGCAAAATTTGGGGGGTTCTACTAAACGATCTAAGGCAGAAGATATAGCACTAGTATTCTCCATTATATCTATTTTCAAAATCACACTTGAGATAAATATCTTACACTACTATGTATATATATCCAACTCCACAAAGAAAAACAAAATATAATAACGACAAAATTTTCTCTTCTCACCCACTTATCATTCGATTAAAATACAACAAAAACAAAAAATTACTCTAACAGAGCAAATGAATAAAGTAGCGAGGGTGGACGGGTGGGTTAAAAATAACTCTACTTAATTTCTCTCGACAAACTAAAATTACACAGTACAAATTACTCAAAATTTGGGATCTTAAGCATCTACCGAATATTTAGAATCGTAATTTATCGAAATTTTAGGATCGTAACAAAGGCGTAAGCCTCACAACATCTCCACCATGTGCCGTTGCTGTGTCATCAGTTATAGCTCAGAATACGTAATAAATAAATGCAACCAAATGGGATGGAACTGATGCACAACACGGTACTTAACTGTAAAATTGTGGTTGAATTTAAATAAAATTCAAATGTTTCTAATTTAGAAAATGACTAGTTGGGGAAAAGGTGAGAGAAAGAGAAAGGTTGTAATTAAAGAATAGGAATGAGCACTAGCCTGATTGATCCATTAAGACTGGCGTCGTCCTGGTCATCTGGCACGATGAAAGGTTTGCCGTGAAGGAACCTGGATCTTCTGGTAACAGCCAACAACTGGAATTCAATCCTGCTGGACTGCTAGGGGCGTCGAACTCTCTCCGTGATGTGTCTCTATGATGTCCTTTTACATTCCCATTCTACTAATCCTAACTAACAAATGTATCTGCTGCGATAAACCGGCAGAATGGTATTCTTTGAACTTGGAGTCGGTGGTCCTCCAATGGTGGGATCCGCTTCTCTCCGATGATCCTGCACCTGTCCCAATCGTGTATTGAATAACCCTTGTTGTTCTGTTCCTCGTGGTTTTGATCAATTCAAGAATGATGACCTAATCGGGAAGTATCAGGCTGTGCTTCAAGGTATGCGGAAGGGAAAGAAGGAAGCTAGTCGAGTTTATTTAACAAATATGCATTTACAACAGGTGTCTGAGAATGTACACTTCTAGTCAAAGTTTTCTTCAATAAGTTTTCAAAAGTTCATGCTTCTTTATATCCAATACATAGTTACTTCATTTCCAATAGACAGATACTTCACAAAAGTTTGATGAGTATTTTACATTGAATTATTTACAAGTTTGCGATTTTCGAAACACATTTCCTCAAAGTTAGTGTAACAAACATACCTTGAATAAGAAGAGTTTATGTAACGAAAGATCCACATAAATAAATAAGAACGAATTTGTGCAACAATTATTTGATGGATTACACTCTGAGTATTGTGTTAAGAAAAGTAAGCAGTTTCTGCAAGAATTTTTATTATATTCACAATCATAGATTGTTCAGAATTCCACAGAAACTTTTTTTAATATATTCACAATAAAAAAATTAACTCCGACTTTGCAATGAGAAAGGATTTTCTAAGTTCACACTTAAATGTCCTTAGTATTTTACATAGTAATTATTTAACTTTACATAACTATGTTGATGTAAGAGTATTACGGTAAGTAAAACGAAATAATAATAGAAGAAGATTGTTCATCGAGTAAATTTTGCAAGAGAACAAAATATTCACAACAAAAAAATAACACCGACTTTGCAATGGCAAAGGAGAATATATGTAAAAACAGAAACTGATCTAATAATGAATTTAAAAACTCAGTAATATTATAGTATGATTTATATACTTACCTTACAAAATGCAACAAGTTTTCACATACACGTAATATAAAATGTAGAAACTGATTTTACAAACGCGAAACATAATATGCAGAAAGTTTTCACATACATGTAATATAAAATGCAGAAACTGATTTTACAAACGCGAATCATAACATGCAGAAAGTTTTCACAGGCATGCAATATAAAATGCAGAAAGTGTTTTACATACAAGTATCATAACATGCAGAAAGTGTTTTACATACAAGCATCATAACATGCAGAAAGTTTTTCACATACATGTGGTATAAATGTCCAAAAGTGTTTTCAAAAACAAAATACAGAAACGTAAACTAAAAACAAAACTTTCAAAATTAAAAATGCAAGTTGTCAAAACTAAAATGGAACTTACAAAAATGAAAATGCAACTTTCAAAATTAAAAATGCAAGTTGTCAAAATGAAAATGTAATTTTTAAAATTGGAAAGGCAAGTTTAAAACAAAATGTAACTTATGAAAATGAAAACGTAACTTTCAAAGTTAAAAATGCAACTTTCTAAATTAAAAAAATGCAAGTTGTCAAAATGAAAACGCAACTTGTCAAAATGAAAATGTAATTTTCTAAATTAAAAATGCAAGCTTAAAAAAATGCAACTTGTCAAAATGAAAATGTAATTTCAAAATTAAAAATGCAAGTTTAAAAACAAAATACAGAAACGTAAGCTTAAATGCAAGTTGATAAAATGAAAATGTAATTTTCAAAATTTAAAAAAATGCAAGTTGATAAAATGACAATGTAATTTTCAAAATTAAGAAAATGCAAGTTGATAAAATGAAAATGTAACTTTCAAAATTAAAAAATGCAACTTGTCAAAATGAAAACACAAATTTAAAAACAAAATGCAGAACCGTAAACTAAAAATGTGAAAAGTTTTTCACATGCATGCAATATAAAATGTACAAACAAATTTTATGCACGCGGATTATAACATACGGATTTTTTGTTATAAAAATGCGAAAACTTTTTTCATATGCACATGTTAAAGTTTATAGTTGCAAGAAATAATTTTCACAGAATATTTTAAGTACGATAATGTAAAACGCATTTACACACAAGAAAGTTTTAAAATCATACATCTAAGGAAATAATAAAAAATGAAAACAAGTAATATACAGTGATAAAATTTTATTTACAAATTACAATAAAATATATATAGTTTACATACAGATACATTTGTGATTTTAACAATGTTAGCATTCCTTGATATATTGTTTAATACAATCTATATTTATATTAGTATATGTACAATTACATGTTGGCCAATTTTTTGCTGAAAGTCTTTCATCACTTGTTTTTGTTAATTTATACACTTTGTTTTTATTATTTTGTAATTGATTAACAGAAGAGCTTTTATTTTCCATTATTACTATTTCACAAGTTTAAAATTGCATATTATATTGTAAATCTTTTTGTAAGAATAACTGTAATTAACTGAATGTTATCATTGTTTAACAAAATGTTATATAATATGTATATGTAAATGTCCCATCATAAATTTCAGTATCACAATGCACTGTCGCAAATTCTTCATATAAGTCATCAAAATTTTGTGTGCTTACAGCATAACATATCACAGTCTAAAGTAATACACTCATGTTCATCTAAATAAGCGCGATTTTGAAAACATCCGTAACACAAAAGTTCTCGCTGTGGTTTCCAATGAACAATACATAATAACACACATTGTTCATCTATAGAAAAAAAAAGAACACCAATATTCGCAATAATCGTATGTATTTAGGAAACGACATTGGTACTCGCAGTATGGATTGTTGATACACATTTTTATCGTGTTCAAGATATGCTTCTCTTAAATCAGAAATATGATAATCATTAAATGTAATCTCCTGATATGTATAGTTAAATTTGTTTATAAGATGTGGAATAATGTTTACGTCTATATATTTCACATGAATCTTTAGATATTGTTTTAATATTTCTTCACGTGTTGATTTCTTAATTAGGAAATTCCACACAATAGTATTTAATTCTTCATCACTTTCACTTACACATTTATGCTCAGTTTCTTTCTCACTACGAATTGCACAACTTTTTCAAAGTAATGGTTCAGAAAGTTTATATTTTTCTAGTAACTGTTTTACACAAACTTCACTTACTTCATTAGGAGTACAACCACACTTCACATCATTGCATATCAGAATGTCATTAGAAATTGTATTTTGATCTACCACTACTAATTCCTCTTCAAAGGGTATTTCATTTGGGTATCTGAAATTTCGTCTATACACAGCATCGTCTATGGTAATTTCTTGTGTTGGATAAATAATCTTATATCTTTCAGAGTCTTCTTCAGGAATGTCAGGATCATTTGGATGTACAAGAATAATTTTCTTTTGTTTTTCAAGTTCAAAAAGTTTTTCACGTGGTGAAATGTATTTAGACTTTACATGTTTACTTTGCGATAAGGAAACATTGGTTTCAATTTCACCTTTCCTTTTCTTATTATGAAAAGAAAAATATGTTCTTACTTGTTTAACATTATGCAGGTCTTTATTTATTTTTCGCTTTGCAACTGCTGAAACAGCTACCTTTTGACTGTACATCTTAACACCGTATCACTCACTTTATTTGTGTTAGTACAAGTACATGCATGCACAGGATTTATAGTGCAAGAGTAGGGGGTGCGCGAAACAAATGCGCAGAAAATAAGTATGAATATTTTAAAAGTTTTTCCCCATTGCAATATTTGTTTACGTATTGAATTAGATTCCGTGTATTTTAAATATCAAAAATATTTAATTTGATACGTCAGACTAACTGCGCTTTTATTTTGATTGAATATAATAATTTAAGAATTACATTAATTATATACATGATCTTATGAAAATATAGTGTGAGAAAGCATGATTTTTATTCATACAGATTTAATTGGATGACAATTCAGTATTTGGATGTTACAGTGCTATATCCATTTGTAATGTTTCATGATACAACACATATACACAAAGTAAAGAAATATACATGTAACAGTAGACATATACGTGTAACGGTTGACTTATGTTTGGCTTATGTTGCACGTGTATGGAAGAAGGTATCATTGGTTGCACACATTGTGACGCCCAGCGTGTCTTAACAGACACGTATTGTACCCCAGAACTTCATAAAGCGTTAAAGACTGGATATAAAATTCTGCAAATTATTGAAGTATTGGGAATTCGAACTGTTCCGTTCTGAGCTTAGTCATTTAAATATTTTGTCTACGTGAATTCTTTTCTTGAAATGAAGCAGGAATCTTTAAGATTTCTACCTCATGTCAAACCAAAGGAGACAGAAAAATACATGAAAGAGTATCATGTACATGAAGGAATAGAATTAATGGAAGAAAACATTAGGACGAACCCGTGCATGAAACATATTGGAAAAACAATCTACACTTCATTTTAGAGAAAATGGACATAACGATCAGACTTACTGCAAAACAAAAGATTTGGTTTTATTTGCTGTTAACGCAATGCCATGCTACGGGTGTGAGTGTAAACACTATCATATGTAAAGTTTCTGCAGGCAGTATTCTTGCATTTTGGCTGTGTGCCGGCTATTGTGTTGAAAAGTTGCAAGTCCGCAAAAGATATTGTTGATTGATGTGGGCTTCTTTCGTTAAGACAATATGCTGAAATCTACGCGTGAAAAAATTTAGTGAATTTGTGTCTGCAGCGAAGATTACAGGCCTAACTGCTGATGATTTCGACGAGTTATTGGGTGTTTTTTCGGGGGTTAGTACGAGTTTTGCACCAGAACATAGTACATGTTTTACATTGGAACCTACATTGTATGGTGCAGGCACACGGGATTATTTTTGGATTGTCAATAGTAAAACTAAGCACTATCCTTATTTTGCTCTGCGTGAAAAGGAAGTTACCATTGAATGTATGCGCATTAGTGGAATCGAAGACCCGCAAACATATGTTCGCTCATTATTCGAATTTGTACAAGAGCATACGCTAAATGACGTCGATTATGATATGTATATCGGCATTACTATTGAAAGTTCTGCGTCGTAATTAAACAAACCTATGTACATGACATGACGTCCTAAAATTAATTGAACCGAGATATATTGTTCCATATAGTTGAAAATGTTTTAAATAGTAATGAACATTTGGAAAGAAGGGAGATCCACATTGCTAATCCATGCGAGGGAAGGAGTGAAACCCATGGATCAGCGAAATATGAAGATTATGCAACGCTTTTGGAAAAGTGTACCATTCCAATGGAGAAACAATGTATATTGTCTTCCTAAGGCTATCATCCTTGGAATTTGTAAGACTGATCAGCGTCGTAACTACGTGTACAAAGTAAAGAATCATCCTGAGCGATTGTTGAAGCTGGCTAAGGATTTGTGCAATGATGCCAATGTTACTATTGAGCATCAAAATGGTTGTACTATTGCAGATGCGAAGAAGTTCGAAAACAAACTAACTTCTGAATACCAGATGGTCATTTATGAGTAGAACAAAATGAGTTAAGAGTATAATATATCCGTGAATTAAAGCTGGCAAACACAATTTACATCTTGTATGAGGACCAATTGATAACTAACATACATAAACGTTTGGAACCCAATGTTTTTTTTGGTTATTGTTTGTAGGATCTTAAATGTATTATAGTGAACATCTTACTATCATTTATTTTGTAAAAATTATCTATTCATTCTTACATTATGAAACTTTTAACAGATGCTAACAACTCCTCAAGACTTATAAATATTTATTTCCCAAAATAATTCTAGCAGAGGAGTATCTTTCAATATTTTAAATTGGGTTGTACATAGTTTTCATTTTGTATTGGTGTTAATCAGTTCTTCTTTTGCAACATTTATCACTTTCTTTTCATCATTATCAAAACATTTGTTTAAAATTATCGCACTATACCCACCTATGCAGTAACTATTTTCAACTTTCTTAGAGAATTGCAGCAGTTAGATTGATTTGTTCAGTTTTTACGGTCACAGAAAAAATCAAGTCATACCAAATCCTTTTTACACTTTGTATGTGTAATACAGCTACAGAATACTGACCAGATCATTCAACGAAACACAGTTCTATCATTTGTTGGATTCTTTCAATCGTGAGTACATTTCAAAGTTTTTTCTATTCATAACATTGTTCTTAACTTTAAATCTTTTTGCAAGAATATTTTTATCAAATGTTTAAGAAATGTATCATTATGAACTGTTGCATAAAGTACTGCCATGCATCTTCTAAAACTGAAGCACAATTTCATCTTGCATTCGTTTATATCCGTACTAAAACTTATCATATTTGTCTTCAATATATTTTTATCTAACAGAATACAGTCATGATTTATTTTGCTCTCTTGTACACCCACTGCAAAGTAGGAAACTTCTTCTTTTATATTCTCACATTTGAAACGTATTTATTAAACATTGAATGCTTATGCGAATGTTATTGCAGTAACAGAGGCCCACATCCTCACTACTAATTTCATTAGACATTTTTCACTTCTAATCTTCAGCACTGACAAAAAAGAGATGTCTCTATTCAAACACTTTTTGAAAATATTGTCTTTTTATATAAAACAGTACGAAGTTTTACCCTAGTGCTTGAAATACAGACACACGTAGATTCATCCTTTCTTAACTGCGGTATTTATTTACTTTACTGACTTCGTTCTAGAACTTTCACCCGATCTTTTATTGTTTTTTTTTATTTGGAAGACTTAGTTAAAACAGGTTTGAACAAGTATGACCCTGAATCTGACAGTTTGTATTACCAAAAGGGTACACTCTTTCATGAATATGTTCACTTTAAAAATACTTTTCTAAGTTCAATGAAATATTTTGAGACCGAATATTCACATTTCCGCTTTCACAGTATTCACTTAATTATTTTTCAACGTATTTGTGTTCACAGGACGAATTCACATTATATGGTGAACCAGTAATATTATATTTTAATTTGTTTTCGTTTTAATAAGGACTATCCCACATATAGTGTAATATAAAGCATTTAAAAGTTAAAGAAAAGGTTTTAATATTTTTCTGTCTACTAGATTCTCCTATTCTTAAGTAGTCTTTGCTCTTGTCATTTTCCAATATTGATTATCTTAAGCTGTACCTAATTATCATTTTCTTAGTTTTGACCATACTTAAGTCTCTCTCTCATGCTGAGTTTCCTGCTTTGTCCACACTCGCCCCATCCTAATACCCATTTCAGCCTTAGCGGTTTACTCTCCTTTTGTTTGCTTTTGGTATTGCTTTTGATTTGGTTCCCGCATAAAATTCAACAGAGTTGTCAACCGGATGGGGGTAGTTGTTCTACTAATACAGAAAAGTATGTGCACAGATAACTACAACAAACAATACCTGAAAATAATACTGATAATAGGCAAGATCAAATGGTAATAATAAATTGTTTAAGGATCTGAGAAGTGAACTTTGTGCCGGACAATATTGTGTTCGTAACTTTTCTTGGGAATTTTCACCGCTTTCCCTCTCAGTTTCTTCATTTCACCATTTCCTTTAGCCTAACCGACATAAATGTGGACGTAATACTCAAAGATTTCATTTATTTCATTGTTTAAGGAGAACGAGAATGTTTGTCGGCATTGGTTAGTGTAGGTTGCGAATATATGTTGCAGTTGCATTTGCTGTCCAAATAAGCTATTCTGCTACAAACTTATACAAATTCTCATATTCAGTTGATAAATCTCCGAATGCTACTATTGATCACAGTGCAGTACACTTTTTATAGATAAATAGATACTGATACCTTCATAGCTAACATGTCCTTAAATACTGATAAGCTCAAACAAAGAAAGAAAAAAATCTAATTCCTAATAATATTTATAGTAAACTGGGGAAATTTAAAAGTTTCCAACATCACCCTCTGCCCCCTATCCTTCTTACGTCCAAATATTTGTTTCATGAAATTGGAATTTATTTTTACGGATAAAGTGTAGTATATCGCCTATTTATCTGTTTTCTCAAACATATATGTTGTACAATCAAATAGCTTTATATGTAATAGGGTACACATCTCCGATGTGCTAGTTTGTGATTCGATTCCCAACATTCATGTTTTCCTTCATTTATTCACCCACTTAAGAGGAGTTTTCATACACACTAGAAACAAAGATTTCAGTTCAAGTATACTTTCTGACTTCAAGTTTTTGAGCCCATTCAGCTTGGTATTTAATAGCTTTAGCTATATATATATATATATATATATATATATATATATATATATATATATATATATATATAATGTATATTGTGTATCAGGTCTAACTTTGAAGTGCTTACTTATCATTATTTAGTGTTCAAGCAATTTTAACAAGGAGTCTGCTACGCATATCGACTCTAAAATAATACGAAAAATTACAGTGAGAACTATGAAATTGTTGACAAATCCATCATTAGTTAGTTATAGCTCCGTATTGCTTATGAGGAATTCAATTGAATCTGAAGATCGTAATGCTGGGAAGAAATAAAATGATGTGAACTATCAAATTGTTGTAGAGAAAGATAGAAACATATTTCGCAAAACCATGAACATTATTGAATACAAACATTTTGTAGACTGCATTGGTTCAGTGATAGTGTACCTCTCTCTCTCTGTACATCTCTCTCTTCCTCTAAATGTACATTTGTTTTGTTTTGATTGTCAGCTTTATTCATTTCTCTTAGCTTACAGAACATAAGGAAAGGAGATTAAACTGAATGATCCATGTAACTTTAATGATAATGCAGTCAAAATAATTCCAAACTCTATAGCTAACCGCTTAGCGAACCATGATAAACCTGGCTTAGTTCCTGGCAAAATATTAGATTTTACGTCTCATATAACCTCACTACTAAAAGTAATAAGAATAGTTTTTCTCTTTGTTCTCTAATGTCAAGCTTGCCTATGAGACGAGACGAGACGAGATGAAACAAAAGTTTGTATGGTTAAGCGGATAGCGCACATGTCTTTGACATCTAAATTTTATTCGTACTTACATTTTCTAATATCACTTTCAATTTATTTAACAAGTAGCTCTTAATATGTTCATAGACTTTAGTGCTTCGAAACATTTAACAACGAGTGTTATTATAAATAACACGAAGGAACATATAAATAGTATTTTCGAAAACTTTTACAACTATTTTTTAAACGTTCACACTCAAAGAGCGTTCTGAATTTGCAAAAACCAAATGATCCAATTTAAAATAAATAACACGAAAGAACTCAAAAGCTGAGTTTTAATAAAAAACGAAATAACACAAAACCAAGTTTGAACTCTTAAAAATTGAAATCGGTAAGTCAAAATACATGCTGCAAAAGCAGATAATCCAATAAAAAAGAACTCAAAAGAAGAAATAAGTAATAAGAGGATTCGATTCCCAAGTGGAATGTTTAAAAGAACTTCAAAGTCTATCAGTTTACTGTCTAAGGACTACAAAGAAAATAGCTTTGATGATGGTGAACAGGATGCTAAACTTCAAACAAATTCATACATATCAATGACTATCTTACGTGAAGTTTTCCTTAATCCTGCCACGCAAATGTGATGTCAAATAAAATATGATTGTTTTTACATTACGCTCACAAATTCAAAACCAAGGGAGGTTTACACCAATTAAATGTTAGAATGAGACTTGACATACAACTTGCTTACTGTTCTGTCCTCACGAATACATATTTTCAAACTAATTGTTGAACCAAACTTCACCTTAGATGGTTGAGATCCCGGGTTCAATCTTTGACCAACTAAAATTATGGCTGAACATATTGTGTCTAACTTTTTTTCTTGAGCATTTCCAAGCGTTCCTCTCAGTTTTTCATTTTTACCATTTGCTTTATCCTAACCAAAATAATTGTGGGGTGCCAGATTTCATTTCATTTTAATACACAGTCAAGGGAAATCATTTCAATACAAAGCGAAGAGAGACCACTAATTATTTATTTAACTAGTAAAGAATCTGATTTCAAATTTCAATATAAGACAGCAGTGGGTCAATGGTAGTTTTTCCCGTCGGTGGTAGTACCACCAGTTAGACTTGTAGTGAACAACATCGTGTCCGTGAACTTTATTGGAGTTTTCCACTCACTTTTTCAAGACGAAACAACATGAAATCATTCATTTCTCATAATTACTGTCTCCTTTAGCCTAACCAAGTTTAAACTTTGATTAGTTTACCACAAGACAAAGAGAAATGTTACTGGTGAAAAATCAAATAAGCAATTACCAATAAGAAAATACTACTTCAGTTCTCTCTCTATTTTCAATCGTTTTGAAATCTTCAAGGTTTGTAGAGTATAGTTCCGTGTAGTTTGTTTTCTACTGAAAAAAATCATGTAAGTACTAATTAAAATTGTTTCATGGCTAACTGGTTAGTACATCAGTGTTGGACATTTAATATTTTTTTTATTTGTACGAAAACCTTTTCTAGTATCACTTCCTAATGTTCACACTCATCGAGGATTCGATTCCCGGAGATAGGTCATGTGGCAACAGATTAATTCTTACAAGGAATGTTATCCTAAGAATTTAGAAAAAAATTGAGACTTCTTGCTGAAAAGAATAAACTCAACATTCAACCATTCATCAAAAATAGAACTTGCAATGCAATAATTTCAAGTATATATATAACAGAAGAAACCTTATATGTTTTGCACAAAATGAATTTTCATTACACATTAGTTATTGAGACTATTATCAAAATACCTCAGCACTGTTAAAAAGTTAGAAAGGTTTTAAAAATTCATAGGAAAGAAAACACAAATTTCCCATCACACGATTTATTTACAAAATATATACACTTTTTTTCATTTCATTTTTTCATCCGTTCTTCAAGCGCTATATATTTTAATACAGCACCAAATTTAATTGTTCGGTTTTCTTTTATTACACTTTTTCGAATATAATAAATATATCCTCTATATCTTTTCTTGATAATTTGTATGATTTGGTCATCTGTTTCGTAACCCTGACTACAGACCCTTTCTTCTGATCCTGAATTTTCGTCGCTGATGTACAAGCTTGCTGTTGGGACTCCATCTTTTCTGCAAAATAAAAAAATAAAAAATGTTATTAGTACAACATAATTTCACCAAAATAGTGCAAATTATAATTAATGTTTTTAATGTGCTCAATATATACTTAATAGAAATAGAAATAAAAATTCTGTTATTCTATCCACGTACGAAAATCAGTTTCCTTTAGCGTACAAAACCTATAAAAATATCTTTAGTTTGCAAGAGCTACGTAGGATTCTGGAACAGTACTTCATACATTTTCGAATTCTCAATAAATCTGTACAAGCAAACTATCTGTGCTGATTAAGACCCAAAGCTAAACGTACCGTTAAACTTAAGATCGACTCTAGTGTTCCCTCACAATATAATCGCTAACGCTCTTGCATTCAGTGCGAGTACCCCCGGGTTCAATTCCCGGTAGGGGAACTAGTGTTCCCCTCATAGCGTAGTCGCTAACGCCTTTGGCTTTAATGCGGGTGGTCCCGCGTAGCGTAGTTGCTTTCGCTTTTGCGTTCAGTGTAAGCGGACCCGGGTCCGATTCCCGGTAGGAAGGTGTCGCGACGCGGGTCCAAAAGGGCCTGCAGCGCGAACAGTTCTGGTCCAATTACCGGCGGGGCATTCAGTTAAAAAATATAATTTTTAGGATATTCTGAATAATATTTTTCTCATTTACACCAAACAAATGCCTTGCGTGGTACCTAATTTCCCTCTTTTCCCGAATAGTGTGTTCGCTGAGAGTTGTCAGCCCTCATAACATCACAGGTTAAAATGTTTAAAGGGCGGAAATATAAAATCAAGTCAATCTTTCACCAAAGTATAAAAGATAAATCTAATTCGCCCACAAAAACTCTTGCACTTGTAAAAAATCCTATATCTCAATCCCAATGGAAACTTATATGAGTCCACTCCAACAACAAACAAACAAAATTTTGATGCTATAAAACGGAATTCATAAAAAATTATTTATTAATTTTAAGTGGTAAGGCGTTCACTTCGTATGTTTGGGGGGTCTGTAGTTCAATCTTAAGTCATGCCAACTGAACAAGCACTATGTCTGCGGTTTCCTTATACTTTTTATCTTAATACTACCAATATGTTTCCAAGAAAAATACTTCAGAAACAGTACACTAGCAATAGTGATTTAATACTATTTTAATAGAGCTACTAGTGACACCTATCGGCAAAATTCAAAATTAAAGATTAGTTGTGCGTTGAAAGTTCAGCACTGCTGACGCGTGTGTGTGACTGAGTTCCGTATATTTATATATATTTTAAGGTGAGTATAGTATATATGTTTTCAATGTGTAATAAACCATAGCACATATTCACTTCATTCAAATACATATGCTTGTATATTCTGTTGGTCTTAATATTCTATGAAAGTATAGAAGATCAAACAAGTATGAGTAAAAGTATTGGGTTAAATAAGGAATATAAACCCAAGTCTTTCAGTGACAGAACGAGTATTTAGTTAAGTGGTGACGTACCGCATCATTTCCGAGGTATGAAGCCCAGTCTTTCAGTGAGGGAATGCATATTTCGTTAGGGGACCACTACCTCCTCATTTCAGGGGGATGACCCCTCTACCAGTATTGCTGCATACGTTTACTTTAAAAGCCTAATACCAAAAAGAACGGGGTAAACCCGTCATCTCTCACTTCGAAACAAGAAGTGTTCGCTTTGGGAAATCCAAGTATAAAACAAGTAACGCTCAATAATGGGGGGATTACTCTTAAACACGGGCATAGTCTCCTCTTCTCCATGCAAAAGAGAGCGTTCACTAATTGGAAAGTTATGGGGGGAATTCAGTCTTTAACACAATGGTTAAAGTCTCGCTCTCTCACAGTCGTTCACACGGCATTGGATTCTCTTTATGCACCCCTAACAAGATATTTCGTATTTCATTTTACAAAGCACGTTGCAATCATTTACTTTTCTGTAGTCCCAATATTTATTTTTCTCACTCATTACCTTGCTTAATATAGAGTTAGTATGTACAAAAAGGATGTGACTAGTATATGATTAAGATTCTGAATACTGCAACACATGTTTAAAATATGGAACATCATATTTCTTACATTTTTCAAATATATTCCCAACACTTATTCAAAGATAAAGAACATCTAACTTAAATTTCTCTCACTCAATTACATTCTTTTTATTCGTCATGTCTTGGAAAAACATTTGAGTATTCACTACGTTTCGCAAGATTTGCGATGGGCATACTATTCTAACGCAAATTCAAAGGGGAAGTCCACCGTACAGTTCTATGATCCAAAGTGAATAAATGAACGTAGTTCTTTTCTTTCGAGTCTAACTGTGAAAAAGTGTCATACATCTAAAGGAAAAGCCTACACATGTACGTAAAATTTCCAATATTCGCATGTATCTCGGGAAATTGCATCCACTACAACTAAGAACTCTTTATATAAGTACATTTTTTCAGAATGGAAACACTTTATGAATAAATCTGTGCACTTAATATTGACTGATTTTCTAAATATTAGGGAATCTTTTAAATCTTCTTGTCATACAAGCAAAACAAAAGTCTATCTTTGTGTTGAACTTAATTATTTTACACTAAACAATATATTTTGAACATTATCTGTTGTAAATATTGAATATGTATCTGTTCTTTATGTGTAAATTCCTTATTTACCTAAAAGACATTCCAATATGAATACAGATTCTCGACAAATCATTCAAACACAATGTATTTATATAAAACCTACAATATATTTAAACAATGTAGTATCTACAATCAAAAATATTGGACAGTACGCAATTCTGTTTAATCGCAATTTCAGTTATAAAGATTCAGACAAATTGTACACTTGATTTTTGCCGTAAAGTTGGTCAGTGGTGGCTCTTAAGTCACATTGCCAAACATTTCTAAAACACCAGCTATTATGTATTAAACTATAAAGTCTGTCATTGACGGCTCTTAAGGGATGTCACCACGCAGTTCTAAAAACTCCAAAAAAATTCTGCAGTAAACTATGACTTCCTCAGTGGTGGCTCTTAAATCACATCAACACGCATTTCTAAAAACTCCAAAAAAATTCTGCAGTAAACTATAACTTCCTCAGTGGTGCCTCTTAAATCACATCACCACGCATTTCTAAAAACACCAAGTATTCTGCAATAAACTATAAGTCCGTCCGTCAATGACGGTTCTTAAGGGATGTCACCATCCATTTTTCTCTAAAAAGATTAACACTACCAAGAAATTTTCTCGTGTAAAGTTCAGCCACATATTCTTAGCTATAATAATAATAATAATACTACTAGTTCCATCCTTCACTCTTTCCTTTGGTTAAGTTGCCCAAGAAACACAACCGAAACGGAATCGAAACTCAAACATAGTCTTCAAACAATATAAAGTATGGACTACCTATGAAATAAAACGTAAGTGAAAAAAAACATAGTCTTGAAACATTGATTTGGTGCTTAAGTTCACCACAAGACACGAAAAAGTAAGGCTTCAAACAATAGTTTAATTAATCGTAAAACAATTCATGGGACGCTGACACCCTCAACTAATCTCTCTTAAAAGCAAATATTTCGTTCCTTTGTGGGGGGGCAAGCCAACCCGTTCAGGAAGCTAGCTTTTCCCGGTGTTGGCAAACACAGAGTGCGTTAAAACTCATGGGTGGTTCCCCCGATTTTGGCAAACACGGTGGGCGTTATGGCCCAGGCTACGTCCCCCGATTTTGGCAAACATGGTGGGCGTTATGGCCCATGCATGGTTCCCCCCAATTTTGGCAAACACGGAAGGTGATATAAGTCAGACGTGGTTCCTCCGGTTTGGGGGCGCTATGGTCCCCCGCAAGTTTGAAACATATTGGCGAAAATTCTTGGTTCGTTTCTACAACATGTTAATTATTTTCATAAGAAAAAACAATATGTGTCAATTTTCTAGGGTGGATCCCCCCATTCGATCCTTATGCAAATATATCTAATCAATTATAATAATATAAAACTTACTTGAATATGATATCTTCTTTGAACAAAACACAAAAAATCCAGAAAGAAACACTTTAAAGAAACAAACGCAAGCACGTCGCAACGAAAGATTGTCAATACAGTGAATGTGTACTGCATTTATATAATATAATTTTTTATTTATTTATTAACATAAGAGGAATGGAATAGGGGAGAAAAAAATAAAGCAAATGAATTTGCCTTGTAATACAGCATTGCATTACTCTACAAAAAGAAGAAAAGATTTGGGGTATTTCGTTTGTCGGTATCTTCCCGGATCGAAGGAAATATTTCTTTCTTTCTTTTTCTATAGAGGTAAATGGATAATACATTTCATAAAGTAATACCAGGGAATTTTCACGCAATGCCTAAAGTTTGAAAAAAATCGTCAGTATGTCTGAATTCGTGTCTCAAATGCGCCAAATTGCTGTATTTTCACGTAATATAGTTAGTTGCTTACCAAACATACAAATAACCCGGGCTCAAGCGGCAATTTTCCTAGATTTTAAACGTACAATGAAGGCCAATGTCGGCTTTATTCAGTGAAACTATATAGTTATCATTTTCAACATCTGTTTCAATAACTTTTATTTTTTGCCGAAAAGAACAGCCCAATTATTTTATGTGTCAATACACAGAAACCATTCTACAGGTCTTTGTGTTGTTTTGCAGGACTAGATATGTTGGCCGTCCAAAACTAATACAGGAACCCAAGCGTTTATTCATCAGATTATTGGCATTCAATGCAAGGACGAAGAGAAAGCATTCCAACCACCACCTTGTTTGTCCGAACAGCGTAATGGAGGGGGAGGTCGCGCCCGGACCCAACCATCAAAAGTGGTTAGAAAGTTGAGGGGGGAAAAAGAAGTAAACATCCTTTGTGTTCAAGAAATGTATGTCAGTTGTCGCGGGGTGGGGAGAGAGGATCCTGTTCACACAAGAAACTCTGAACATTGATAGGGGGCAAAGGGAAGGGGGTGGAATCTTCCATTCACTCAAAACTAGAGGCAATGATCGACAGGTAACTATCTACCATTGGTTAAACATCGGAGGCGGAACAAACTGGTCTTTCCTGGCCAATCATATCGCACAAATGTTTGCGTGGAGCGCAAGAAAGCAAAGTTTCATTCTTGCCCCATTCAGTCATGCAATGGAAGTTGGAGAAAACACAGCGCTCTGCTTATCTTCGAATTTGTACTGAGCAGCGCCGAGAAATAGCGAAGTTAAGTCTGTCATTTTAAAAACCAAGCAAGCTAAGCGAAAGGAGTGCAGTTCGCAACAAAAAATAAATGAAAATAAATAAATAAATAAATATTCATTCCCTTTCCTTTCCTTTCCATTTCCTTATTTCCAAAGTCAGTGTAATCCATCTTAATACTTTACGTAGTAAAACAAAGCAGCATTAAAAATCATTGTTAAACATAGGAAATTCATAGATAATGCAAGAGCTTAAAGGGTAATGTTTCAGGGACTCCTTCAACGGTGTAATCATATTCATTATTCATAATTTTCTAGTTCAAATAAACTGTTCAATTAGTTACGAGCTTTACAAGTAAGATCATAATTAAATTAATGGGGAAAAAGCTTGTGGGAGCTAGGGACCGAGTTCAAAGCCGTATACTGAAGTTCTAATTATCTAAATCGTAGTTTTAATTTTAATTTGATTACAATTGTTAAAATTTCGATTAAAGAAACGTGTAGGATCATGTTTGAAGCTAGGGACTGCGTTCAAAGCCGTATACTGAAGTTCTAATTATCTGAAACAGTTTTAATTTTAATTTGATTATAATTGTTAAAATTTCGATTAAAGAAACGTGTAGGATCATGTTTGAAGCTAGAGATCACGTTCAAACCTGTATACTGAAGTTCTAATTATCTGAATCATGGTTTTAATTTTAATTTAATTATAATTTTTAAAATTTCGATTCAAGAATCGTGTAGGAGCAAGTTTCTACAAGAAAAGAGGTCATTCCACTTTCCAAAACAACCTCTATTGCACAACTAATAAAACCACTTCCCCCAGAAACCTCCCCCAAGGCCGGGGCAGCCTCCCCAAGGCCAGCACGGCCCTACAGACATGAAAAGTCGTTAGGTAATAAAGCAATTAAGCAAACAAAAGTTCTTTTGTCTACGACTTTAAGCGACAGGACTACTGCCCTAGGGAAATAAAAAGTGTAAAATTTTAGATGTGCAAAGTTTGCTTGGGATCCTTTTGACTAACTCTCATGGTCGGGTTGACCCTACGCAATCCGAGCAACCTGGGTAGTGAGATATCAGTCGGTAGTAGAAGTTTGCATTATATCTGTCTTAGTCTCTAATAAATTAAACCTTGTGGGATAGAGAAAGGGGAGAATAAGAAGGAATAGCAACAAAACACAAAAAAGGAAAACAAAAGAAACAGAAATATTTGTCCCTCTTTTTTGATTGCTCTCTGTCGTTTTGCATAACAAATAATTCGCAAAAAAATATTGCAAATGCAAAGGTTGTAAAACTGCGCATTGAACGGTTTCATAATGATAATGGAGTAAAATTTGTAAGACCGCCATAATCATATAACATGAACGGATTCCACTTTACTTATGAAATGAAAAATGAAATTTCTTTCCGGAAATTTGAAAAATCAAAACCGATTTTTATTCCCACGGTATGTGACGTTGACAATATTCGCACTTAGAAATGAATATACTCTACGTTTTCTAGCGGTTGCCATAATCCTGCGAAATGTAATGCGTGCAACAATGGTAATCGTCTTCATATACATACATACATACACACACACACATATATATATATATATATATATATATATATATATATATATATATATATATATTAGGGTGTATCGAAAGAAACTTTTTTTCGAAATCCGGCTACGGCTAGTGTGGATTTTTGGCCAAATGGCATCAATAAAACGTATACAAAATCCCAGCTCGATCCGACAACTCCTTCTGCCGAGTCGAGCCCAAATATTAGAGAAATCAGAAGAAGTAATTTTAACTGATTTTCCAAAAGAAAAATATATCTTCATATTTCTTATATTTTTCGGTGGTGTAAGTCATCGAAATAGCATTAGGAAAGACAAATAAATCCAAACAACAAATATATTATGGCTACTTTTGTGCACCAGAAGCATAAAAGCCTACTGAATTTCATAAAAAGAAGAAGAAAGCACTAAATCTGTTTCCTGAAAAACGTTACAATATATGAGCTTTAAAATTACCTTATCGTTTTTTATGAAACAAGGAGCTTTCTGTATGCGGCTAAAGAGAATTCTGCAGCTGGAGGTGGAGGTGTTGCAGCTAATGCGTGCAACAATGGTAATCGTCTTCATATACATACATACATACACACACACACACACACATATATATATATATATATATTAGGGTGTATCGAAAGAAACTTTTTTTCGAAATCCGGCTACGGCTAGTGTGGATTTTTGGCCAAATGGCATCAATAAAACGTATACAAAATCCCAGCTCGATCCGACAACTCCTTCTGCCGAGTCGAGCCCAAATATTAGAGAAATCAGAAGAAGTAATTTTAACTGATTTTCCAAAAGAAAAATATATCTTCATATTTCTTATATTTTTCGGTGGTGTAAGTCATCGAAATAGCATTAGGAAAGACAAATAAATCCAAACAACAAATATATTATGGCTACTTTTGTGCACCAGAAGCATAAAAGCCTACTGAATTTCATAAAAAGAAGAAGAAAGCACTAAATCTGTTTCCTGAAAAACGTTACAATATATGAGCTTTAAAATTACCTTATCGTTTTTTATGAAACAAGGAGCTTTCTGTATGCGGCTAAAGAGAATTCTGCAGCTGGAGGTGGCTGCAGATCGAGTCCCACCCTCCCGCGTTCATTGTTTTCTTAGATGCTTGCCAGTCATGTAGGAGGACTTTGAAGCAAATTTTGGCATTTGTTTCTGTGACTTCAGAGTAGCTAAGACGAATTTGTGCCGTTCTTCAGGGCTGCAAACAGCCGATGCATCCTCAGCGACGAGTTTGACCATTCGTTCAATACTTTGTGTGTGACAAGGAAAGTATTTATGTCCTCATTTGCAAAGGCAGAACTTCTAATATTCTCACGCAGAAATTTAGTACTTATATTCTTTGTCACTGGTGGCTCCGTTAATTTACAATTTGACCAATTGATGACGTCTACGTATGATGAGGCGTCAAGTCTAATTTCCAGAGGAACAGAAAATTCTCGAACGGCATTGGTTTGACACAATGTTATTCTAGCTTTGAGCATTCTTCTCCAACCTAATTGCCTTTCTCTCAGCATCAGGATCCGAAATCATTGACAAGAGTAGATTCTGTGGATGGCTAAACCAGGCATTTCTCTTGATGACGGAGTAAATAATGATTCTTGTAACTTCGTTCAGACAGCGGGAAGACGTCATCAACTTCCATAGATGGCGTAGTCCTTCCACGATAGATGGTTCGTTCTTAATTGAAAACCAAACGAATGCGTAAACAACTATGCGCACAAGATTGTCGGATGGCTTACTGGTTGATACATAAAGATGCAATGTTCTATTCGCAAGGGTCAACCACCTTGTTTGATTACGTTTTTCTATACTTATTTCTGCTAAACCTTGAGGACAATCTCTTGAAGATATTGCCTTGCAAATGTCAAGAAGATACTGTTGATCACTGCTTAGATTGCTGCTTTCTTCCAGCTTCAAATCAGAGATCCAGTGTACTGGAATGGGTTCGAAACGCGTGATGCCTTTAGTTTCACAACTATAAAGCAATGTTCCAATTGGACCCGCGTAGGTATTTGATCCTGTACTCTTTCCGTCGAGGGACTGGAATAAGTATCTAAGTGGAAGTTCGTTCGTGTGGAACATGTAAACAACTCTTTGGAGAGGCCTATTCAAAGACTTTTCACAAAGGGACATAGCACCATTCTTAAGGCCGCATTTTATTGGGGTACCATCCCCGCCAATAACACTGAGATTTGTGAAATCAATGTCCTTTTTACGGCGGTAATTGAGTATTGCTTTTTGAATGCAGTCTCCTGATTCTGATTCTTGAGTGACGTGCCCCACATACTCTGATCCAGGCTCTTCAACTAACATGTTCCTCTTTTTTCGCAACACGTCTAAACTTTTTTCTTCTTTTCTAAGGTCAAAGTTCGGTCCTGTCTACCATCAAAATACAAAGCTCTTATTCTTTATCTTTGAGAGCTGCATCAGTGTCAGCTAATATGTTTCTAGCTAAAGCCCTTTTTTGTCTTTGAAGTTTGCTGGCATCTATCACATTATCTGTCTTTTTTGAGGTGACCATCCCGACGTCTTCTAGGAGGGAAGAGGCTAGAAGGGCCGCGTGTCTTGTTGATGTCTTAGTCCTGTATACTGTAGTAAAAAAAAGCGGGTAGTTGCAACCTCTTTTGTTGAACAGCAGATTCAGGCGATGTTTGAAATGTTTTGGTGGCTGGTACTCCTCATCTGAACTTGAGTCCTTGTCTTCCACCGCTTGTTTTTCGCATTCCACTTCTTCTGGATCAAAGCTTTGAGCTGGTTGTTCTTGATCTGTTCCCTTAGCTATTGATCTTTGTCGCTGAAGCTTTCGTCGTAATCTCTTGATACGTCGTTTGAATTCCTGATGATTCAAGTTTCCTATAACCAGTTATCTTGTGGTTCTTTGATCTAGAAGAAAAGGCATCTCTAGCACTGGCACTTTTCTTCGTTTTTCGCAGTTGTAGGCAAGAGGATCGGAACACTTACAAAAGGCTACATCAAATGAAATATTTTTGGCAGACTGTTGAAAATCAGCAATTTGTTGCGCACAAGTTTGGAAACCGGACTTTGCTGACTTTTGCAAGTCACGGACAATATTATGGTACTTCAATATCATTGCAACAATCCTTCTGACACTGAGAATTTCTTCGCCGCTGATTGAGGCGTAATCCCAAATTTCTACAATCTTACTGGCGACGATAGAAGATAAATCCTTTGTTGAAGGCTCTTTCCGGGATCACGAAATTCTCATTTTTTTCTCGCTCCCGTAGGTATTGTCTCAATACATCATCTACAGTAGGTAGCTGTGTTCTACCGAATTCCTTGGGTGTCCCAATAATGCTATTCCTAACGTCAGACCGTAACAAACTTGTCGATGCCATACTGTCAGCGTATCTATCACTCTTCCTAATAAATGGTAATTAACACAACTGAAATACTGTTCTCACTTCTACACACAGCACTTCACACAACAACAAATTATTTAGTTAAATTTTCCTACAGCACTAATAAATAACTCAAGCAGCGACAATCACGTTCGGCACAACTGGTTGACTACTGGCGACTGATTGATCCTTTCAGCTGGGCAAGTACAAGAGAAGAGACGTTCGGGGAGAGGTGGGGTGACCTATTGCGATAAGCATATGCATAAGGCATTGGGAGCAAATTATTTATACTATTAATGCTCTTAGAATTTAGTACTAAAGTGTTTTCTTCGTTATCCAAGAGACTTCAATAATTTTATATTAAAATTTAATTGCACGATACACCAGAAAATCGATGGAGTTTTACAAATAATTAACTAGTTTCTATGCTTGTGGTGTACAGAAATAACCGTAATAAATTTGTTTTATGTGTTTATTTCTCCTTTCCAATGCTATTTCAATAATTTAAACGACCGAGAAATGTAGGAAATATTTAAAAAATATTTTTTGGAAAATCAGTTGAAAAGTGAATCTTTTGTTGATTTTTCTAATATTTGGGCTGTACTCGGCAGCAGGAGTTGTCTGATCGAGTTGAGATTTTTTATACGTTTTATTGATGCCATTTGGCCAAAAATCCGCACTAGCCGTAACCGGATTTCGAAAAAAAGTTTCTTTCGATACACCCTAATATTATATATATATATATATATATATATATATATATATATATATATATATATATATATATACTGTATGTATGTATCTGAGAGAATAGTAGACGGATAGATATAATTCTCTTGTGACACGTAGCGACCTACACAGCATACAAATGGGTGACGAAATTATGTTGCACTTCGAATATCTTGGGAACAAATTATCCAAAATAGATGGTTGTCAAAAAGTATTTAAAAGACTTTCATCCAGCAATGGTTCGACAATTGTTAATAATGGTATGTATGAGTTTCAAATATAAATAACCCTCACTACTTCACTCAGATTATCCCAGTTATCATTCTTGATATCTGAGCATTTGAGATTAAGGAATAAACGTCTATACCTTCTTCTGAGAGATCGTACTTAACCCTTTAGCTGTAAGAATTTCTAAGAACAAAGACACTTGAAATAACATTTACCGTCACCCCGCTCTCCATTAATTTTCTCGTGTGTACAGAGCAAACTAATGTTCTTCAAATAGGTCAAAACTGTTTTTGGCTGCGAAAAATGTGTAGTTTACAAGGTCTCCCCTCCAGTTGAAATTTGCAATGCACACACTTGCTATGTTAATAGAAATTCAAAAGATATAAGAATCTTATCTGCATGGTTTATTTTCGATTGTCGAAAATGGGTTCAGCTACGTGAAGTTGCCACCACCCATTTTGTTTTTGATATAAATTATTTATAAATCCTGAACAAACGAATATTTTATGAGAACAATCGTGAACAAACGATCTGCATGCTTTAATTTTAAAATTCTGAAAATGAGTTCCGCCAGGCTTAAACACATACTTTGTTACGCTTCTTTCTTTCACGCTTGGCATCGTGATGTGTGTGTGTGTTTATACGTATATAGGTTTATCTCGGTATAACAAACGGTTCTTCCAGTTGCGGCGATTGGACGTTAAAAGTGGGGGGATGATATGATCTAAATATGGGGGGATATGGCAAGATATGATCTAAATATGTGTATATCAATGTTAGTGTTCCTGGTTGTTTCTAATACTTTGTTGACGAAAGGTTGTATAACTAAAAGGATACTATCTTTTTTAGTTAAAATACCATATATCATGTTTCATATTTAATTAAGTAAATTAACAAGAGGAACACAGATAGGTACAACCCTTGATTCCTTGCTCATGAACATCTTAGAATTCTGCCTGGGAAATTGTGTGATCAGATTATTTAATAATATATTTGTAAAACAAATAAATAGGAAGGACATTATTAATCACACTAATGAACATGGAGGCTTGTTTTGTAGAAGTTATATTGAAACTGGGGATTAATGAACAACTTACATTTTTAATTCCACACTTGCCATTAAATGTATGTTATTACTCTTAGAAAATGAAAGACAGTAAATACTACAAGCATATGCTACGACGCAATTGTAATATTAATTCCTTTGAATTGCAATTAAAACGCTATTCCTTTAGTTGTCTTAACTCCACAGGAAGACAAATAACCAATACACACTTACGCAATGACAAATATTATATGGTACATTTTTTTTTCTATGAACCAGTAATATGTGCAAAGACTTTACATTTCCAAATGAAACTATATACATTAACAATTTTAAATTATGGCTTTTTAAAGGTAAATTATTGAATTTCAGTCAATCAGCTACAGCATCATCCCTATTTATCCTAGGGATCATGGTTAGTACCTCATTCTCTTCAGAATAGAACAACCTTTCAAACGGTTTTATTTACGTTTTCCTATCATGTCCCTAAGGCGGAAAATGTTGAGGGAAATCTGGATTTGTTTCTAATTTTTTCAAACTTTGATCCCCCCTAGACCCCCTTTGTTAACACACAGATCTCAAAATCAACTAAAAAATATGAAGGGGTGAACTAAATGTGTATAAAACATATCAAGCTTCTATCTTAAAAACTAAGTGCTGGCAAATGTTTACCAATGAGCTAAGAACATTCCCACAACGCCCCAGATGACTCGGATGTAATATAAAATTTTCCTGAGACATCCCTATTTATCCTATAATCATTGTTCGTACATCATTCCCTTCAGAATAGAACATACTTTCAAACAGTACTATAGAGATGCCACATTGTCTTGATACTTAGTCTTCCTTTCCAAGCGCTACTATCGGCTGAAGGAATTCCACTCTCTTTCGTCATCCGTAGAGCAATGTTGCCGCACTTCGGAACGCGAATCTTGCGGTCAGTACAGAAGTGCGAATTCTATACGATAGTTTCTTGTTTTTAAATCTGGCAATAGCGTAGACGACTGCAAGGTTCTCTCGCTCAGCAACAGCTCAACCCTTATTGGCTCAACGCGTGGGTGTGAGCTTTAGTTCGCATTTTTGCCACGGCTCAAGACATATTGGCAGCATAATACTCACATATCTCCATCATGTACCTGAGGTGGGAAAATCATGAAAAAAATGGATTATTTGTTAAAAAAGTATTCCTTCTTTGTACTTTTTGCCCCGTTTTACCCCCCTGTTTTAACGCAGAGATATGCAACAAATCTGAAAAATACTAAAGGGTGTACTAAATATGTGTGCAAAATTTCAATCTTCTAGGTGTAAAAGTAAGCCCGCCAAAAATAATATCTCTACAATACTCCAGGTTCCCATATAAAAAAGGATCTCAGGTAAAAATTCCCTGAGACATCCCTACTTATACTACGATCATGGTTCGTACATCATTCTTTTTAAAACAGAATAGACTTTCAAACGGCACCATTCACATGTCTCCATCATGTATCTGAGGAGGGAAAATCGCGAAAAGCGATCTTTGTTAAAAAAGATATATTTTTTTTTCTTTTTTGCCCCTCTAGACTCCCCCCCCCCTGTTCTACTGCAGAAATCTGAAAAGAATCTGGAAAATGTTAAGGGGTGCACTGAATGTGTGTGCAAAATTTCATTCTTCTAGTGCAAAAGTATGCAAAAAGTAATAAAAATGTTACAACAAAAAAATATTTTTTAGTTATGACGTCATCACAATCTACGTCTCGACGCAGAAACGCGTGAAAGCATCTATAACGTGTTCTACAATGCCTCCAGGCTTGAAAAAGAAAACAGAAGTAAAAAGCTTTTGTGGTACTTTTTTTGAAATCGAATAATGATGATTCTAGCCTATCAAAGAAAAATAGATGATATAATTTAAGAGAGTTAAGTGGTCACAACAAAAAGTGGGGGCAAGTGCCCCCTTCTCCCCATAATCGCCGCCCATGGGTTCTGCGAACTGGAACTTTTTAACAACCGGTTTGCCCGAACCGGTGTGATCCGGCTGAATAGCGCCACTGGATATATGAAGCGAAGCACTATATGGGAGCGATATATTACGTATACATTTTTGTGAGCCAGGGGGAAGGAGACCCCTGCCTTCCCATCGGGCGCCTATGGGAAAAAAAAGGTGTTCACCATTTGAGGATATCAAAGAAATCTAAAAATACGGTGTATTCGAAGAAATTATTACACAAGTCACAAATCTCTCGCGGGACTCAACAGTTCGTCTAGTTATAAGGGATAATTTGAGATTGCTACACGACAAGCTTTTATGTATGTCAAAACATGGGAGGAAAGCAAATTAAGCAATTAGTTTACGTTTTAGTAGCTTACAATAGGAGGGAAGGTAAGAGTTTGTTTACCTTTTGGGTTGTTTAGAGTGAAGTGCATTGTAATTGGTGGAATTGGTTGAGAATAGCCAATCAGATGTAAGGGATCTCAAAAGCTGTCTTTTATCATTATTTTTTTTTTCATTTTATTCATAGAGTCTTAGGAAGTCTAAAAAGTAGATAGTTGGCGAAACTGTTACACGTATAAGGTTTTCAAAATAAAATATATTAATGTGCTCAGTGAGTAATTAGATTTGAATCAAATTAAGTACAGAAAACAGAGCTTTTCAAGAAAGGGGATATTACAACTGGATTTTCAATAATTACATAGGAATATACTTTTTATGGAAATATCCCTGTTGTCTTGTTAAGTTATTTGATATGTTTTATGTCAAATCTAACTCAAAATTAAAACAAGTTTTATTTGCACTCTCAGTAGAGGAAAAATATATTTGACGAACAGTATCACTGGAACGTACATATTTCATACCAAGGCTGTTCGGGTGCTAATAACGCCAGAGGCAAACATATTTTACGAGATGGAATCATATCATCTTCCATTATCTCAATGTAAATGAATCGGTCGCTCATAGGACAGATAACAGTTCCTGTCGCTAATAGGACTGTCACTTCTGGGACTAATTCGTTACAAATGATTGGAGCTGTTTCGTGAATTTGGCGTAGCTATGATATTTGGCATATTATCACGAAGCTTTACCATATTATAGACTTTAATTTATTTAAATTCGAACTTATAGTAGTTAAATTCGGTTCAATCGTTACCCATTCACAGCTCTCTATCCTCCAATTCAACTCAGGTTAGGTTGTTTTCAAACAAAGTTAAACTATTTTGAACGACTGGTTTGTTTAAATTTTACTACATGTTGGTTCAAACATCCAACTGCTTATTAAAATGAATTGAGAACTACCAAATCTTGGTTCAGATTTTTTTTTTCAAATAAAGTTAAACTTTTAACTCATTAAATACATTTTGAACCAAATCCATTCTTTCTTTTAAATTTATTTTTTTTTACTACATTTGATTCACAACTTGTGAACCAATGATTTGAACCAGTCTATGTCGGAAGAGTTTCCATTTATTGCTTCAGAAAGTAAACAGACTTGTTTTATTTTAAATTTTCATTTTTCTCAGTGTAAAGATCCCGTCGAATTGTACGTTTTTAATACTCATAGTTCTTGTATTCATTGCATAAGACATATTTTACTGTAAGAAAGCGTAGTTATAAAGAATTAAACAGAAAGTAAAAAGAAAAATGTAAACAAACTTATATGTTATATACAACTGAAAACAATCAAATATTAATTTCGAAGCTGTAGTAGTAAAAATACCACTAAAATACCACACTATTAAGTAACAGGTTACGTCAATCATTATATAAATTCTCCTGACAGTGATGGACATGCTACTTATAAACATAGTAAAACAATTGAGTTGATTTTGAGTTTAACGTCCCTTTCAATAGCGAGGCTATATGAGACGAGACCTGCTGATTAACGTGGAATCCGAACCACATGAGCTCCCACCGGGAAACGAACCCGGGTCTCCCATGCCAAAGGCGCGTACGCTAACCATTTAGCCACGAAGGAGCTCAGTAAAACGACTGAGTTGTTCGTGAAATAAATTATTTAAATGTCAGGTATTGATTGTTATTTAATATTTTGTGGTAATATACCTTAAGTTAACGTTCATCTGGGAAGGATTGATAGTAACCACACCACAAAGGTTGAGAAATGCTTTAATGGAAACTACAAGTTAACATGAACTATTATGAGTGTATATTCCTATTTCCTGTAAATGGGTGTCATTTTCAATTTTGGTGTTAGGTATGTTCTGTTTTGAGCCTACTTAAGCTTTTCAAGTAACTGTTGGTACAGTTCCCATCATGAGATATTGAAAATATTCAACATAGCTGGTACCCTGGATTGAACTAGAACTTTCACGGCTGGAAAGCAAGCACACTAAAACGAGCGGTAAAATGATTGTGCTATTTAGACTTAGTATGTGAGCATTAATGGGGAAATAAGATTATTAGGTCTATTAGATTTAAATATGTGTACAATCTGAGGTTTGAAATAATACACGAAGAAAGAAACATTAGGCAAGGGCAAGGGCAATTATTGTGGTTTATCACATCTTTTTCACAAGTAATGATAAGACCACGTGAAAAAAAAATAGTGACTTTCTGAATCTATTTTGCTACAAATTATTGCAAAATTGAGAAGGTACTTAAAATAACAGGTAGCAGGTGGTAAAAATAGTAAAAATTGTCAGCGAATTTCAATACTCAAACGCAATTTTTTGCTCTGTTTTATCAGGCAGATATCGAGATAGTATCTTGTTGAAGGTTAGCATTAATACTTTTTATTCGTAAATATACCTAGTAGGCATCTAGTCTCTATGCTGATGATAATTTCTTCTAAAAATTTTTGTCCGGATAGCGTTAAACAAAACAAAATATCAGAGAGCTGCATTTGAGCATTATGTGGTGAAGGAATGTTCTTCACAAGAGGGAAATGTAATTTATCTTTGCTACTGGGGACATTTTTATTCATATTCGACCGGAGGGAACCAAGTGCCCGAAAGTATATCTGAAAGTAACATTGCTGTTGGTTGCCCAAACCTTCTTTTTCTTCTCTTGCTTTCTCTCTTTTTTCTAAATAGTGTGGCATCATTTATAGATCATTTTCAATTTGGCTAGAATTGGTCACAAGCTATTAAAACTCATGTTATACTTCTTTCTTTTAATATCAATATGAGCAATTCTGAAGGTATGACTTCATCTTTATAACCATCTCGCCCTGTGAAAAAAAAAAATTATGTGCAAATATTAAATTTAATGTTAAATTCGTAGTCGAAAGACATCATGTTTTATTGGATTGGGTTTGAATTTAGCGACCCCTTACACAGCGAGGCTATATGAGAAGTGGGATCCAAACCGCATGAGCTCCTGCCGAGGATCGAACAGGATGTCCCGCACCGAGGACGCGTACGCTGACCATATAGCCACGGAGGAGCTCTCGTCATTTGCGAATTCTGATTACAAAGTATTGGATTTAAATACCTTTTTCTCTATGCAATGAAAATTAATTACGAATTTTAATTAGGAAATAATGTCTAGTTTTGTTGAATAGAAAGTATTAATTTAGCCGAAATCGTGTATTGTATAGAAAGATTCAAACTAGATTGGGATGATGATTCCGGGTGAGTCTACCAGCAAACCTCAGCAACGGTTCGCGAGGACAATGTAAGAACAGGTTTTCTCTTCTGAAAACAATAAGACTAGACATGGGAGAGGGCCTGGAAAGGACAAGAGACCTCCAGCTGCTCGAAAACTCTTTTATCCGAGCCGTTTTTACGCACCGTATCTACGCCCGAAGCTAAAAGAAGCCAGACTTTTCCAGCGTATAAAAATTCGGTACGTAAACGTACGCCAGGTCCCATACACTAACGTATTGACAGCTGCTAACAAGAATAGCGTATGAAATTTTATGATTACGCCGGAAAAATACACCAGTGTATGGTAAACTTTACACCGGCCATACATTGACGTATTTTTCAGTCGTAGCCATAAAATTTCATGCGATAGTCTTGTTAGCAGCTGTCAATACGTTAGTGTATGGGACCTGGCGTACGTTTACGTACCGAATTTTCATACGCTGGAAAAGTCTGGCTTCTTTTAACTTTGGGCGTAGATACGGTGCGTAGAAACGGCTCAGATGAAAGGGTTTTCGAGCAGCAGGTGGTCTCTTGCCCTTTCCACGGCCTTCTCCCTGGTCTGGTCTTATTGTTTTCAGAAGAGAGAACCTGTTCTTTAGTTGTCCTCGCGAATCGTTGCTGAGGTTTGCAGGTAGACTCACCAGAAATCATCATTCCAATCTAGTTTCAGTCTTTCCAAACAAGATACAATTTCGGCTAAACTAATATTTCCTATTGCACAAAACGAGACATTATTTCCTAATTAAAATTCATAATTAATTTTGAGTGCACAGAGAAAAAGGTATTTAAATCCAATACTTCCTAATCTGAATTCGCAAATT
The DNA here is from genome assembly GCF_964235325.1 of Thermobia domestica. Taxonomy (NCBI): domain Eukaryota; kingdom Metazoa; phylum Arthropoda; class Insecta; order Zygentoma; family Lepismatidae; genus Thermobia; species Thermobia domestica. The sequence continues at coordinate 212,890,771 of NC_137457.1, read as the reverse complement.
ATGAGAGCTCCTCCGTAGCTATATAGTCAGCGTACGCGTCCTCGGTGCTTGTTCGATTCTAGGCGGGAGCTCATGCGGTTCGCGTTCTACTTCTCATATAGGCTCGCTAAACTTATCGAACCTGATGCCTTTCGACTAGGAATTTAAGATTTAATTTAATTTTTGCACATTAGTTTTTTTTTTCACACAGGTAAAGGCGCATATAAAGATGAAGTCACACCTTCAGAGTTACCCATGTTGTGATACTGAAATGAAATCTTTGAGTTTAACTTCCCACGATTATGCCCTTTAGACTAAAGGATACAATAATTAAGGCAAGTGAATGATGATGAGAGAATTGGTGGAATGAAATGTGGGAGGAAACGAGAGTACCCTGAGAAAACCCACGGACATGATGTTGCCCACACAAACTTATTTGCACGGGGATTGAACCAGGGACCCCACGCACCAGAGATAAGTGTTTTAGCACTGAGCCGCTGTGGCCCTCTGTTGTGATATTAAAAAAAAAAAAAAGAGTATGACTGTCAATAGCATATGACCAATTCTTGCCGAATTGAAAATTATCTATAAATCCTATGTTGCTCCCACTATTGAGTATTGTTCTCCTATCTGGTCTATGGCCTGCCCTACTCATTTAAAAAATTAAATTCCGTAATTAATTTCTCTTTAGCCATTGTATCCTACCGAGTACCTCACCTCAGAACACTTCCAAAAAATAAAGTTTTAAAATCCCTCAATATCAAACCTACCCTAGTGAGAAACAAAATTTCTGACCTAATATTTTTGCAAAAAATTGTAAATGGCCACACATCATATGAACAGTTGCTAAGTCAGATCAATTTTCGCGTACCCGCTAGAACAACACGGTCTAGTGATCTCTTTTACACTCGAGCGGTGAGAGTTAATATTGTCCAAAGCAGGAGTGTAGCCAGCAGGTTAATGTAGGAGGGGCCCGTCGTTTTTCAAGGGGGGCCAAGCCAAAAAAAAGTGTTGCAGCTAGTGTTTCTGAGGCCTATAAAAAGCCGGAAAATTTTGGTTTCCTTCCGGAATACTAAAACCACTGCTTTTTTAAAGCTTATTATTATTATTATTATTATTATTATTATTATTATTATTATTATTATTATTATTATTATTATTATTATTATTTTACTTTTCCTCCATAAATTATATTCCACATAGTTTTTATTATATTTAACCCAGAACTACTGTCCCGGACCGAATGTTATATCTTTGTGCGTAACTATTTCAGTTTAAGCCTTTGTACACAGAACCTATCAATATAAGATTGATTTTCTTTGAAATTGCATCTAACTTCTTTAAGATTTCCCAACAAAAATATTTATTTGTTATTCGTGACTAAACAAACAATTATTTTATTAACAGCTATATCTTACTTCCTGTTTTACACCAAGTAGCATTTTAAAAAAGCGAATGAAATCCAAACTAAGAAATTGAATAAAAACTTTGTTTTTCACCAAATTTTCCATATGATAAAAAATGTTCTATAAAACACGAGGTAGAGCATATAAACATATAATGCACTTACAAATTAATTTAGTACCAATGTTTTATGGTAGTATTTATAGTATCTTGTTAAAACGTTTATCATCAAACTGTCAAATATAAATCGCAGTAAATTTTGTAATCTGCTGTCACAAAAAAAGTATTCCATGTTACTTTCCGATCAGTATAAGGAAAAGATACCATCAGCAGCGTAGCGAGCATTACAAGATGGGGGGGGGGATGAAACTTGACATTGCCAAGTCTTGATTTTAAAAATTGCCGAGTCTTATTTAAAAAAATAAAAAGTGTTTCTAAAATCTTAGACTTACTTTTACCAACCCTGTGGAAATCTATTACAGCAACCTTATTTTCATATTCGTCCCATTCCATGCCTCGTCTGAGATGCGAATACGAAAAGTCCTTGTTTCACTTTCGAGTGCAATTTTACACCTCAACTCAGGATCATTATCACCATGCACGATGCACAACTGCTAGTTTGACAACTTATGGCTAGGTTAGATAATCTGCGCCACTCAATTCTCACGAGAACCTCTAAAGCTATAATCTGTTGTAGAAATGCATTATAAAACGTAGAATAAGGTAGGCTATATTTACTGCTTGTGATATAGGGACATATAATTTACATAAACACTCAATTGAGGGGTTCAATGAGAGACCAGGCTAACTTGCACACAAATACCTCCTTAGCTCATCTACTTCATATTTTAAGGACGTTTGGTAAAACGTCGGATCTTGTTGGGTAGGGTGCGGAAAAAGGCTCTGGCAGAAAAGTGGGAGAAAGCATGAGAGAAGGTCTTTGTAGAATGATTTTCTACCAAAATAAATAATGTATGTAGTTAGAGAAGAGGAAAATACACTATAATACATATCATAATATGAGATTTGATTCTACATTAAATTCATTATTTATTATCGAATTGAAATAATGAAATTGTGAAAAAGAGGGTGTGAAATCCTTGGCGAACAGGGAAATTTCCCCCACTGAATATTTTTGGACAAAATTCCCTCACTAAATCCTTGCTGGGAGAGATAATACACTGAAATAATGTCAGAAGTTTCAAAGTAATTACCGTAATTCATATGTAATCAACGTGTATTTCATATTTAATTATTAGATGAACTAGTGATCAGCGGTATACTAGTAATATCTAACTATGTATAGTTTACTACTTCTGGATGCCCAAATATGTGAACTTTCTATATCGAAAGTTTGAAGCATAAAAGTGCGCGTTTTTTTTTAAACTCTTCAGTCCTTGTCTCCTCCCACTTCGATTTCATGATTTCGCACTCTGATGAAATATATTAAATACCGGCAGGAAAAATACTAATATATAACCTTCCTTTTAGGCGCCCCTCCAACCACGCACCCGGGGCACGTGCCTTGCTTCCTCCCCCATAGTTGCGGCCCTGTGAGCTACATAATTAACATACAGCGGTATATGTAATGCTTTGACTTACAAATGCGGAAGAAGGAAGAATTACAATTTGTGTTTAACTTTCGAAAGAAGCAATTACGGGATTAAAAACAAGGTAGGAAAGGCAACACATTTGTATGAAAATGAATTGAAACATACACCGGTGTATGCTTTCACCCAGCAGACGTATTGTTTTGGACCCCAAAATGTGACTTTTGGAATCTTGCACTTAGGTTCACAGCGGAAGCGACGAAATGACTTGACTCCAGTGCCATGCCATGGTAACTCAGCGCTCAGGGGGAGAGTATACGACGGTGCCCCCGTACTTATGGGTGAGATCAACAGACCAGCCGCGAAGCGCCACCATGCTTGGCGCGAAGCGATACAAAATTTTCAAAATTAAACCTTGCTTTCTCTTGATTTTGAGCACTTTTAATTACTTTTTCCCTTGCATTTTATACACGTGTACGCACATGTATTTTCCTCCCGAAGTTTGTGCCCCTTTACATCCCGGGGTGGTCGCCCCATCCCAAGGCACGGCACTGCTTGATATCCATTGTAGCATTTCTCCCCACCGAACAACACCGCCAGAAATCTATTGTGATACCACTCCCAAAACACATTTTGTTCAATTCTCGCTACTCGAAAAGTCCTGTAAATAGAGTCTTCCTGCAAAACAACTGAAATAATCTATTGTTTTCCTCCGTATTAATATGATCACTTTTTGTTCAAAGGGAAAGGTCTATTCACACACAAAGCAGATACGGTTACACAATATATTCACTCTGGTATCAAAATCTACTTCCCTTTGATATTTTACTATTGGGAAAAAACTCCTAAATTTGTCAAATTTACATACCATACATAGTAAAATTTATACTAACCAGTCACTGCCTTGTTCTTATTTTATTAATAGGCCAATTAATTCTTACTATTCTATTATTAATTTCCACAATCTGCGTGTTGTCTTGTATACGCTCTTGTATCAAATGCTTTTGCGTCCAATGCTCTACCTGCAACCGAAACGCTTCTTCTGTCTGTCTTTGTTTTAATTTAGCACGCCACCTCTATTCAGCGCTTGTCAGTGGTACAATTTCCCGATTTTTCATTAAATATTCTTCAAAATGTTTAGGAATATCAAATGAACAAAAGTGAAGTGTGATCACTTGCAGAGTCGGATTTAGGTTTAGTGGGGCTCTAAACTGTTGAAGGTAATGGGGCCCTTTATGTGTCCAGGTGAACGTAGGCACCCTATATACAGAAATGGATAAACTAATGATATTTAAGGAAGCAGGCTAGCAGAAGGGGCACCATTACTTACATCATAGTAGCCTACACAACAGGAAGCACGTCCTACGTACCGTATATGTAAATTTTATTTTAATGATTGGTTTTCTTATACATTTGAAATGGATATCCAGTTTTCTTCAGGTTTTTGGGGCCCACAAGACAGTGGGGCCCTAAGCTATAGCTTGTTTAGCTTATACGTAAATCCGGCACTGATCACTTGCAACAAGTAAAGAAGCTTTCAACGAATATATCGATTCATTTCAAGATAGGAAACTACACAAAATTTATACCAATTCCATAAAAGAACTGATAATGATTTACAGCACGAACAAAGCGTCATTCTTCAAATTGCCAACTAGATATTTTAATTTGCCAACTTAAGAAATTGAGAACTTTGAGGGGGGGAGAAGCTTCACCCTTGCCCCCCTTAACGACGCCCCTGGATACTATACTATTTTTCGATTGGTATGGTAAAATAGTATTTTCATACTATTTTAACGTAAATTATTAATTACATGTAAATTTTGTTATTTTTAAATGATTGAAGGTAGGTAATCTTACGATGATGTTTTATAAGCTGGTCATTTGGGGGGACTGGCCCCGATGGGCCACCCCCGGTGGCTACACCCCTGGTCTAAAGGTCCCTTCTAAACAAAATTATCAGTTCCTATAATCAGTTACCAGAAACTGTAGACGTTTTTTCATGTGAGTATACTTTCAGATCATCTATAAATAAGATATTTTTGTAATGTTGCTGTTGTCTCGTACCATCTTGACCTCAAATTGTTATTAAATTGTTAAAATGTTTCAGAGTAAAATGGCCTAGTGCTGTATCTGAAACCTGTTATAAATAAATAAATAAATAAATGATGCCACGCTATTTACAAAAACGAAAAAAGAAAAAGAAAGAAAACAAAAGAAAAGAAAAGTAAAGTAAAGAAAAGAAAAGTGAAAGATAAGATTAGCGCAACCAGCAACAATGTTTCTTCCAGGCATACTGCCAGGAACTTGGTTCCCTCCGGCCGAACACAAATAAACCTGATCCCAATAACAAAGATAAATTACATTTCACTCTTGTGCAGGACACTCCTTCACCAAGTAAAATGCATTTTTTTTTTATCCGGCACTTCCCTGAAAAAATTATTGGAAGAAAGCATCACCAGCATTAAAGCTATAGCTACCTACGAAGTAAGTTTAAATAGTAGTAATCCTGACCTTGAACAAGATAGTATCCGATATTTCCTTGATAACACGGAACAAATAACTGAGTTTGAATATCGAAATTCGATTACGATTCTTGCCATATTGACAATATGCTGCTTGTTATTTTAAGTACTTTCTCAACTTTACAAGAATTTATAGCGAAATAGGTTCAGAAAGTAACTATTTTTTCACGCGATCTTGACATTACTCGTAAAAAAAGAATTAATAAACCAGGAGATATAATGTTTGTTTCTTCGTATATTATTCCAAACCTCAGTTTGTGCAAATATTTAAATCTAATAATAATCCTATTTCACCGTTAGTGCTTACATACTAACTCAAATATCAAATCGTTGTACAGCTTTTTTTGTGTGTGGTTGCTTCCCAGCCGTAAAAGTTCTGGTTCAACTCGAGATACCAGCCATGTTGAATATTTTTCTACATTGTATTATATCTCATCATGATGGGGATATGTTTACGAACACTTACCTGAAAAGTACCATAGATGTAAACCCAAAAGAGATCATAACTAAGACCAGAATTGAAAATTACACCCATTTACAGGAAATACACTCATAAATTTATATTAACTTATTAAAGCATTTCTCAATCTCAGTGTTGGGAGTACTATCAAACCTTCCTAGATAAATGTCAACTTAAGGTATATTGCCATAAAATATTATGTAACACTCAATACTTGTCATTTAAATAATTTATTTCACGAACAACTCAATCGTTTTATTATGTTTGTAAGTAGTACCGGTATATGCATCATTATTAGGAGCATTGACATAATTGACGCAATCAGCTACTTAATAGTGTATATTTTTCATAGACATTACATATTGAACATAGTAGAAACTCATCTTCAAGACTGCTTCGTGTGGATGTTTCCATATTGCAGGCTATTAATTAAACATTTATTTATGAAATATAAACTATCACCTAAGGAGTTCTTCAGAAATTCGAAAAAAATCTCCCTCAAGAGTAAACTACCCGTTATGGATGTTTTCAGGAAAAATTAGTTATGTCATATTGTCCGGTTATTAATAAACCATTGAGGCGATACAATTTACACTAGTTCAATTCTATGGCTGGGTAGCCAACTTGAAAAGTGCCATTCCTGGCTGTGTAAGCCAATTTGAAAAGTAACACTTTCGATAATTAGAATTCTGGCTGCGTACGCCAGCTTGAAAAGCGCTAACAACTTACGTTACCTTAATTGTATCCGTAGCTGACATTTGGAGAATGAAGGAAAGAAAGAAAAGGAAAAAAAAGTTGGGTCGCCGTTATTCCTTCTTACACTATAGTTCATAGGCCAGTAAACACAACGCTACTTACTCCAGATTCTTGTACACTAATGGCATCGTCGATGCTGAGGAAAGAGATGAAAAAAGAAAAAAAATCATTTAGGACAACACCATATATCTTGCAACTCTATTTATTTACTTTACTTGTTATAACGTATAATACTAAACTCCCATTAACAATTATGATCAGGGACAGCTAGATTCAGGAAAAAAAATTGTATTCCGTTTAAATTTCTCAAACCTTTAACGCCAACACATCTCAAAGGTGAGTAACAGTAGAAGTTAAACAGTATTGTAAAAACAGTAAAAGAGTTGTTTACAATTTACTAGACAATAGCACAAAACCTCGATGGGCTACTTCACCAAAAGGAAATTTACCAATTACATTACTGCTCGTAAAGATCTCACTACAGAGAAAGAGTAGACCTACGGCTGTGTCGATTGACCTTCCCCCTTTACGTACATAACTTCTCCACTTTGTCCGCATCCAACTGTTAAGAAGGCATTTCCCTCAACATAATTTACAATTAACAGCGGCGGTAATAACGATACATTCTGTAGCACATTATGGGGAATACAAGACCAGCCAGTGAAATTTAACTCAACTTCTGACACTTTCGCATTAAAGTACGAGCGGTATCGTACACCCACCGTCTCAACGTGCCTCACTGATCTAGTGAGCAACATTACAGCCAAACATGACGTAAAGACAACTGGAGGGTTTAATACAAAATTTGAGGTGTGGCGACTTAATACTTAGATTGTGGAATATATAGATATTAATAGACAATACAGAATACCCGTTACTAAACAGACATAAACTAGCCATCGCTAGGCTCACTTCACTTTGTCAAATAAAGCACCTTAGAAATAGACAATACGGAATGCCCACTACTGGGCGAACATGAGCTAGATGGTATCGAGTGATACGTTATACATCTAAACATCTCTAGGGAATGATTTTATTCAGAGCAAGAAAGGAACGGTGTTGATATCAGACTACCCCGTCGGCGTATGATTCGACTTACTGGATAGAGACTCACTTTCGTTTACTCGGACATGTTACGGACAGAACTCACTTTAGACAATATTATAGACATTGTGAACTGACGCAGATAATATGAAAGCACTGAAAACCAAGAATTATTGAATGTATATTATTGTTTGTTTATAAACGATCTGTATTAATATAATGAACACACAAAAATATTAATATGACATTAAATATTGTGATTAGAAACGATTTGGACAGATTATAAACGGTGGACAAATTTCTTTCACAACTTCCTGGACGACGTCAGTTTCTCCACGAAACGGAATAAAGAATAGTAAACATATTTACCTGGGAAACAGTTACCAGAGCTTACCAAACCTTACTTTCACTTCACTAGTAAGAACACTGCAGAAACATTGCGCGCGCAACAATGTCCCAGGGCGGCGACAAGTCCCGACGACTTCTCCAACATCTCACCATACAGCAATCACAACCATAATCTTGGCACAGATTGACCAGAGGGTAACGTCTCCTTAGTTGATACCAACCAAACACCCTTCCACCACTGCTCAGGTAGACAGAAGTTCCCTGCAAAGTTGCCACAGCACTATTGGTAAGTGAATAGGCGACGGATCACTCAAGAAACTTCAACAAAATTGGATGAGAACCGTTTGTCCATTGGCAGTCCAGGAACGTTTAAATTCCACAGAAGCAGGTATGACCAATAACCGGTGACATGGTATGAAATCCCTTACTAAGAAGGTCTGATGACAATGAATCGTTGTGTCAGAAGACGAGGAATCCCCACTTCAAGAGGACGAAGCCATACATAATCGAATGTGGTTTGGAGACAATAGAGAAAGGCTATTAGACTTCAGATCTCATCACAGCAGTGATTTACGAGTATTGCACCAATCCCAGTAATACGTCAGACACACACACGCCGAGCAAGGTTTAGACGAATCCTTTATAATTTACGATATATTCATTCCTCAACACAATGTTTAACCACAGTAATACTTAAGATGGGCACTGATAATAAACACACACTCGCCCACTGCATAATTCGTAAGGAACCTTATGTCCAAAAACATGGACAATTGTACTTCTCACTACACTCCCACCATATTTTTTAGTACAAAGAACTAAGTCGAAGGGGGGCACGCTCTACGGCCTGCTCGCTCCTGATTGGTCATTCCATACTGCGCATCAAAGCATAATACGAAAACGACAACTTTAATAATAATACAGATATAACTAAGGGGGAATAAAAATTATATGAGTGAGCATTTATATATGCATGTTCATAATAATCCTTCCATTTACATGAAACACAAAAATTTAAATTATTTCAAACAATAAGAGCTACTCTCAAAAGCCGCTCAACGCAAAACATAGACATACAAAGAAAAGTAGCATACTATAACTACACACACTGGTCCAATTGTCGACCATCTTGAATCCTTCATGAGAGTCGAGAATTGAGAACATATAGTAAGAAATAACATTAACTGAGAGCTAATTAACATTTCCGCAAATATTCTCTTTGAGAAAATGTAACGCTCAAAGAGGAACGTTACACCATTTATTTATCAATTACAAACAAAATTAACTGACTCGTGTTTGAGAAAACATCTCGAAAAAACTCACAGGCAAGAGTAAACTAACCTTTTTGTATTTTTACCACAGAAATAACTTATGCCAGATAATAAAAGTGGTAATGAAATATTGATGTACGAGCAGAATCGTTAGTGTCATTTTCGATAAAATCGCGTTTGTCTTTTTATTTTCATCTATCAGTGAACTACCTTTATTTTGGGGGATAGGAACAAAATTCGAAAACCTTCCTTTGGAAATCTGATAAAAGTATTAAGTTTAGAAACATCATTCGAATTTAAACAAAATTATCCGATGTTGAGTTTGTCCTTACTACTCAATTGATTTGTATGTATATGTGGAAACCCTCAAGTTCGGGTGGATTTTACCCGTCGACCATCAAGAACGAAGAAAAAAGTCATTAAGTGTTTAAAACATTTTTTAATACAGTAAATTACTAAAGACTACATTTAAAGAAAACATGAAAATAAACAGTGATAAACTGGTAATAACCGAAAACCAGAGTAGAACTGAATTTAACCTGACCCCGCATGCTAACACCGGGCGGCGGTAATTTTGTCACCGGAAAATTTGTCACCGGTGATTTTGTCACCAAAATATTACCATATAGGTAATTTCGTCACCGTAAATAATGTCACGATAATTTCATCACCAGTGTCTTTTAGAACATAATACAAGTACAATGAATGAACTCGAAAAAGTTTTTGAAATTGTTTCCTTTAATCTTCAACTGAAGCAAAACTATGCAGCATAATCAAAATAGATTATTATTATTAAATAAATATTACATATTTTAGATATCGTATTTGAGACAAGAGATAAAAGTTTCCAGTAATTCTATTACAGAAATATTGTCATATAGGAAATTTTATCACGGTTATTTCTTCACCTTTGTTGAATTAAATAGAGACAAAGCAAACCATCAAACAGCTTACGTTATTTTAATAAAACTTAGAAAACAATTCAGTTGGTGTTGAACTCTGCAAAATTGAAGTTTCTGGTACTCGACGGAAGAACAAGCACCAGTAGAAGAAAATAACGTCTGCTTGAGCAAATATTAAAAGCACAGGCAACATAGGGCACTAATGGGTTCATTATTCACTATTTACAAATATTAAATTTCGCGAATATCAAAATTTCAGAACAGAAAATAGCAAACAAATATGGGAAGATACGCCAATCTGTTAATTTTCCCGCAGAATAGACGAAAATTTTCATTGTTCTAGTACCGTTCTCTGAGCCCAAACTCTTGGACCTTCCAAGTTAACAGAGTCATTTGAAAAGAGTGGCCCTTTTTTAGGAGCTATTAAAAGAATTATATTTCAACTCTGAGTAAACATTAGCAAATTGTTATTGGATATATGTGAAGAAAACAAATTTCTATAAAGGAAGAAAAACGTATAAATATTTCTGGATATTTCCTTTAAATATAGCCTTATGAAGCTATTAAAAAGTGAAACATGGATGGTGAACGCCAACTTTTCACTGGCTCAAAAAAAAAAAAAAAAAAAAAAAAAAAAAGTGTATGTTATTTGAGGTGAGACTTCCTTTACTAGGTATACGCCCTAATGTAGACCAAGACTTAAAATTCATATGAAGAACTGTTTCGTGCGGTGGTGCATCAGTGCAGTGAATTTAGTGAATATCCGAACCTGTAACTATGATAATGAATTTTGATATAGCGTAAATGCTGGCTGTAAATGCAACTTTTGGAGATTCAACTCGTTTATAGCGTTACTTTTTTCACCTGACTCAGTCAACATGGAGGAAGGTCCAAGAGCTTGGACTCTTAGAACGGTACAAGAGCAATGAAAATTTTCGTCTATTTTGCGAGAAAATAAACAGATTTGCATTTCTTTCAATAGCAGATGTGTATCGATTAATACAAGTGACCGGAGGAAGAGCTGTAACTTCTGGACTATTTTGATAGCACTTACGTGTCAAACACGTATCGCCGTGTTAAAGCTCGGTCTGGGAATATTTGTTTGGGTAATGTGCCCGTCTATATCCCCCAGAGAATTGGAATGTTCACCAAGCTACTTTTAACAGCAATTCTAGGATAAATAATATTTGTGAATTGTGGAACTAGAAGTTTCATCATCTAGTAGAAATGTCCCACGCAACTATTTGGAAGCTTATTCATGAAATTCAACAAGTTGAAGCAATGGTTTCAGCTGTGCTTCATCAAGATGCTGTGGGGCAACCACCCAAACAGCAAACTAGAAGAGTGTTTCAGATTTTTCAGAAACGGTTCTAGTCTTTGTGCTTAACGTATAACACTGGAACTAAATGTTTGAAAAAAATTTTACTTGTTGTTTCTTATAATGTTATGAATAGTAGAAAATTAGAAAATGAATATGTAAACCATTTATTGCATTAATAAAGTTATATTTCGTTTGATAATTTTGTGTTCTGAAATTTTAATATTGCCAAAACTTAATATTTGTAAATAGTGATATATAAATCCATTACTGGCCCATTTTGGCTGTGCTTTTAACATTTGCTGAAACTGACATTGTTATTTTACTGCTGTTTGTTCTTGCTTCGAGTATCCGAAACTTTGATTTTCCAGAGTCGAACACCAACTGAATTGTTTTCCAACTTTGATTAAGATAAGGTCAGTTGTTTCGGTCGTTTACTTTGTCTCTACTTAGTTCAACAAAGGTGAAAAAATGACTATGACAAAATTTCCTGCATGCTAATATTTTGGTGACAAAATTACAAGTGACGAAATTACTATGTCGAAATTTCCGGTGACGAAATAACCTACATGCTAATATTTTGGTGACAAAATTAGCGGTGACGAAAATTCCGGTGATAAAATTACCTAAGTCCGCTAACACCCAACCTTTCAATAAATAAATATTTAAATGATTTTTAACAACTAGATAAAAACTAAATGGCAAGATAAACTTTAAAATAAAAAAAGGTAGGTGGAAGCAGCGGGGAGGATCCTTCAACTTACAAAAGCCGAAGTAACAAGGATCAAACTATTTTTAAAGAATGGGGCTGGAGGTAGTTGTATGTTTTGTTTTTCCTTTCTGTCCTATTTTTGAGCTGTGGATAAGGTAGTAAAAGTTGGTATCCCGTGAGGGTATAATTTATTCTATTTGTTACTACTATATTCTTCGTTAATTTTATAAGAAATAAAAAAAAACGAAAGCTGCAACCATCAATAAATCATATTTTCTTTAAATTGTATTTATTATTCAGTAGCCCACATTTAACAACCAAAGTCAACGGTCTAAAACATTGTATAACAAAAAAAAAAAAAAAAAAAAAATCAACTATCGGAACACTCCTTTATTCCCTTATTCTTTGTAAACTGCAGTTCCAAACAATAGGCTTATTTCGGAAGGTAAGAGGAAACCACACATCAAGCTCGTTCAGATTGTATTAAATCATCCTTGTGTCTGTTTAGAAATTTAAATGTTTGCAATCTACATCGTAAAAAATTGAATATAACTTTTTCCCCTGACCTGTGTCCTCCTCCTTCGAAGTACGATATATATAAATATTTAGTGATCTCAGATCACTAAGTACAATGATCTAAGATTGTACCAAAAATAGGTCAAATGGATTGAGCTGCTTGGACGTAATATAGATAAATGTGAACTTTTAATCCTCTTCGGCCTCGCTCCCAGTCTGTTTCTTCTATGCTTTCTTTTTATTATTTTACTTAACAACACAATGTTTGTAGCACCTGCACTTAAAACCATGGCCTTAGATAGATCCATCTTGTTCAAGCAACTTGAGTAAACTGGAAAACGACCATGTGCTCAAACAACAGGCAAGAGGAAGAGCGAAAAATGACCGCTTCTTTTTCTTCTTCTTTTACGCGCCTATTTTTACGTTAGGTGTATGGGCCAACTTACGGACCGAAATTTACGACATCATTTTACGGACCGAAAATACGCGCCGAAAGTACGCTAGTGTATGTTAGCCTTTAGAAGAAATCATTTTTAATGAACTTACCGTCGGGTATCGGAGAATCACATCGAAAGTGTAGCGCCTCAAGTGTCGTGCCTGCTGCTATGTGGGCCAAATTTTCCACACAAATCACTCGATCAAATTGTCTTCACTATTCTGCCGCTCGTGGACTGTGATCCCGTCATCTGATCGTCCAAACGCGCATGCGCAAAGTTACAAACGCGTGAAGAATAGGCGTGGCTCATTACTGTGAGCTAAACATTTTCATTGGGAGTAGAATCTTCCTCCTCTTTCGTGAAACAAACACTATGTTAGTGCGGTTTTTCGAGGAGGTCGCTGGTGTTGTGTTTACATCAGTTTCTTGCTAAGCGCAGTGGGACAGGAGAGTGGAGAGCGTCACTCTGCAGTGTATCCAACCATTTCTAAAAGTTGCAGTTTCCATGTTATAAGTAGCCTAATCTGTTTCGCTTAATAAAGAACGCCATAAATTATATAGTTGTTATTGAATGCAAGAATGGTTATTCCTGCAGTAATGCAGATGTATTGTGGATAATAACATATGCATGGAAATTAACATTAAGAACAACATAGCATGCAATTGAGTTTCTACCATGTATTAGGCAGACTGTAGATTGATTACGTTTTATTTGATTTCATTATAAGACAGGAACGACCTGTAAAACACAGGAATAATGATGCCAATAACTAAAAGATTAATTAGATTTCATAGCTTAGAGACTTGCGCAATACCTTGTAACTGTAAGATTAAATCAAGGCTTGCGATGCTTGTATTTGTTTTAAATGTATGTTTATCGGTTGGTAAATTATTTTCTCGTGTTTTAGCCAGGGAAGAATTCCGATACCTTTCCACTCGAGAACCGTGGAAGTCCTCTTCGTTGGTCTATTGGCTAGCGCATGTGCCTTTGTTGTACGTGGTTCTAGGTGCGCTCACGGTGAGCTCAAAAATTAATTTTACAATCTTTCACTTTCATTAATCATTTGTCTTCTCTAGCATAAAGAATATAAGAATGGGACGTTAAACTAAAGAAATTTCATTTCATTTTTTCGATGAATGTGAACCCTTTGGGGGAAAAGGAGGTGAAGAAGAAATTTTTCCTTCATTTTTTAAAGGGCTATGGGATTGGATAGCTTGCATTTCGACATTGACTTGTAAAATCTGATTACAGTGCATCTTTCTTTTAGGATTATTATCGTAATGCAGCCTTCTGGTAAATGTGGAATAAAAGTATTGATAAAACATCAGCGAATGGGTAATGTAAGCGTAAGTAGCATTGCTTCAACACATGATAAACTCACAATTTTTATTTATGAGTACAGAAATTCCCCTTGAACATGAACTCCCTTTGAATTTCTTTCAGACTCTAGGTCTCAGGTGGCAAAGAATTAGTTCTACTGTCTGTTTTGATACACATTGGGAGCCTAGTGTTATCTTTGTGTCTGTAATACATAATCATTTGTCGATTGACTTCAGAGGACTGAGTTTAGCCTGTAAGCACAAGTTGCATATAGTTCAAACATATCAGTTGTACAATCTTGTTTAACAAATCCTGCCCCTCTCCCTCTTTTATCTGAAAAGACCTATTTTGTTGTCCACATATGAAATCCAAAGACAAAATCAATCATCTTTAAACAGCTGTATTTTTATTTCAAGTCTAAGTATTAAAATGTGCTAGGTATGTTTGCAAGAGGTTGGGTGTCTTTTCTTTTCTTTTCTTTCTTTCTTTCTTTTTTTTTTTTTTTTTTTTCTACTAATGAGCTTAGGTACCTAATATTGGCACTCACCTTTTTCATGAATTGGTGAAAGAAGCGGCCGCGCGATTCCGGCCAATTGTTTCATCACCGATATCTTTGAGCAATGAGATAACAGTGGAAGACAAACTTCGTTCTTCAAACTTGATGCAACTGGTTTTGCTATTCAAATACATATCTGTTCACTCTAATCAGTTTTAGAAGCAGCGTCAATTTTATAATAACATAATGCCTGTAGGAGTTACCCTGAAAATATATTTTATATTTCTTTTTTAATACATAATTCATTTTTGCTGAATTTCACTGGAGTTCAATACCTTGGAAAAACAAGGAATCTTCAATTGTCAGGCACCCCAATTTAAACTTTAAACGCTCCCCTATTGCCTCCAATTTACACTGGGTATATTTCTTTTAAATAAAGTTTTCAAAATAAGGCAGAAATACTGGATTTTTAAAATTATCAAACCATGCTAAATAATGACAGGTTAGACATCAGAGAGAGTTATCTTTATCTACCATGTCAATCAGGGGCGGATCCAAGTCTCCTTCGGAGGAGGTTAGGAGTGTGACGGTGAAAGATTATCAGTTTCTCTCTGACCGAATTTTTGCAGTACATCCGAAAATGATCTCAATGCAAAAGAAACTTGTTACTCAAGACACTGCTTAGACAGTCGATCGGAGATTACATGGCCCAACTTGATCGCAATTTCGAAGACGTCTTATCTCAAAACTACATAATAGTACTTGCTTTAAACAACGAAAGTGCAGTTGCCAAAGTATAACTTAGATTCACAAAGATGAACTTCGAGGTTTTGTTAACAGAAGAAGTAGGAATTCCTTACACTCGAAAGCTACGAAGTTCGTAGTGTTTCTTTGTACAACACTGAGGTTTATACGCAAGTTATTGCCAAATTAATATGGAGGGTGTATGTACTTTTTTGTGCAGTCCCTTAAAGTATTCTGGAAATAACTTCTATAACTTTTGAAACCATTGGCGTCTCTAGCATGTAAAATTTTGGGGGACATCAAAGAAAGTGATTTAAATGGTACTACGTAGCCGAACCTATGTATAATATTCGATTCCACTTCTTACCTTTCCGCTTACCTTCACAGACTCCCTTAGGTATATCAAGAACTCTGTTATAATCGTTTCACAACCTGAATATTATATTCCAAATAAATATAATAGTATTTATATGTTTGAGTTGATTTTAGTTTAGCGTCCCTTTCAGCAGCGAAGCTATATGAGACGTGGACCTACTGATTAACGTGGAATCCGAACCACATGAGCTCCCGCCGGGAATCGAAAGTATTTATATGTTATTCTGTCGTTAATATATAAATTAAATTAGAATAAAATATTGAATATTTTGTACCTCAAAATTTGGGCGGAACGCGTCCCTCCCGCCAGAGACGCCCGTGTTTGAAACTGTGTTTGTCTTAAACATAGACGCTATGCGTGAAGTGGTTTATTACGAACAGGACAAAAATAACTGTAATAGATTAATTACAAGTAACCCGGTTAGAAATACTGTTGTTTGTATATTAGTTCCAAAACCGGCCGCCCGCACCCGTTCGCTGGTCAAGTGGCGAATATAACCGGCATAATCGTGGGACGTTAAACTTAAAGATTTCATTTCATTTTTTCAAGTGACGAATGTTAAAAAGGAAACAAGAATTGGTCCAGTAAGTGCTGGTCTCTGGTGGCAAAGGGTCCAAGTATTTGAAGAGTTTCAATGAATCTTGCATCTAATTCGAAAATAGTCACGTTTTACTGTTACCTCCAATATTTTCTTGAGGAAATTAATTATTCATCAGGTTGATGTTCGCTCTTCAGTAAACTATATACAATTTTAGTTATTTTGAACACAACGCTCCACTTTCCACTCGAAATTTACATACTAAGATAAAATATTCAATTATTATTAGAATTATTATTAGACCTACTATTACAACTAGTACTAGTAGTATTAGTAGTAGTACTATTAGTATTATATTTACAGACAGGAAGTTTGGGTCACATTATATGTTACAAAGAAATGCAATAAGTATGATCGTAGTTCCTTTGCGACCTATTTCTCAGTTGTAAAAACACCATCTAAGGAAATCTTTAAATGGCAGACTCTAATACTTTTCAAGTTTTCTGTTTGCTATATTCCTCATATTTAAATTTTGATTATTATTTTACAGTAAGACGTCCGTCTAGCTCGATGTGAGTCCGGGTGTGTCATCAGTTTCTCGCATAGAAAGAAAGATCTAGAACCACTAAATTTTGTACATAGATAGATATTCACCAGATCTAAACCTGCACGCTTTTCTACTGAGGGAGAGATTTTGGGGGTGAAAATATACGCGAAAACGTATGCACGTTTCACGAAGTTTCTGATAATGCCTTGTGTGTACGCAACCTCCATTGCATCATTATTGTGCGGGTTTGTATAACAGCAGAGGATAAATAGTGGGAAATAGAGTAAGGAATTTTTTCCTCTCTTTTAATCGATGTACAGATATTTAGAGTCGTCAATAACAGGTCCTTACTATTTTTATTGAGGTTCTGAATTGAGAAGAAAAACGAGGGTGCTTACAGCTACAGTTTCTAATAAGACAATATTCCAAGCTCACTCAAAAAAGAAGTAAAATATACAGCAGTGTATTGTAGTTTTATTCTTTACTGGGGAACTATGATGAAATTTCTAGTTTAAAGTCCAATTAGTATGCTCTTTAAGATAAAGGAGACGGATAATTAATGAAAGGGTATGATTATGAAAGAACTGGTGTGTGAGAAAGTGGGAGGAAATGAAAGAACTTCAAATAGTTACTGGAATGTCTAAAACTCTCTTCTGAAATATATTAATTAGTCAGACATAACATTGATCGATTTATCTATTATGATAAGAACAATTCGTTTTATAGGAAACCTTTAAGCAACAGCTAATTTTATCTCGTTCTCAATAAAAACATGGATATTCATTTGGAAATACAGATAATAAATCGAACACGATTCCTTAACATTTCTAAACTCGCTAATCAGTTGGAAAATTTCAGTCGAAATCTGATTAACGTAATGTAAAGATGTTGCGAGAGGAATTAAAAGTTAGAATGATTGCATAGAGAGAAATACAATATTACAATGCAAGGAAATTTAATTCTGGATTTCTAGCCAGAAATGGAGTGGGTCAAGTCTTCTGAGTGGGTCGTGGGTCAACAGCATGTGACCCACTGTGACCCACCACCCAACGTGACCCACTGCGACCCACCACCCACCATGACCCACTGCGACCCACCACCCACCGTAACCCACTGTCTCCCACCACCCACCATGACCCACTGCGACCTACCACCCACCATGACCCACTGCGACCCACCGACTCAGTATGATCTACCGACCCTCTCTGCTCACAGTATCTTCTGAAGATGGCAAATGTCTGCGTTTCACTTTCAAGCCCTTCATTTCCCTTCCTTTTCTATTTGTTTCTGTCTACTTACCTGAGGTAAGTATATCTAAGTGAAAGAAAGAACTTCAGGTACTTTTGGATATTGATATTTTTAATTATAATAATAGCAATAGGACTTATACTACTACTTGGCTTTCGAAGCATGAGAGTTTTTAAAGGAGCTAACTACTGGAAAAAATACACTTTTGAATCACTGTGATATATGTTATTATAAAAAATTGAATGTAACTATGTGTGCCTGATCATCAAGGCCAAATTGCAAAGTCAAATGAAATTATTTTTGGTATATAGTTAGGCCTTAATCCAAACTGGGATGTTGTATTGCTTTCATTATAATACATATCCTAAGGAGGTAGTGAGGATTCGAATTTTTGCGAAAAAAAATGAGTATCTCGCAAGCAGTTACACTTACGGAGCTGAAATACAGTATACAAACTTTTTATTGAAAATAAGCAGAATGTGTCCTAGCATTCTCCTTTATGGGGGCGGGGGTATAGTCTTCATTATTCGATTTTAAAAAGTACCAAAAAAGCTTTTTACTTCTGTTTTACTTTAGCAAGCCTAGAGGCATTGTAGAACACGTTACATATGCTTTCACGCCTTTCTGCGTGGAGACATAAATTGTGATGACGTCATAAGTAAAAAAAATCTTATGATTTTTCTATTGCTTTTTGCAGGGCTTACTTTTGCACCTAGAAGAATAAATTTTGCACATACATTCAGTGCACCCCTTAACATTTTCCAGATTCTTTTCAGATTCCTGCGGTAGAACAGTGGGGGGTCTAGAGGGACAAAAAAAAAAGAATATATTTTTTTAACAAAGATCCCTTTTCGCGATTTTCCCTCCTCAGATACATGATGGAGACATATGAATGGTGGTACCGTTTGAAAGTCTATTCTGTTGTAAAAAGAATGTAAGTAGGGATGTCTCAGGGAATTTTTACCTGGAGTATTGTAGAGATATTATTTTTGGCGGGCTTACTTTTACACCTAGAAGATTGAAATTTTGCACACACATTTAGTACACCCTTTAGTATTTTTCAGATTTGTTTCATATCTCTGCGTTAAAACAGGGGGGTAAAGAGGGGCAAAAAGTACAAAGAAGGAATATTTTTTTTAAACAAATAATCCATTTTTTCCCCATGATTTTTTCACCTCAGGTACTTAATGGAGACATGTGAGTAGTACTGTTTGAAAGTATGTTCTATTCTGAAGGGAATGATGTACGAACAATGATCATAGGATAAATAGGGATGTCTCAGGAAAATTTTATATTACATCCGAGTCATCTGGGGCATTGTAGGAATGTTC
This sequence comes from Thermobia domestica, assembly GCF_964235325.1. Taxonomy (NCBI): domain Eukaryota; kingdom Metazoa; phylum Arthropoda; class Insecta; order Zygentoma; family Lepismatidae; genus Thermobia; species Thermobia domestica. The sequence continues at coordinate 212,870,949 of NC_137457.1, read as the reverse complement.
TTAGCTCATTGGTAAACAATTGCCAGCACTTAGTTTTCAAGATACACAGAGAAAAATCCCTTCTCCGGACAGCGGTATATTGTACAAATATACGGTATCCTCTTGCTTACTATAGAAATCAGTAGGAAGCATACGTTATTAGCATGCTACATAGGCACTGCCTTTAGATGTTACATCATGCCGTTGCAAGATGTCTGACTACTAAGGCCCGTTACACTGTCAAGCGGAGCTCCGCGCTCCGTCTTCCGCCCTCCGCACTACGCCTGTGTGCTTACACAGTCATCCGTAGCTACGCGCTACGCGTCACGTGATTATATACAGGATTCTTCTCAGTCAGTGTTGCGAGTCAACATGAGAAGTTCGAAACGACAATAGTGTCATCTTAATATTTCTGTAAGAAGAGAAAACGAAAAATACAGAAAAATAAATGTCTCGAGATTCATCCCTTAGTTTCTCAAAGAAGTCTGAAGGAAGCTTTTGTGTCTGTGTATATAGATTTGCGAGAAGACGAGAAGTACTTCAATAATTTCCGTACGTCAATTCAGTCGTTCGATGACCTAATTGAAAAAATTCCATCGAAATTATAAAAATGCAGTTTAAATAGGATCCATATGCACGCTCTCAAAATACAGCACTTTTCTTTAAAGAAAAGAAACTGTTTTTTCAAAAAAAAAAAACAGTGTTAAAAAAGTTAACAGATACTGTTTTTTAACAAATGAAAATAACGAATGTTTGTACATTTGGTTAGAACTTCACATCCAATCAACTATTTAATAATAGAGATAAATTATTTGCCTCAATTTATCTTTTTTCATTGTCCATACCTTCATTTTTACAAAAAAAAAATCTTTTACATATCTCGTCCCATGCCTGTTCACGAATGTCACGCTTTTTGTGTTCCTCACAAGAGGGATCCCATTAACATGGTAATAATTTAACCTCCGTGATAATTGAAACTGAAACTGAAATTTGGAATTTGTTGAAAGAAAGTCGAAAAATTACAATAGTCACGTACTGTTAACAGTGGTACATTAAAGGCACCACTTGTACAGTTCCAATTAAGCAAAGACATTAATTGGAAGTTCCAATTAAACGAAGACAATATAGCTAAATTAAAAATAACACTAAAAAAATATGCAAATAGTATTATAGAACAGTATGAAATATTATTTAGCACCTCACTATCAAAAATAAGAAAAGAAATCTGGATCAATTTTCATTTTGCTTTTGCTACCATGCACGTTTCTTTTTAAGTTTTGAAGTGGCTGCTCCGCGCGCGGAGTTCCACTTGAATATGTAAGCATCCATTTGCTCAATGGCCTTATCTGCCTCGCGGAGCGCGGAGCGCGGATAGGGCCACGCGGAGGCCTGCGCGTGACTATGTATGCACCCATAAGAATCAATAGAACAATCTTGCCACGCGGGACTCCGCGCGCGGAGCTCCGCGTGACTGTGTAACGGACCTAACAGTTTTCCGTATATCACATGCATATACTTATGTTACCTTCGTCAGCTATATGTTATATACGTCCATATACAGGGTGGGCCATTTTAATTAATCCACATAAATATCTGAAAAATGATAAAACATAGAAGAAATGTTTCAAGTACACGTTATATATTGCTAAGGGGGAAACCCAATTCCGCCAAAAGTACCCCTTCCCGCCCCCCCTAAATGGGGGTAACGGGGGGTAACTTTGAAATGTCAAATGGGAACATGGGTCGAGTAATACCTCGTTCGAAAGGTCTTGGAAAACTAAGTAACGCTGTACCAAAAGATGTTTCATATTGTGCACCAGTTTCAAAATGGCCGCCATGATATGGTTCGGAAACTCCAGTACCCGTAGTATGAAAACCATGGAAGGTAAATGAATGGAACAAAATTGAAATACGAAAATATCATAGGGCATATCGAATGATGTAATCCCTGTGATCCCAGTGGCCTCCCTGAAGGGGTCTTGTGGGCTAACTTTAAAATTTCAATGTCCGACCGGACAATGGTTCGGGCGTACGCTTGACCTACCCAATGCTGTTTGGAAGGCAGACTTCATGCATAGAGAATTGTGCACTAAGTTAACGCGGATGGCCACAGTTACATTTTGATTAACTATTAGCATTCATGTCATATTGTGAGCTTGAGGGACGAAACGGTGTGTACGTATATCCCAAAATGCTTTCTGAATAACCAACACGCATTGCATAAAAGTTTCTCTTTTTTTAGTCACTATAGCGTCATCCTTACAAACAAATGTTTCAACCACACCATACCTATTTGTAAGGTTAGCCTTAATTTACGAATTAAAGTAGAGTTCTCGTTTGAACTTTCACTTTACTTTCCACCCCACTCACAAACAGAGCGCAGGGAGAGATTATTTTGCAGGACTTGGATTTCTCTTTATACATTATGGCAATTTTACTCTAATATTTTTATCTCTGTTGTATTATTCTCGAGCCTTGGAACGCCTCCGTGGTTTTCCTATTTAATTTTCGTTATTTTCATTTATGTCTAACCGTATTCATACTATGGGCACTAGACGTTTTCTTAGACACAGTCACCATGTCTTTGCTATCATTTTGAAAACGGTGTCTCATGTCGAAAATTTTCTTACAGAAGCTGTTTGATATTAATTTGTCTATGTAACGTGATGTTACTTGCTTCAAGCTGCTATTTGAAATTTTCAAGTTGGCTCCGGATACCTTTCAGTTGTCCCTTGGAGTCACCCCGACAACACCTCTCGATGTGCCTTACGTCAGTTAGCTACTCCAGTTTTTCTTTTGTTGATTTATCTCCAATCGCTTTCATACTACGGGTACTAAACCTTTTCTCTGACACGGATACTATGTTTCGGTGGCCTTTTGAGAACACTGCCATTTCACATCAATCGTTTTCTCCTGCAATATGTTAGATTTTGCAAGATTTATCGAACGAGGTACCACTCTACTCATGTTACTATTTGAAATTTTGAAGTTAGCCCCCAAGACCCCTTTAGGGAGGCCACTGGGATCACAGGGACCACACCGTTCGATATGCCCTATGATATTTACGTATTTCAATTTTGTTCCATTCATTTACCTTCCATGGTTTTCATACTACGGGTACTGGAGTTTCCGAACCATATCATGGCGGCCATTTTGAAACTGGTGCACAATATGAAACATCTTTTGGTACAGCGTTACTTAGTTTTTCAAGACCTTTCGAACGAGGTATTACTCGACCCATGTTCCCATTTGACATTTCAAAGTTACCCCCCGTTACCCCCATTTAGGGGGGGCGGGGAGGGGTACTTTTGGCGGAATTGGGTTTCCCCCTTAGCAATATATAACGTGTACTTGAAACATTTCTTCTATGTTTTATCATTTTTCAGATATTTCCGTGGATTAATTAAAATGGCCCACCCTGTATATGTAAGATCTTGACCGCCTACATTGTTTGATACGGAAAGTACGTATAGATGGAATACTTATACAGAAAATATTATAAAACATGCGTTTTCAGTTATACGTCTGCTGTACGTTAAGTCCAAAAACTACAGGAATTACGCATGTAACCTATCTTTTTAAGTACGCCACCTACAATTTTTTTTCTCAGTGTAGAAGCTTGAAATGTTTTATACACATTTAGTACACCCCTTCGTATTTTTCAGTTGATTTTGAGATCTGTGCGTTAACAAAGGGGTCTAGAGGGGATCAAAGTTTGAAAAAATCAGACCGAAATCGGGGAGGAACAAGGATGTGAAAAACAGCTGTCTTGGCCTCATAGAAGGTACAATTCCAGCATACGCCTGGTGGGACTGAAGAAATACAGGACTTAGGATGGGCTGCGGGAGTTCGTGGCTATAGGCTCGACCTACACAATTCCGCCTGCCAGACTACCTCTACTTCCATTTTTTTTTTTAAAAAAAGCAATAATAACGGTGTGTACTGTGTAGTCGATGAAGTTCAAGACAGCTTTAACTCCTCTCCCTCCAAGAATGCACATGAACGCAGAGAAATAAAAGAAGGTTCCAACAACACAGACTAACAGATAATACTCTACTTTTCGTTAATAACATAAAATACACAAGTAGGTAAAGTAAACTAAGGATAAACTAGGCTACTGCAAACATTTTTTATCTTTGAAGGATTTATTACAAGAAAGCAAGAGACAAAAAAATATAAATCAGTATCTTCAGAAGCAATGCTGTCGTCTTCGCTCTCTCCAGCATCTAGTTCATTTTCACTTTCTTCGAAATCGAACACTTCAAATTGTGAATCCTGATTGTCACATGTACAGTATTTGTATTTTTGTCTTTTTCTCTATTGAAGAAGGAATATCACTAACGTCAACGGATTGAAAATCGCGTTTCTTTGAAAACGAGGAAGACACTGAGCCTGAGAAGAGATCCCTGATAAGTTTTTTCGACATATTAGCTGAACAAGCACCGACCACCGAAACATCTGAACGCAACAGAGATCAACTCAACAATTCTGTAATAAGGGTTTTTACAAATGTGTTTAATGCCACACGGATAAGACATGTGGTAATGGGTACATTGCTGTAAACAATTGTAAGTTGCAACTAGGGGTGTTCGGAATTGAGATTTCAATTCCGGAATTCGGAATGTCGATAATTCCGGAATTTTTCGGAATTCCGTTTTTCGGAATCTCGGAATTCCGGAATTTTCAGAATCTCGGAATTCCGGAATTTTCGGAATCTCGGAATTCCGGAATTTCGAAATTCCAAGATCCCGGAATTCCGAGATTCCAAAAATTCCGGAATTCCGAAATTCCGAAAATTCCGGAATTCCGAGATTCCGAAATTTAGTATCGTGTTCTGGATTCCGGAATTCCGATCTTCCGAAATTTCAGATCTTGTTTCGAGATTCCGGAATTCCGAACTTCTGATATTTGCGATGAAGTTCCGGAATTCCGATTTTCCGAAATCAAATCTGTTAGAGGCTTTATATTTTAGTATAGATATGTGGGAAATACCAACTGAAAATGTTCGTTGTGTAACAACAGTAGTGCCAATATTTTAAAGGCCATTGTTGACTTGAGCGATTTCCAACATTTGAGTTGTTTCGGCTATACTTTGAATATTAGAGTAAACAAAGCCCTTGAGCTACAGGGACCTTCGGAAACAGACAAATTATGAGTCAAAGCAGGAAAATGAGACATGCGCTGCAAGAAGAGTAAGATGCATTAGGCCTTATGCGTAAAATACTTCCATCATGCACGCCAACAAGATGATTGTTTACTTTCCTTTTGATGCTGGTAGTTTTAACACGCCAAGAAGAAATAGCAAAAGTTCTGTCTCAAATAAAAATCTTATCCTTCAGGACGAAGAAACAGAATTATTAACTATGATTATTAATTAGAATTATTAACTATTATCGTCCTTACAAATGCTTTGTGACAGTATGTCAGCAGAAACATCTGTTACAGCGTCGGACATATGGCCATCATATGAACAAATTTCAAAAGATTTTCAAGTCGAAGAATCTCAACTGATAGACGATATATCATAACAAGATGAAGCAAGTACGCAGGAAACACATCTTTCATTGTATGACTTTTTGACTGAAGAGCGAGATAGTGAACAGATCTTAGAAGCAGCCTCAAAGAAGATGAAAGAAGCATGAAAATGGAAATTTTGTCTCTTCTGAAATCGCGATTCGAGAAGGATGAAAGAAGCAGAATTCTGTAGAAAATTTGTGCTTTCTTAGATCTCAGGTTTAAAGAAGATAATTTGGGTAAAAATATTGAGATAACAAAAGGTAGAGTACTGTATAAGTTGAGACTTATTCCAGCAGGAAATCCTAAAAAAGATAATCGAGGGAATGTTGGTACTAAAAGATTAGACAGTTTCCTAAAACGAAGGACATTTGGTGACAGGATAAAGAAGGCAGTCACATAGAATAATTGAACCTGTATCTAAGCCTTAGGGATGCAGATTTGGAGGAAGAGCCACTACTTTGGTGGAATAATCATTCCCACCATCTTTCAAGATTAACAAAATTAGCGAGAAAATATTTGTGTACACAAATAATCTCACCGCTGAACATGCTGGGCAGTTAATATTTCTGTCCATGAACAAAGCTATTGTCCCAAAACATTTTAAAATACTATTGAATATAAGCTAAATTTTCTCATTGTTTCACATCTTTGGCTTAGTATAACAGGGGATTCATAAATCAACACGAAGTGCAGAGTCCGACATAATTATTCTAACATAAACATGTTTACTAGATTTATCATTTCTATATGTATGCAAAGAAAGTAGACAAAATTACAACTGTTACAAAATATATTTGAGTCTTCTACTAAATATATAAACTCATGAAAAGCATCGGATACTTATTTCCACTACCAGAAAGGATGAAAATAGTTTGTTTACATCTGGATATCTAGTGTTGCCACGAGACGAGACATTTCTCGTGCCTTGCCTCGTCTCGTCTCGTAAACGAGACGAGACAGAACCCTTTAGACGAGACAGACTACTTGTCCCGTCTCGAAAATGAAAACGCTGGCGGGAATGGCCAAGATTGAAATTGCCAGTGGTCATATAGATTGCAAAAGAAGAAGACATGTTTGTGTGAAAACATGTTGAAAAACCTTCATAGAAAAGTGTCCCCTGTCTATTGAATGAAACAATCGTGATACATGAGCTTCCAGGAATATCATCCTTAATGTCTTGTCCCAAATTCCCCTTGCTGTAAACTGAGGAATTCTCATTTTTTTCATGTCTGGCTGAAATGATGACAAACAAAATCAAAGACAGGGAAGATTTTTACAAAGTCAAGAAACCGAACTACCACCACCATCTATTCAATTTGAAAACTGGATAAGGTCTACACTCATTACAGGCTGTAGTTGAAAGGTCTGGCTGAGATGGCGGAAGAGAACAGAACAGACTACACTTGTCTTTATTCTCTGGTGGCGGTATTCTTTTTGGTATATGAACCGAAATTAACCGAAAACGGCAATTGAAGTATGTCATCTTGCAACTAAAATTTTGTCTTCTCTCTCTCTCTCTCTCTCTCTCTCTCTCTGTCACACACACACACACACACACACATAAAAACATACTTTTACCATTTTACCAATCGCTCGCTTATTATACAGCAGTCATGTTGTAAAATTCACCTCTTTGTTTGGAAGGCGGTCGAAGGACAAGGGGACCTTCGTTTTGTTACGCGGAAATGTTTGATCTGACCAGAGTGCGAAATTGCCCTCTGATTCCATGTTGTGAGGAGGAGAATACTTCCCTTTCCTAGTAAATAATATTCATTAGGACCCAAATTATCTTCAGAAATGGTTTCTTACAGAGTGTAAAGAACATTTGGTATAATATTCATGGAACTCCGTTAAAAGCAGAAAATATCACGAGAATGATCAAAATTCGAACATTGAAGAACATAATTAACAGAAAAGAAATAGGATACCCAAACCATAATTTTAAACCTGCTATAAAATGTATATCCTATATTTTTACTAATTCCTTACTCCCATGAAAGTATCCTGGGGAGGATATTCTCTCCAATTTTTTCAGACTGAAATCCTTTTATCCCGTACGATTTCGCCCCCTGACACAATACGAAAAAACAAATGCTATTAAAATCCATACATCAAGCCGATGGTCTATCTCCGCAGACCGCTCGGCTTGGTATGAAGATGTACGTTGTATGATTGCGAATAGATCACAACAATATAAGAAACTTTAATCCAAAATGGCCACCCAAAAATCAACTTTTTTTTAGACCACTGGCTAATCTGGGTGTACTATCATGAGTTTATACACAAACGGGGCAACCACCATATAGTGGCACACACCCCGTGGTTATGGGAACAGATTTGTACCATGGAGGTGAAGACTGGCCCCAAGCATTCTTTGGTCCGATGTGTTGTTCAGCTCCCATTACTATAGCACTTTAAGTAGAGCTTACTGTGCAGTAACATATAAAATTTCAATCAAATACTTTCCATTACTCAATAAAATTATTTGGTTCCGAGCTTTTTTTTTTTTTTTTAAAGAATAATTGCAACATACTAAAATGGAAAGTAGTTTTTGGATTGGTATGGAAACTTAAAGGCTGCAATATATGAAATCAAAGTGTACACACATATCTATCTCTCTATTTATCTATATATCTTTCCATCTCTCTCTCTCTCTATATATATATATATATAGAGAGAGAGAGAGAGAGAGAGAGAGAAAGAGAGAGAGAGAGATGGAAAGATATATAGATAAATAGAGAGATAGATATGTGTGTACACTTTGATTTCATATATTGCAGCCTTTAAGTTTCCATACCAATCCAAAAACTACTTTCCATTTTAGTATGTTGCAATTATTCTTTTTTTTTTTAAAAAAAAAAAAGCTCGGAACCAAATAATTTTATTGAGTAATGGAAAGTATTTGATTGAAATTTTATATGTTACTGCACAGTAAGCTCTACTTAAAGTGCTATAGTAATAGGAGCTGAACGACACATCGGACCAAAGAATGCTTGGGGCCAGTCTTCACCTCCATGGTACAAATCTGTTCCCATAACCACGGGGTGTGTGCCACTATATGGTGGTTGCCCCGTTTGTGTATAAACTCATGACAGTACACCCAGATTAGCCAGTGGTCTAAAAAAAAGTTGATTTTTGGGTGGCCATTTTGGATTAAAGTTTCTTATATTGTTGTGATCTATTCGCAATCATACAACGTACATCTTCATACCAAGCCGAGCGGTCTGCGGAGATAGACCATCGGCTTGATGTATGGATTTTAATAGCATTTGTTTTTTCGTATTGTGTCAGGGGGCGAAATCGTACGGGATAAAAGGATTTCAGTCTGAAAAAATTGGAGAGAATATCCTCCCCAGGATACTTTCATGGGAGTAAGGAATTAGTAAAAATTTACGATATACATTTTATAGCAGGTTTAAAATTATGGTTTGGGTATCCTATTTCTTTTCTGTTAATTATGTTCTTCAATTTTCGAATTTTGTTATGTTCTATCTATATATATACAGACACTATAAAGCAAGTGGGCTGATAGTATACAATAGTGTCGGGGATTGTGACACCTTTACATCAAACTTTGCTTGTCGTGTAAACATTATTTGATATTAGTGTCTTCATCTTCGACGTACCTATGAGCAACTTACTGTGTATTCGTGTATTGAAACTGGTGAAACAAATTTCAATGTTATAAAATGTAAAAAAAAAAAAAAAAAGCCAGAGTCGAGAAGCCTCAGCCAACTAACAGCAGAGATATATTATCTTGTAAACTATTTGTCCTTGCCTTGTGAGCTTATTTGAATTTATTTTTTAAACCTTTAGGCAACTTTGGGCCACCCCGAATGGTTGTTGATGGGAAAATTAGTGGAATGAAGAAAGTGGTAGGATACTAGACAACTTCGAGAAAACACACACATTCGAAATATGAAATGAAATGAAATCTTTAAGTTTTACGTCCCACGCTTATGCCGGTTAGGCTAAAGGAGACGGTGATGATGAGTAATGAATGAAATGGTGGAATGAAGAAAGTGGGAGGAAACGGGAGAACCCCGAGAAAACCCACGCACACGGTGTTTGTCCGCTACAAAGTTCACTTGGCGGGAGCTGGGATCGAACCCGAGACCCCAAACACCAGAGGTGAACGCTCTACCACTGACCTACCGCGGCCCCCACACACATTCGATGTTTGTCCACCACAAAGCTCGCATGGCACTAACCGAGATCGAACCGACTACCACATACACCAGAGGTGAAGGCTTCACGGTGTAGGTACCGTGACAGTTCTTGTTTTGTGTGTTCTGAGTAATACTTGTAACTTAGTTGTATCTTGATTAGCATGGTGCTGCCTGCTACATTTTACTTTCGTTTCAATGGTATGCTGCTATATTTTTTACGAGACAAGACGAAACGAAACGAGACAAACGAGACGAGACGGGACAGATCCTCTCGAGATGAGACACGAGACGGGACGAGCATATTTTTTCGAGACGAGACACGCTTTTCACGAGACGAGACGAGCATATTTTTTTGGAACGAGACACGCTTTTCACGAGACGAGACGAGACAGCCTGAAGTCTCGTCTCGTCTCGTCTCGTGGCAACACTAGCGACGCGTCGAATGATTGCCGTTAGTGTGCCACTGGCGGCAAGGTTTCGTCGAGTCGAAAAGATCCACTATCTAGAATCGGGATATTGAAGTAACCTCCGCGTAGCAGTGAGGACTTCATTTTGGTCCGCTATCCGATTCGTCGCGGAGAATCGCGCAGGGACCAACACGAACTATCGCCAGTCATGTGGATGCGATTATTATTATATATTATTTTTTTCTGACGAATTGTTCCTAAAGTGTACTCTGGGTGTCAAGAGTAACTACATTATGAAGTGAAAAATCTTGAGATGAGTGTGTATAATTGTATGAATTTACATGACAACTGTCGCCCATCGTTAGAAAGTGAATATTGGAGAACTATGAAATTAAGTAAATAGACGCGCGTCATTTTGTTATAAAATTACATGGCAAATGAATTTTGTCTGTTCCTAGACAGTTATCGTCGAATATACACGGCTAAAGGAGCACTCTGATTGGCCAAATTAGAAAAACCACAGCGATTTATCCGTCTACAAGCGAGATTTTCTTCATCTCCTCCATACCGAAGTTGGAAGAAGACGTGCCTAGTAATCATAAGGTTTCTGGTTCGCGCCCGCCCCGTGGTACTTTTTAAAAATGATTTTAGACTTACCTTAATGTAAACAAATCACGCATATAGGCGATTTTACATATTTGGGGGGAATAATTTTGTGGTGCATTGGCGTTTCGTGCGTCTCTGCCACTGGTGGTATAATTTTCAAAATGGAAGTGGGGCCACCGCGGATCTCGCCAATTTTCGGCGAGATGTACTAGTTGCCCATCGGTGGTCCACCAACGCTTACGGCATGAAAAGGTTTTTAAATACTGCACTAAATGTATTAGTGTGTAACTGTTGGGTCAAAAGAAAAACTTTAGCCAGAGTAGATTGACCGTACAGCATGCGATGTGTAACTAAATTATACCATCCGTTAAAATGTTCACTTTTTATATTTCGGAAGTAGGTACAAAATGTACCTCCTTGATAAAATTAGAGTCGCGATGACTTAGTTGGTAAGGTAGCTAGCTGTATCTACTATCAACAGAACAGCTTAGTTTTGATCCTCGATGAGGGAGGGAAAATTATTCTCACGTTTTTCCCTGACCCACTGTGGTTTAGGAGCTCAACTAATGTCTGTGAAATGGATACTTGGAGAAGTCTGAGGATTAATGTGACCGGACTATGGTGCTGACCAAACCAGCTCCTGTCAATACCGAGGTCATGGAAGTGGGAAGCCGTACCTTCAGCATCTATGAGCATATTGTGACCTTACCCGAATGGGTAACTTACCTGTACCCATAGGCGCCCGAAGGGGAGGGCAGGGTGGGACCCGGGCCCCCCTTTGCTTCATGAAAATGTATACGCGGTAATAAACCACGTATATTAAATACCAGAAATACCATGCGTAATATAGTAACCATGGAGATGGTCCCCTCCCTAGAAAATTTTCTTCGCGCGCCTGCCTGTACCTTCTATTTTCGTAGAAGTAACGCTCTTCATCGTGTATCTGCTCTGAACTACAACTACTGAATTAAAGATAGCCATTATATTACATAGTAAATCTCAGAAATACTTTTCCTTATTTCATGGATGCCTGTTTAACACTCAAGTAATACTAAATTAACTTATTTTTAGATTTAATTTGGTTCCTCTTTCAAATTCTACAGTTATGAAAATAAATTTGAATTGTAGATCCATCTTGAAACTATCATACTGAGCTGCCAGGAGACATGAGCCCTCAATATTAAAGCATATAGTATTTCAAATTTGTCTAGAAATTTGAAAACACTAAGAAAAGAAAATGCTAAGAATCTCCCTTTTTCTGTCTACTAGCTTGATACTATGGCTAGCATAAGTAGAGGCCTATGTAATGAAAATTACATTATTGCAGTTAATCATTTCAGTCTTATTGCCCATTACAATGGACAAGTAGTTTGCGCGTTATTTCTTAATACTTATAATGGAATGCTTTAGTTGAAAATATTTGGTAGATAACTCATATGGACACCATATTGTTTTATAAATAGGTTAACTTGATTTCTGATTTCCTTTCTGATTCTCTGAAATACAGAAATAGTTCTTTTAAGTCTATTCTGGGTCTGAAAGGGTTAAAAGAGTTGTAGAATCCCTATCATAGAATCAGTGTCAGATTTTGGTTTGGTGGGCCCTAAACCATTGAAAGGGGCCCTTTATATGTCAAGTTCTCTTTCTCAGGACAAAATATCACCGTTTTTAGGTTTGAATATATCCTACATGCTAATTTATGTACCTAATGGATATCTAAATGGAAACAAGGGCCCATTACAAGCAGGGCTAAGAAACAGAGGCTTCATTATTAGCGGGGCTGGATAACAGGGGTCTCATTACCAAGTGGGGCTGAGAAAGGCTCGCTATACACTATAAGATAGATCTAGGAAATCTCTTACGATTTGTCCTAGAGTCAAAATCTCAACGTGTATCGCATCAGATTGCATGTCATTTGCTGTGTTATGAACGATTCTATGAAGTTTCTCTTGTTTAGAGCACGCTCTATTTCGGAAAGAAAATTCGTAAGATTTCGATTTAAGCGACATCAGATGAGAGAAAGTGAAAACAAAACAAGTGAAAACACAAATGAGAGGTATCTTCTGATCGTGCAGGTTTACTTTAGGTGTACCACTCGAAATAATTGAAAAATTATAATTTGTCACTGTTTCCTAAATGATTTGCGTTGACCGACATGAAAATATTTCACATAGCATAGATAAAATCCCTCAAGGGGACCATCAAAATCAATTGTTGATAAACTAAAATTCTTTTACGATTTGCGTATAAATATGGAGTCCGGATATATAGTATAAAAATTATAGTGCAAAAACGCAAACCAAGTTGTGCTAAGTGGCGTCTAGAAAGTACGAATGCTATCTAACCGAGTCAGAGCAGGGCGAAGCGGGGGCCCGAGCGTCAGCCACGAGGTGCGGGCGAAACAAGCAGGCGCGTCAGTGAAGGTAGTGGAAACGAGTGGATTTTGGCAATGACACGAGTTTGAATAGCACTTATCATAGTAACGTGGTAGTAGCGCTCCACTTGTAAACATAAATTATAGCTTCTGTAAAATATGCAGAAATAAACTGGTAGTGGAAAATAGTATCACCGGTCATCTTTCATATGCACTCACTTAGGAAAATGTTTCGCAGAAGGGGTCCACAAGTAGACAAAACATACAAGATTTACAGGAGAAATGGAAGATGCAAGTACTTAGACCTAACACAACCTAACCAAATCTAACCTAATGAAATTAACTTACTTAAACTAACCTAAGAAAATACAACTGTTTTTTAATTCGAATTGGCTTGGGTTTAGAGCTTGAAAATGAAATCTTTACGTTTAATGTCCAACGATTATGCCTGTTAGGTTGAGGAATACTATGATTGAAGTAAGTGAATTATGATGGACGAAATGGTGGAATGAGAAACTGGGAGTGTCCCGAGAAAACCCACGAACACGATGTGTCCGTCTGAAGCTTACTTGTCTTGGGAACGAACCAGGCACCCCACCCATCAGATAGTTCACTGGGCGGGGTCTCAGTTCAGATTCCCGGTGGGCGAGCCTTTTGAAATATTACATGTTCTCGATTATCTGTGTTCATGTCCCTGTCGTTCAAGGTTACTGGAAATACTTGTAAAACGAGAATAACCAAATATAATACAGATAAGTTACAGAGATACTTTCGGTCATTTTTTAAAATTTAAACTTCAATTCTCTGGACTATAGTACTTTATCATGACCGAAATCAGTGTTTCATCGTTGATAAAATATTGGAATCGTAAACGTTTGCAATTTGCTACATAGACGAGTGTTTCTTGACTCTTACTTAAAAGAGCGATCTTAGGGTAGTGGCTTGAGCATTCGTTTCGTGAGTTAGGGGTCCGCGGTTCGAGTTCCTCCGAGGATATTCAGAAAAAATTTATAATTTAGAATGTAGATATTTCTTATGTATAATAACATGAAAAATAGTCAATTTCTCTCGTTCTTACAAGTTACAGTTGAAAAGACTTCCTCCACAGGGGAAAAACTAACAACCTGACGTCACAGTCTACAATCTCGATTCCTACTGTCTGAAAACTTTGCGTGCTTCGCAAACAATTCATGAATACAAAGGGTTATCCTTCAGGCCTAGTATGAGTCATAAACTTGTGTGAAATGTCATTGTGGAATTGTTATTAAGCTCTTCCACTCTTACTAGAAATAATAATAATATTTTCAACACATTCCATATATTCGTTCAACAAAAATTTGTAAATAGGAACTATTCTTTTTTATATTTGTTTGTATATTTTGTTAAAATATCAATATAACGCATATATAATTCAATATCTTTTACCCAAAAAAAGGGTGTTACTTACTATGTATCGTGATGAACACAAATCCTACTTAGATATTCTGTTAAGGCATCCGAAGGTTCGAATTTTATATTCTCCAGTAGCTGACACCTTGCCCCCCCTCTTTTGTTTTCAAAGTATCTCTTGTAAGGCAATTCATCCTTATCCCTTTGGGGATCCTATGGTACAATTTGTACCATACGCGTTTTTCATGGTACATTGCGTTATTTCTCTTCTATTTGAGCTTTTTCGTCCGTTTTTTTTTGTTTGTTTGTTTGTTTGTTTTCCAAGTCCAGAGGCCTTGTGGAAGACATTACATATGGTTTCAGACCGTCCTTCGTCCAGACATAGGAGGTGATGATGTCATAAGTCAAAAATTTCTTTTCTCATTTTCTAAACCTATGTTCAAAATTTTTTGGCGGGCTTATTTTTCTACGTAGAAGATTGAAATTTTGCACAAACATTCAGTCCACCGAGTAGTATTTACCAGATTTTTTGTTCCGATGTCAGTGCTAAATCAGGGGGGAACCAGAGGGGCAAAAGGGTTTTAAAAAAAGGATTTTTTACCCCCAAAATCCCGTTTTTCGTCATTTTCCCGCCTTACATACATGATAGGACCACGTGAGTCATACCGTCTGAAAGGCAGTTCCATTCTGAAAGGAACGACGGTCGAATTATTATCCTAGGGTAATTAGGGATGTCTCAGGGAATTTTTAAAAAATATACTTCTATATAGGGAAAAATGGGGCATTGTCGGTATATATATATTTTTGGCGGGCTTATTTTTGAACGTAGAAGATTGAAATTTTGCATAAACATTCAGTCCACCGAGTAGTATTTACCAGATTTTTTGTTCCGATGTCAGTGTTAAAACAGGGGGGAACCAGAGAGGCAAAGGTTTAGAAAAGGGATTTTTTACCCCCAAAATCCCGTTTTTCGTCATTTTCCCGCCTCACATAAATGATAGGACCACGTGAGCCATACCGTGTGAAAGGCAGTTCCATTCTGAAGAGAACGACACGGTCGAATTATTATTCTAGGGTAATTAGGGCCGTCTCAGTGAATTTTTATCCAAATATACTTCTGTATAGGGTAAAAGTGGGGCATGGTAGGGAAATTTTTTATGGCGGGCCTATTTTTTCACGTAGAAGATTGACATTTAGCACAAACATTCAGTTCACCGAGTAGTATTTACCAGATTTCTTGTTCCGATTTCTGCGTAAAAACAGGGGGGTCCAGAGGGGCAAAAGTTGAAAAAAGGGAAATTTTGCCCCAAAAAATACCTTTTTTCAGGAATTTCCCGCCTTAGATACATGATGGAGACATCTGAATGGTACCGCCTGAAAGACAGTTCTATTCTGAAGAGAATGATTGGCGGATTATAGTC
Organism: Thermobia domestica; assembly: GCF_964235325.1. NCBI lineage: Eukaryota > Metazoa > Arthropoda > Insecta > Zygentoma > Lepismatidae > Thermobia > Thermobia domestica. The sequence continues at coordinate 212,855,087 of NC_137457.1, read as the reverse complement.
CTAGGGTAATTAGGGATGTCTCATGATTTTTTTCCCTGAGATCATAGTGTTTTATGGTAATTTGGGGCATTGTGGGAATTTTTGATAAAAATTCTCCCGCCCTTACTATTCAAGATAGAAACTTGAAATTTGGCACACACATTCAGTATACCAAGTACTATTTATCAGATTTTTTTAGATGGCTACGATCACACAGGGGGGTCCAGGGGGGGCAAAGTTCGAGAAAAAATTTTCCCTCCGAAATTTTCACTTTGACATTTTTTCCCGCTTCTGGTATATGGTATGAGCATGCAAGTGGTACCATTTGAAAGCCAGCTCTATTCTGAAGGGAATGAGGTATGAACCATGATCGTAGGATAAATAGTGACGATACAGTAGCTGCTTGACTGAAAGTCTAAAAAATAGCCCAAAAAGCCTGGATCCTTTAAGGGTTAAAGAGGATCCAAAAAAATTCTTTTCATTTTTCTTAACATCAGTATGATTATTTGTATTGGAATACGACGTAATATTGAGGTCTGAAATATACATTAATAGTAATAATAATAATAATAATAATAATAATAATAATAATAATAATAATAATAATAATAATAATAATAATAATAATAATAATAATAATAATAATAATATAGAAGATAAATTCTGTATGGGGACACATTGTATTAAATCTGTCAAATTGCCCGTAGCGTTAGGCAGAAATTACAAAATATCCGGGATTGAAGAGAAGAGTCAGGATCATCAGGACATACCCTCTGTATACGTCCCTACAACTAGCTAAATGTTAAAACGGAAAGTTTCGAGGGAAATTTCATGTAGAAAATAGAGATATAGAAGTCACAAGAGCCGTAAGAAAGTTTGTTTTTAAGTAATGGTTATGCCGGCTAAGCTACAGAAGATGTCGATGATGAGAATGAAAGAAACATTGGAATAAAGAAAGTGGGAGGAAGCGAAACCCGGAGATAACCTACACACAGGGTGTTTGTTCAGCATCATGCCCATGGGTGGAACAGGGTGAACCATTAAATTAACAACACTTCAGTAATAATAATAATAATAATAATAATAATAATAATAATAATAATAATAATAATAATAATAATAATAATAATAATAATAATAATGGTATTAAAAGTATTAAAGTTGCCCTAAAATTTGGCTAAACTTACTTAAACGTAGGGATTTCGGAGAAGGGGTTCCGTACCTTCAAGACACACCTCTGCAAGTACCCACATTTTAAACAAAAGCTTTCCACTAAAGTTTCATGTAGAAAGTATTATATTGTATATTTTAAGGAAAATAATTGTAATAAAAATAACGGAATACCACTCAACAGTAAGGGATATAATAAACTAATTTTTAGGATATGCAGAGCAGAGGTAATTATAAAAGCTTTGCTACAAAAATACCTACACAGATCATAATTCAATGAGCTCTGAACAAAGTAACAAAATCCTATAAGATTCAGTCTACAGAGTAATTGTTACTTAAAGAATGGACGTACACTATTTCGAGAATCGAGACAAGACGAGAAATGTTTACGATACTTTTCGTCTCGTCTCGATTCTCATCTCCAAAGTGAGACGATAATTTCAGTTAGGGGTGAAAGGGTGAAAGAATATAGTAAAAAGTTGCGAATCCATTTGCCCCCTACAAGACTGTCAAACTAACTTAGATACCTACCTTTCTAATGAAAAGAAAAAGTGCGATTAATCATGATAATTTGTTTTTAAGCCTTGTGGTAAATGTTTCTATCTAACTTAACGTAAACGTTTTTGGTAGTTATGTTTAATTATATTTGATTTAGTTTCAGCAAATTTATGTTTCTATGAGTTAATATAAAAGTTTATTCTTCCTTGTTTAATGTCAGTAACAATAAACACGTATTGAAATCTTAATAACTTAATTTTATTCACTTCCTTGGATAAATTTGTAAATGTCCCGTGCGTAACGTTACGCACGGGACAACATTTCTATACCTCATGAAATACATAAGGAGGACAATAAACAAATTTAATATGTACCACTAACAGGCTAATAATAATTCTACTTTGGAGCAAAAGTTTCAATACTTTATCCTCTGCAATTACAAAGGAAAGACAAAAAAAAAAAATGTTTTCTGTTACGCACGGGACAGCGAAACATGACATGAGAAAACTACGACTTTTGCCTACTAGAATAAAACATTAATTAAAACAAAATTGTCAAATTTTTGCGAAAGGTCCACTTCATAGTTTTTGCTATTGTTCATATAATTACAGATTTAAAATTTAGTTTGAAAGTTATTTGAAACTTGGGATATGTGAACAGTATTGAGCATGGTCTAGAACAGATAAAGTTTATGTGGTCAAAACCTAGTAAATATATTTTGCAAAAAGATTTTAAATGTCTCAGTACATAGTTACATTATTTCTTAATAGAAAAACATAAACATCAGAGTTTCAAATTAATTTTGAAAATTTACTGACAATGGACCACTTGCCAGAGAATCGCCCTAATATTAATAGAAGTAAGCGTAATTCTACCAGTTTTTGAAAATTGTGCTGGACCCATATACTAATATAATCTAACGTAACATAACCGTAGCTAACCTAAACCAACCAAAACTAATGTGAATAGAAACTACCGAAATTGTAACATTTCTTAGAAAAATTAGCTGGACCCTTTCTGCTAAACATTGTTTCTTACCTTTTTTATCCGTCGTTAAAACATTTATAATGATTTTACACTAGTAACCCTACAGTTGTAAGCATAAAATACAGGTGTATTACTTTGTATTTAATTATGTTGTTTGCAGAAATTTGTTCCTTATAAATATGTCTTTTCATGCAAAGTATTAAATTTTACTTGTAAATCTTCTAAAATGTGGTGCGCCAAAAGTATACCAGCACCCTTCTTACTTTTATATATATATATATATATATAAATATATATATATATATATATATATATATATATATATATATATATATATATATATATATATATATATATATATATATATATATATATATATATCATTTTAGAGGAATCCAATTTAATAATATAGCGCCTGATATTAATATCAGTGGAAAGTGCAGTGTGGTTAGCATAGTAATTCTTCAACTTTGTACTTTTATTAAATAGAACTATTTCACAATGTTGATAAACGTCATTCGGTCAGACAGGAAAACTCTTCACGTGTATGGCACAAAAAGGGTACGATTTCCTACAAGATTTTTCCGAAATACAAGAATAACATTTTTCCGAAGATAAATCCTAAGATATTTCCTAGGATTGATCTCGTAGTGTATAGCGCGCCAAACAGAGCCGTATTACTTGCTTTATAAAAGCCTAGTACATAGCAATACAAAACACCTTTTTTGTATGTGCGTTTTATCTTAGTTCCTTTATCTTTATTTTTGGAAATTAACTAGAATAAGTTTTTCTTTAATTTTCTGGGCTCCCAAGAGAGTGGGGTCCTAAGCTGTAGCTTGTTTAGCTTATTCGTAAATCCGGCACTGCATAGAATGCATACTTTTATTCGTTACAAATAGATTATTATTATTATTATTATTATTATTATTATTATTATTATTATTATTATTATTATTATTATTATTATTATTATTATTATTATTATTATTATTATTATTATTATTATTATTATTAGCCTATTATTATTATTTTGAAAAAAATACCAATATCAATTTCTTACACATGTTTAATGTAAAGTGCTGGTTGATAGTTCTAATCAATTCTCTGGTTTAATTTCACGCTTTTTCTCTTTCCATGAACTTCCTCTATGCTATTCCGAAATTTATGCCCCTGATCTCCTCCAATCTGAAAATTTACTCACAGCTTCAAAAGAGAGTTGGTACCAGCAACTGGAGTACAACAATCGTATATTAAATCCCAACTCAAAGTTATGTGCTCTTTATACTTTCAGTATACTTCGTGATCAGAGGTGGCATTTGTCTCTCTCTCTTGTGTGTGTATATAGTCTACTAGTAGGGGAAAGTGGGGAATACCACGCAACGAGGGAATACCACGCACCCTATTTTCTCAGTTGTAATGCTTCAAAACTGATTCAGATTAGTGGTACTGTCTAGTTTAGACTATGAAAGACATATTGCATGAGCGAGGCGCCAGTTGCTGCTAGGTGTGGTTCATGGCATGGCGAAATGTTTTGCTGTAATTTCTTCTAATTTACTTCGTTTGCAGATTTAGAGGTATGTTTTGAAATACTTAGTTGATTTTTATATTGTGTATACAGTGTTTTAGCGTAGTGTGTTAGTACTAAGTTCATGCTAAATCTGTTTATATCAAACGATGTGAAACTTCTCAAGGTTCAATTTTTCTTTCTCGGCTTGGAATGGGGTAATTGCACGCATGTCGTCCATTGTGCGTGGTATTGCCCCTTCACGAAGCAGTTATCAAAAAAGTTTATGCTGCGTTTCTTTTCCTTTTTTATGTATATTGCAGATGCCATGACACTATATTAGGCAAACAGAGAAGTGCAAATGGACATTAGAACAGCTACCAAACGCCATAGGAGCAATAAATGGCAGAAGAAAAATTAGAGAGGTAGCAAATGATTTTGGGATACATGAGGCTACATTAAGAACAAAAATGAAAGCTGGGACTGCATGTTGTAAGAAAATGGGGAAAAAGCTGTATTGAGCTCTACACAAAAAGTGAAACTTGCTGGTCACGCTTTACATTTAGCCAAGTTGTTTTACGGAATGTCTCCAATTGAACTACGCAGAATAGCTTATGAATTCGCAGAAGCTAATAATATCAAACACAATTTGAATAAAGAAAGCCGACTTGCTGGGAATGATTGGTTGGAATTGTTTTTAAAGAAAAATTCACTGATAAGGTTAAGGAAATCTGAAGCAATTAGCATTAACAGGGTCAACGAATTCAAGGAAGAAAAGGTGAAAGGGTATTTTAAGAACCTGACAGAAGTTACCGAAAAATATCATTTTTCCGAAGATTAGATCTTTAACGTTGACGAAACAGGTATATTCATAGTATAGACACCAGGGCATATTTTGGATCCACAGGGAGTAAAACAGCTCGGAGCACTAATATAATGGGAAAGGGGTAAAACCGTTACAAAGCTGCCAGGTCATACATACCCCCTATGTTTATCTACCCAAGAAAACGCATGTCACCTCAGCTGCAGAAAGGAGACTTTAATGGATCTATATATTCGTGGGTGGAGCAATGAATCTAGTGGCTGCAACATTTTGCTCGTATTGCGAAACCGATAATAAATGATCGAATCCTACTTATTTTGGATCACACGAGCCACATTTCGTTAGAAATTTATAATTTTTGTAAGGAAAAAGGAATTGTTATGGTTACAATACCTCCGCATACGTCACATAAACTTCAGCCGTTAGACCTCACCTTTTTTGGTCCCCTCAAAACATATTTCAACCAAGAATGCACACTGTTTGCGAAGCGCTACGTTAATGAAAAATTTCTCCATATGACTTAGCCGATATCTTTAATAGAGCTTATCTGAAAGCAGCAAATATGGACAAAGCTGTTAATGGTTTTAAACAAGCGGGTATTTTTCCTTTGGAACTGGACACTTTTAGGAAAGAAGATTTTGAAGCTGCTCAGCAATTCCAGGCCGTAGAACTTGAAGATGAAAGAGAGACTTCTGAAGAAGTGAATTCCCAATTGCTTTCCGATTCTCAAAAGGCCTACGCCAAAATGAACAACCATCTTCGACGAAAATAGGGCTAAATCAAAAACATCATCACAGCAGTTACCATTACTTGTCCAACCGTCTTCTTTACAAAACGAGGCTGTGAAAGTCTCACAGTTTTCTCCTATCTCCAGGTCTGCCAAGTCAACTCCTCGAAATAACAAAAAGCGTTCAGAAATCTTAACTCCTACTCCAACCAAACGAATATTGGAAGATGCTGAATTCAGCAAGAGCACTAAGCGAAGAAAGCACCAAGAAAGCAAAGTTGAGAAGAAAACTCGAAAATTCGATGTTGGTGAAAAACGTGAAGACAACCTGAGGAAACAAACTAGAAGTTGACCTAAACGTACAGTCAACAAAAGACTGAAGTTTTTGGAAAGTGATTCTGATGCTTCAAGTTAAGGAATTTGTGCTAGTAATTAGTGCGTGCCAATACCCGATGAAATGCGTGTGATTACCCGATGTGGTGTGGAATACCACGCGTTTCTCGTTTTCCACAAAATTTAGTTTTACAGAACCTATGGAAATCAAGGAGCACTACCAACGACCGAATATGGAAATAGAATGATTAAGTTACAACATACATTTTCCTCATGTTAATTTGTTTGATTTGTAGTGAGATATTGGAAAATGTATCTTAAGTGCGTGGTATTCCCCCACTTTCCCTTATATACCGAGACTAGTCTCGATCTCGATACCATCCCTACTGTATGATAATATGGCCTTAAGCATGTCACGGATGACATATCTCGGCGAGCAAATTATCCGGGGCAGGAGAAAGCAACCTGTGAAGTGTATTTTACTACTATACCGGTATCTGCCTGGTGTGAATGAGGAATACTTCCAGAGTTAGCGTGGGTCAATGAAAACTTGACCCACGACAGACTGACCCACCACCCACCGTGACCCACTCTGACCCACCACCCACCGTGACCCACCACCCACCATGAACCATTCTTATCCACTGTGACCTATTCTGACTCACCAAAATCCATCGTCATCAACTCTCAACACGTTTCACGGCATCTTCTGTACTGACTAAAGAGTTTACACTTGTAATAAAACATGACTGTGAAATTGTCACTAATCGGAGTTTAAATTTCTAGTCAATCGCTCAAGCACCGCTCTTTCAGAATAACGGTGGATCTGATCTTCATGATATAAAATGGTAAAGTGTTTGTCAGTGAGGAAATTGAAACAGTTCGAGGTGAGGGGAAATTAGTGTGTGCGTAAAATATACTTGCACTAAGAGAGTATTCTTGCAAGTGTTAATTTCTCAACGCGTTCCAAAAGAAACTTCTATTCGCAGGAAAATACCCCTGTACAATATGGAAATGGTTATGGTTTCTCAGTTCACTGTATTTTTCTCACAAAAGACTTGAAAAATCAGTTTTTCATAGTGTATAAAGGTGCTCGGGTACCCTATATGAGAGCATCTCCATAAAATATGCTCATAATTGTAATTTGTGTAATCACTAAACACCACGTTAAATTTAAGTTATAAATATGCATAATTGCAGTTATTATGAATATTTATTCAAAGTAGTTTACCTAAAGCAAAGAAGAGAATTACTAAAAAATAGGTACAAAGTTGAATAACAGAAATAAGCATTGTGTTAGTAATACAAGTAGGCCTATACATTTTCTATGGCTCGTAATTTTCCACTTGAAAACAAAATTGAAATCGGGTTTATTTCCTGTTGGTAACTTCTTCGTGGTAAATCATCCGCAGCGGAATGATGTCCATCCTTCAGCCAAGAAATAAATAGCTCGTCTACTTTGAGCTTGTCTAGCGGTGGGCCATTAACATTGATAAACAACAAGTTAGACAATGTTTGAGCACTTAGTCTATTTCTAATATCAGTCATCTGTAAATTCATAAGGGGAAGTCCCCGTTCGCACTCTGTCGTGGAAATTGATAATACTTCTACCCGATTTCTGCAACTCCCCATCGACAATCTGCTTATTAGACTTAAGTCTGATAACGATTTTTCGTGGTCAGTTTTGAAATACTCAGCAAGAAGTATCATCTCTCTATCACCATACAACATCTTTTCCATATCGACCATGTCAGTTGGCAATGTCGACTCATGGAAAGCAGAAACTTCATCTACCACGCCTTCGATAGGGAATTTTGTGAATATATTATCAATTAAAGCCTGATAAACTGGTGATTTTTTATTTGTTTATAAATTTAATTTTTGTAATTACACATGAAGGTTTGATGCCATTACGAAGTTCCCTCTCCCGTCTAGAAAGCAAAAGAGAACGTGGTTCCTGGAAAGTGTTCAGAGGAGAATGGGAATTTCTCTCCTTCTTCCCCTTGAATTACCACACTGCTGTTTGCCATGTGCCAAATTACGATGAATTTCAATTAAATTATCATAGTATAATTATTTCCTTGTTGAATTATCAATACTTTTCAGTGGAAAAAAGGATGAAATTTGAAAGTTCCAAATTAAGATAAGTCGACCAACGTAATGGGAAAAAAGTGTAAAATTTTCCATATAATTATGCGTACACTGAGAAAAATGATTGGGTTGAAATTGACCCTATTGGTGCATATTTTAACCCAACCACGTGGTTAAAACTGCTCCGACCCAAATAGGGTCAAAGCGTTTAGTTAAATTGGGTTGAAATAAATTCAACCCGACGTGTAGTTAAATATAGGAGTCCAACCCAACGACCCAATTGGTTTAAAATCGCTTAACCGGTTAATACATTTAACCCAACTTGGTGTACAATATGACCCAACAAAGTGTAAATTCCATTAACCCGATAATGCGTTTGACCAAACGTGTAGTTAAAAGTAAATAAACATAGGGTAAGAAATGACCACAGTGTGTGGTCGCTTGGAGAAGGGGAGTGTAAATAACCCACCAATGAGATAAAATTGACCATGGTTGAGTTAAAACATGACGAAATAATGGGTTAAAAGAGTACATATCACATTAACCGTTACGGTATTTAACAAACCATGCGTTGGTTACACAGGTGACCCAACACTACACAATATAAAATTATTACCACTTTATCGTGTTACTTGGAATTTTATTCAACACCAACGTTTTTTTTTTTTTTTTTTTTTTTTTTTTTTTAAGCTAGCTCGTAAGCTAGCAACCTCTTAGAGGGGTACGCCCTCTTTTAGGAATGGGATGTAAAGGAAAATGTTTGGACTAGGATATTGGGAGAGGATCTAAGGGGTGCATGGTTACAGTTTCAATCTTTATTTTGCTTTATTTCGTCATTTATTTACATCACTATATATATATGATTATGGATGGACATTATGATCTTTGCGATCATAAACATACTGACAGGTGGATGCACAAGTAATAATATAAACATATAAGAGAAATCATAAAGAAAATGCAATCAAAAGAATGGAAATAAATTATGAAACTATAAACATAACACAGACGATAGAGGATGGTCATTATAAGTATATGCTATGAACGTGAAGGATGAAATGAAGTGCTAGCACGCCACAACACAAGGGAAAGGTTAGATCAACGAATGCTGTTATCTTCTGCCTAGGGGCGACGCTAGGCTGATGAAGACTGGGGGAGCCCTGTTAGTAAACAAAGGAAAATCACTGTGCAGTATATGAAGGAAATACGTGAGGGAGATGAGCATGAATACGATAGTCGTCCAAAAGTTCTAGGTTGAGATCATTAGGGGGCAATGTATAACAATAGAGCGTGAAAAGGAGGTGCAAAGGGGTATAGTAATAACGTGGTCGGCAGGGGTGAAGTGAAAGGTAGTGCATAGTGTCGAAAAGTAGTGGGTGGTGACGAGAGTAGCGATCGGTGAGAAATTTACGGCGTAGCGTTTCTAGGTGAAATTTAAGAACAGGAAATGTAATAAGAGAGTAAAGATCACGGGTAGGACTGGGTAATGAAATGCGATAAGCGATGCGAAAGGCGTGTCGTTCGAAAACTGCGAGCTTGGCATAGTAGGATGGTGATGCTGATATCCAGGCTGGAGAACCATAGGTAAGCACTGGGCGAAGGAAGACTTTATATGTATTAAGGATAAGCTGGGAAGAGAGACCCCAAGTAGTTCCGGTTAGTCTTTTGAGTAAATTAAGTCTATTATATGCCTTAGTTTTAACAGAGTTGAGGTGAGGTGTCCAAGTGAGGTGACGGTCGAAAATGAGGCCAAGATAAGTGACAGTTTTAGAAGGATGTATTGGTACGTTATTGACTTGTAATGAAAGAAGAGATGAATTGCGATGGACTTTTGTGCGTTTGCGAGGTGGGATGAAAACTATGGCTTGTGTTTTTCCGGCATTTATTGTTAAATTCCATTTCCGGCACCAGTGTGTAAAGCGATTGATAGCTTCCTGGAGTGCAAGATTGATTTGCGGAACGGTGCGACAGAGGGCAAGAAATGCCGTGTCATCGGCATATTGGAACAGATGGACGTTCCTTGGTAGGTCTGGAAAGTCGGCAACAAATAGTAAATACAAAAGAGGTGATAAAGCAGATCCCTGTGGAACGCCAGATAACAGAAAAATGGGATATGAAAGCGCAGAATTTATTGCAACGTATGTAAGACGGCAGACAAGAAAGTGATATATGAGCCGAATATAGGTCATAGGAAGCCGGAGTCTGACAAGCTTGTAAATGAGTGCTAAATGCCATACCTTATCAAACGCTTTTTCGAGATCGAATAGAAGAAGACAGGATGGCTGAATCGTGTTATAATGGTTTGTGATTAATGTCGTGAGACGAAGCAACTGGTCGTTAATAGAGTAACCAGGACGGAAACCAGCTTGATGGGTCGGGATGAGATGGCGATCGGTTAAATATGGATGTAAGCGTTTGACGATGATCCTTTCAAAGATTTTACTGAGTGTTGACGTTAACTGGATGGGTCTGTAAGATGAGACGGAACTGGGAGGTTTATTAGGTTTTGGAAACATGAGACATTTTGAAACTTTCCATTCAGTGGGGTAGAAACCAGTGCGTAGTATGAACGTAAATATAAGGGCCAGAAGTTGGAGCAGTATAGGTGGGCTTTCCTTGATGTGGCGGTAAGTTATGCTATCAAAGCCGGGAGCAGTATTTTTCTTACGCTGAACCACAGCTGTTATTTCATCCGACTGAATGGGTACAGTTAGGACATGCGGTGGTAATGGATGGTTGGCGTCCGGCTGAAAGTACTGTGAATCCGTGTTTACACTGTCAACAGGATGTGAGCGGGAAGTAACCTGTGCAGGAGGTGTAAAAATACCTTGAAGATGGTCTGCGAATGCGTTCGCTTTTTCCAAATCCGAGTGTAATGGCTTGTCATCGACAAGGAGAGGATAAGGAGTCTTGGAAAATTTCCCACACAAGGCGTTAAAACGCTTCCAATACACGGTTGGATGGCTTGTGTCGGCGAGATTATTACAAGTTTTCACCCATTGCCTTTGCCGATATGCTAGAAGGTAATTTCGGACAGTTCTCTGTAGTTGATGGTGATGATGAAGTGCATCCGGGTTTCGTGTATGGAGATATTCACGATAAGCTTGTCGTGATTGACGAATCAAAGGAAGATAATGCGGTGGTAGTTTTGGACGATATGGTATGGATTCTGTTTGTGGTATGTAGAGAGCGGAGGCTTGTTGGAGAGCAGAAGTAATATGATCAACTTGAGCGTTAAGTTCATCTGAAGTGGTTGGTGCTTGATAAGGTGCAAGAGCAGAAGAGAGGTAAGTGCGGTAACGCGGCCAGTCGGCTTTATCGTAGCGGGGTGAAAGACGAGGTGGTGGGAGAGGCTGGTGAGGAGCAAGACCTGTATGATATGTAAGTTTTAACGGTGCGTGGTCGCTGCCAAGTAAATCGAGAACTGTGACAGTGCAGCGTGTGGTGAGCGTGTTAGAAGTGATTGCAATGTCCGGAGTGGTGTTTGATATTGGCCGAGTGGCCGTTGGAAGATCGAGAAGAACGCCTGTCGTATGAGTTGTGATATGATCAGTAAAACGGGTTCGGTCTTGAGCGGAGCGACTATGGAAATTGATATCAGCGAGAATGATATAATGGCGGTATGTAGCTGATATATGAGAGAAGAAATTAAGAGGAATTGGATTGCCTGGTCTGATGTATATTGTAGCCAAAGTGATAGTGATATTTTTAAAATACAGAGTAGTAATGACGTGCTCTGGTAAATGTAAAATAGGACATTGTTGCTGCCTGTATGGTATGTTGTGTCGGAAGCCTACAGCGGCTCCGCCATTTGCTCGCAAGGCTGGTAGTGGGTTATCACAGCGGAGCAAGATGTAATTAGGAAATCGACAAGAGATAGACTTGGTCAGAAAGGTTTCGTTGAGAAGGAAAGCTGTAATGTGTTCTTCGAGTAATAGGGTCTGGAAGAGGACTTTGTTTTTAGGTAAAGATCGGATATTCAGAAACAAGAAAGACAAGTCCATGAGGAGAAAATGATTAAACAGTTGTTTCGTATCGTGCAGTATGAAAATGAACAAAGTTATTGGAGTATGTAGCATAAAGTGAGACATTGAAAGTTGATTTAGCGGCAAGTGTGAGTTGTTGGAGAACGTGCTGACGATTGAAGGGGTGGATATTCTGAAGTGCGAGAGTAAGAAATTCCAGGAGTTTGCCCACAGTGACTGGATCATCGACATGTTTTTCAGTGTTAACACCAACGATATCGCCTTCCGAGTATATCAGAAATAATTCCGTACTGGCTGTGAATATTTTCATTTCTCATAGCCAGTAATTAGTTATTTCAAAGTTTTTCGCAGTATATTTGACATTTGTGCAAAGCTACAAATAACGTTCTAAGTTTCCTGTAATTGGCCAAAATAATCGTTTTTTAAACTTGTGAACAGTCTGACAATAGTTACACAGTAACGGTGGCGCCATCTGTTATTCTTATATGCTAGGACATAAGAATAACATTAGGAAAAAAGATTACAGCACTGCTATTCATGCATTGTGGTTTCGATGCAATGATTTTTTTTTCTTTTTGGCGCTGCTTTCTTCCTCCGCAGCCTTCCGCTTGGACCGGAGCTAACGTTGCTATTGTAATCGTGCTCTGTCAAGATATAACTCTGTATAATTTCGACTAAATAGACAGTAAATAACAAACATGTGTTGTAATTTTTGTAGTACTTAATAGTCCACTTAAATCAGCTTCGATTAGACTATATGTTTCACGTATCATGACACTTTCCGTTAACCAGGTATGACTCAAGTGTTGGTTTAAAATACTCTACGGTGACATATAGTCATTTTGTTGACCCAACGGTTAATGCAGTTGGGTTGCAAGTGACCACCCATCGTTCCTAAAAAACCCAATTCGGTTTAAATCTTTTTAACCATACCGCATGGTCACGTTTCAACCCAATCATTTTTCTCAGTGTACAATCCAAACTTAAAATTTCCGTGTAATTAAGGTTACAGTACAAATTTTATGCCTATTTTAGTCACAAGTTTTTGGGTTGATTGCCCTGTGCTGTAAGCGCCCCATATAATAAACATAAGCTTCAGCAGTTATTATAGTAGAAAGCAATGGATATATGAAGCCAACCACTGTAATTTTTTGTTCCTGATTTTTTTTCTTAAATAACATCGATCGTTTTCGATCATTTTTACAAACCAACTCACTACCAATTTTCCATATACAGAAAGTGCCCCCTCCATAAAGGAGAATTTAAAAATATCCTAGGACACATTCTGTTTATTTTCAATAAAGAGTTAATACACTGAATTTCAGCTCAGTAAGTATAACGGCTTGCGAAATACTATTTTTTTTTTCGCAAAAATTCGGATCCTCACTACCTCCTTAGGATATTATGTATTATAATGCAGGCAATATTACATCCCAGTTTGGATTAAGGCCTAACTATATACCAAAAGTAATTTCATTTGACTTTGCAATTTGACCGTGATGATCAGGCACACATAGTTACATTCAATTTTTTATATAATAATTTATATATTACAGTGATTCAAAAATGTATTTTTTCTAGTAGTTAGCTCCTCTAAAAACTCACAGCTCTCCAAAGCCAAGTAGTAGTATAAGTCTTCTTGTTATTATCACAATTAAAAATATCAATATCCAAAAGCGCCTGAAGTTTTTTTTTTTTTTTTACTTGGTTAAATATACTCACCTCAGGTAAGTAGACAGAAACAAGTGGAAAAGGAAGGGAAATGAAGGTCTTGGAAGTAAAACGAAGACAAATATACCAGTCTTCATACTGTCACAATGCAGTGAGCAGAGAGGGTCGATAGATCATACTGAGTCGGTGGGTCGCAGTGGGTCATGGTGGGTGGTGGGTCGCAGTGGGTCAAGGTGGGTGGTGGGTCACATGCTGTTGACCCACGACCCACTGACCCACTCCATCTCTGAATACTTCATTCAGAATTCGCTTGCACCAATGGTGAGAGCGTTACCGACTACGCTACGTGGGGCCACTTGTTGACAGTGCAGTGTTGACTATTTAAATGAAATGAAATGAAATCTTGAAGTTTAACGTCCCACGGTTATGCCTGTTAGGCTAAAGGAGACGGTGATAATAATAAATGAATGAAATGAAGAAAGTGGGAGGAAACGGAAGAATCCCGGGAAACCCACGAGCACGATGTTTGTCCACCACAAAGTCCACACTGCGCGAGGTGGGATCGAACCATGGACCCCAAGCACCGGAGTTGAACGCTCTACCACTGAGCTACCGCGCGCTAACAGGACTAGTTAGAATTACATTCCCTACTTACCAGCGGCGTAGTGTAAGGGAACGCCGGTATGCCCGGCATCCCCTATTAATAGAAAAAGTACGTATTTCATTGTATATAAATTGTTTGCTTGTAATTATCACAATTATTTCCACTGCAATCTTCTGGGTGTGCTCTCTCGCCTTACTTTGATAAGCGGGACCTACGCATGCGCGTCACTCAGATGCACATTTTCTATCTCTCCTCTTGTCGTATGCTATATTCCTTGGGCATCCAGGCGTACTGCAAGAAACGGGGTTTTCGTCTGCTTTCTGTCGAGTGCGCATGCGCAACTAAGGTAAACGTGCCGGATTTCGACCTTTTTCAAAATCAATTGCCTATTGTGGCCGTAATATTGGTCAGTGTAGGCCCATTTTTTTCCTTGAAATGTACAGTCTCTACTAATACTAAAAGTCCCTTCAAGACTCAAATGCTAATGTTAAAATTTTTTATGAAACTGAAACTCGCCAATGGAACCCGAATTCGACACACTTCACCTGGTTTCGACAGTTTCGGTACCTGAATTCGACACCTTCAATTATATCCATGTAAAACATTAAGTCGGCATTATTAGTAATAATCTCTTCTCAGCTTCAAATATTGTTTTATTATTATGCAGAAATTAAAAGACGGGCAAAAGAACGCAACTTAAATTTTCTGAACTGAATAGTTATTTCGATGATCCTCAATTCGACATGCAGGAACCTGATTTCGACATTCCATGTCAAACTGAGGTTACAACTATCAGAGAATTATGCAACAAATAGCTTTATGAAAGACTTTGAACATACTTGTACGTTTAGATGTTCGATTAAAATTATATTTGCACTACTGAGCATGAATTCGACAACCTTGTCGAAATCCAGTTCGTTACAAATAAAGGCTCGTGTTTTCGACAACCCCCTGTTCAAGTTACACCACAACCTTTGTCCTCACAGAAGAAAACAAAACGCACTGATTGAAACTCCTTTACAACATTAAAGTACCACTATTTGCTGGAAGCAAATCTAACTTTAATAAAAGCCTTACGAAAATAACCTGCCGTCTTATGATTTTCTTAAGATTATGTGTTTTTCTCGAAGAGTGTATCACACACACAACAATGTACTTCTTTTCTCCATGTGTATGACTCATCTACTGTAACCGCACTTTTGACACGAGAAAAGACACTCCCATAATGTTGCCACTTCTATTCGCGATCGCAGGGATGACATCTTACGCTTATTTCGCAACATTTAAGCACAGGTATGTCGAATTCGGGTGCCTGTCGAATTCAGGCGCGTTTACCTTACTTGCTTTCTTAAATCCCTTCATCCCTTGCAACTCTACATTTTGTTTTAGATATACGCTGGCATATCTTCAAGTATTTCCAACTCTATCTATTTTGAACTAGGCTATAGTTTCTGTACAGTACGTACGAGCGCTAACGTCAAGGAAATAGAACAAAACAGAAATGGCTAGTTCAATGCCTTTTTGAAGCATGTCGGTTATGTAAATAATAGTATAAAAATAGTTATGCATTAATCGTAATTAAATGCATCGTAATTGTAATCGTAATTAAAGGCAAACTATTAATCAACATCATAAATACATAGTATGTCCAGTGGCGTGACCAGAAACTCTTTGAGGAAGCTCATACGCACAAGCATAAATATAAAGCATTCTGTAGAATAACGGTCACCGATCTGGCAGACCAAGAGAACCAGCATTCCCGCCCCTCGCAAAGATTGCTTGGGCCCTTCAGTCATTGGCACATATCCCGAGGAGATGAGGGGGACATGTCTCCTCCACCCGATTTGAAATTGTGATGATTTGTATCCGAATGCCACAAAGGAAAGTGGGATGAAATTGTTTCCCTTGACTTGTTTCATTTTTAAAAAAGAATCGTGTTTTTTAATATTTCATTGTCATTAATTATTGTTAGACTATTTTCAACTATTTGTTTAATTCCTGTAACGATTCCTATAATGTTATTGTGATAATCATAATTTTGCTCAAATAAGAGTATTGTTGCGCCATACATAGTTGATTTTTTTTTTCATAGTTTTGGGGAAGTCATTATTTATATTATTACAAAACAAATGTCCTAAAATTTTAATGTGGATCATTGTGGATGCGTAAACAGAAACATATCAATTATAAATATGCATGTATTCAGATTTCAGAATGTGTTCACGGCACTTGATACGTATCACAATTTCATCTACATCGCCTGGTATATAATATACAACAGGTTCACCTCACAAATCAGATTCATCTACCGTAATATGAGTTCCATCACCTCTCTCCCCAGAGTAAGCCTCAAATATGCCCTCCTCCCTCAAATCTGCATTCCTCCAAATGTTGAAGACAACTCTGATCCTCTACAGCATTGTTTTTCAACTTCATAAATATTTTGAACATCACTTTAAAAAATGGGAACGGTCTTAGCGTCTTACCCGTTCCCCGAATGTTGAAGACAGATTTGCGCCCCTGCCTTCAGTATCTGGATACCTGACAACGAAATACATACTCAGAAATAGGCCCCCAGAGTTGGTTTAAGTGTTTTCTATTTGCATCTTCAAATGATATACATATACACTTAGGCCCATATTCACGAATGGGCGTCTGAGTTCCGGACTCAAGATGACAAATTTCTAGGGGTGACTTTTTAAAGAACGAGATTGAAGTATGGTATGCGGAGAAAGAAGCTGCCCACGAGAAATAAATAAAGAGAGCTATACTGGAAACAATGTTCATACAACAGCGGGGCCGAGTTTTCTTGTCACACGGTAGTAGTAAGAAGAAGCTGAGACAATTGCTTATTGGCTTCTGACGTAATCCACGCATTTGCTTCTATATGCCCCAATACGCCACCAATTAAGGGGCCTCCGCCTAAATTTTTTACAACCCTATATTTCCCATCGATATAGCTATGTATTGCTGATTTTAGTAGTATTGTATCGCACAAGTGGCCAACTTTGGCATCCCCATTTCGGAATACCACGCTACGCTACTGCTACTTACCTTTACTTTTGTTTACGTTGAAAAGCGAGATTTTAATAAGTCTTTTTAAAATGGTTATTTTTGCTAGCAAAAGCTTGTCTGAGAAATAAACTAATTAATCGATTACTAAATTGCTAGTGAACAAGTGCCACTATAAAAATAGCCGTCTTTGAAGGATGAACTTTTGAAATTACTAGCTGCACATGATTGCCTAGAATTACAGCGAATCACGTCAGAATTGTTGCTTATGTTGAGAAACTAATTTTTCAATAAATATTTATAAGAAAACTCAGCCAGATACTAAATGCCTCTCATCAATTGAGCGTATGCGAAGGTAGGATAGAAATAATGAGATACAAAGTAGTTAGATCGGTAGGTCAAACGGGCATGAATCCATTTATTTTAGTTCCTTAAGAAATAAAAGGACATGCATAACAATTAAATAAGTGGTAGAACAAACAAAGTGGAAAGAAACAGTGAGAGGCTTCAGCCGCGTTAATTCCCCTACCTACGCCACTACCAAACACATGTCTGTCCAATATGTATTGGGAAGAATGAAGCAGTAAAGCTCACCGTAGAGAAGGACAATGAGTAAACAGTAGTATTGCTTATATATGTTACAAAATGCCTGTTAACATTTTCATTAGTCGTTACTTAGTATTATACAAACACCGTGTGAGTCGATTTTCTCGGGGTTCTCCCGTTTTCTCCTACTTCCTTCATTCCACCATATAATTCATTTCTCATCATCACCGTCTCCTTTAGCCTTCACAGCATAATCGTGGGATGTAAAACTTAAAGATTTCATTTCATTTAGTCGTTATCAATGGAGATTCGTTAAAGATGTTACATTTGTAAAAAATTATTTCAACAAGCTAAGAGAACAAAGTTTACTTAATGTATTGATTATTCTTTACACAATTCCGAAGCAATACAAGGCTTACTTTCCACGGATGTACACAGGAATTTATTTTCGGGATGGGGTCCAAATTCAATACGGGGCAAAGTTAAATTAAAATTTGTTGAGAATCAGAGTAAATTTACAGAAAAGTTGGAATTCCTGGGGGAAGTACGGAGCCCTAAGACCCACCCTTGCGTCAGTGGCGGCGCTACAGGGGGCGAGGAGGGGCAACCGCCAACCCAATATTTTTTCTCGTTCCCTCTTTGCTCCCATCTTCTATGTACAGCCAGTGAACTCATGATCACAAACTAACTGCTGCTGTAAATTTTGCCACTGAAATCTATATGAGATTGAAATCTTTTTTGTTCATTGACATGTTTCCAGATGTAGAAGCTACCTCTGTTCACGCATTCTTTAATGCTGGTTCTGATCCAGACCGGTAGCCAGCCCAAAAGTGTAGGGGGGAGGCGGCTGAAGTTGGGGAGGGCGATCCAACCTTATTATAGTTCATCACCATATTGTAGTTCATTTTCAAGCCTACCGTGAAACTTTATGGGGGGCAGCAAAAACTTAGGGGGCACCCCTAGACCTCCTTGGATACGGGCCTGTTCTGATCCATAATTAACTAATCTGTTCAGAGTATGGCTAACCACTGAGTATTTACAGGTTTCCATGTCTTACGTTGAACATTTTAAAATCTCTCTGTACTTCCGTCTATTATTGATAAACTGCAACCACGTGTGTTATAAAGTTAAATAACATAAATACAACACTCTTTATATTTCTGGAAATAAGAGAATTTCATAATTTCATGAAAATGTTCATTATATTAAAAAAAAAAAAAAGTTACAGCGGAAATCCAGAAACGTGCCGCTGTCCAGAAGTGTGTCCAGAAACGTGCAATGTTCATTTGCTACCCACAAGGATAAAACTGTGCAGTCAGAAATAAATTGGATTGGTAGAAGCTCAGAATTAAATAATAATAATAATAATAATAATAATAATAATAATAATAATAATAATAATAATAATAATCAACGCAAAACAGGTGTGGTTGCCTGGCCTCTTCAAAATTTTTCTTCCCTCCCCTCTTGCACCCCTACTATTACGAGCCTATCGCGTCCACTGCCCTGCATATATTCCTGTTGCTTCTTTTAGCTTGCGTGGTTCAATCCCGGTTAAGTAAGTTTGTTGTAGACGTCGTATGCATGTTTTCTCGGGGTACTCTCGCTTCTTCCCACTTTCGCATTCCACCATTTTTCATCATCATATAATTGCTTTAATCATGATCTCCCTTAGTCGTAAGGGCATAATTGTGGGACGTTAAACTGAATGATTTTTCTTCCCTTACCTTGTAATAAAAAATAACTTTTTATCTGTGACTTTCCTCAAGAGTCGACACTCGTCATTAATGTTTAAAACAAGCAAAAGAAAAAAAAGACAGTGAATCGGTAGTTTGTTTCCAATATAATCTCTCTGCCTAGTACGTACAATCAGTTTGGAATTATTATCGCAAACTATTCTCTGTGAGAACGAAATGTTTTCTTCATCTTTCGTTTCGTTGCTAGTTGTGTAGGCATGACACAAACTGGTACCACACAGCGGCGGCTGGTACTATATGTTGCATGGTTGTGCAACCGGATATTTTTTTAATACTAAAAATATTTTTAAGTATTAAAGTAGTGTATCAGTAAAAATTAAACCTCTGCTCTTGAGCGCAAAACAGTGTTGATTGATTTCTGAAAAAAGACAATTAACAAACGGAAAGAAAGAAAGAGATTTACATTTCCAGTGGCAGCGAACGTTGCCTCTGGAAGCAGTAACATTGAGCATATGGCAGCGAGCTCCTATCTCTTAACATGGAGAAGTGGATTTATTCTTGCATCGCTCCTATCTTCCCGTATTGCTCTCTTGCGGTTGCCTTTCTTCCGCAACTGGTCAGCTTCTGTAATAGTTACGAATTCCTCCGCTTAGCAGCGCTTGACTCAATTGATAGGGTGAGGGAGATACAGGCGCTTGAAAGAAAGAAGTTATTCACAAAACATAAACTCGCAAAGAACAAATATAAGTCTGGTGGTAGAAGGGACGGATCCAGGCTGAAAGTTTGGGGGGCGGTCGTTCGAAGTCAATAGATTTTATTTAACATTTATAAGACAAAGGTGAAAATTCTTGGGATAAGATTTATTTTTAAAAAAAATCCTCTTCTGGGGGTTCGATTGAGTCTCGAAGAAGAAAATGTCTTACTACTGGTCTAATTCCTAGCTCTGTGTCTTTCGTGCACATGATTCCATGTTCGATTTCCGGCGGAGAGCATAAATTAATATCAAATCATCCACTTCCAATACTCATCTGTCTTCTTTAGCCTTTACTGGAATGTTAAACTTTTTTTTTTTTCATTTTCGAAGGAAAACATCTTAGATTTCATGCTTCTTTACAGACAAAAATACGTGGTTTCTGAAAATGGACATTTGTACCGTATATTTATACAAAGAAATGCTAACAAAATGCATATTGTCGGAGGGGAGAAGTGTTTCTGGACCCTAAAGAAAATACAGCAGAAAATATTTGCGGTAGCGATGCTTTCTATTCAGAGAAACTTGGCGAGCAGCATTTCAGATTTCAATAGTCATAGAAAAATTTGAAGCCCAAAAGATGGAAGAAAGACCTTCCATTCTAAAATAATGCATAGTTTATATAATTAAATAATTTTGTTTAACTGCGTGCATGCAATTTTCTTGCTTTTTTTTTCTTCTTTTCGGATTAACGTCATCATTCATGGCTTACAGCACATACTACATATTCGATTTATCCCTTGTTCAATAACATGAGTGTGAGGTTTTGTATATAAATAGTGTATAAACGTACATTGATAGTGGTTGTTTGAAAAAAAAAAAAGGAAATAGCTTATATATTAAATCAATATTAGATAAATAATTTAATCAATAACATACAAATAGAGCTTAAAAGACTTTCCTCTTCATATTTCCTGAATATCTTTTGGATAAGACTCAAGAATGCTGGGGGAGGGGAACACTTGCGCGTACCTGCATACTTTTGATATTGCAACATTGCAATGTGCTTGTACAGACTACCCCCCGCTACTGGTACCACATTCTTTTACCATCTGAAACGTACGTCAGCAGATGTTGGTTATGAGTATGACCAATAAGTAAACTATCCTTTTCGAAATTCTTTTTCACTTCTGCTGATAGGCCTAACCATATCCTATGATTTATGGTGATGTGTATTAGAATAAATGAGGCGGATAGTAAACATTAAAAAAAAAAAAAACGTTGACAAACTGCATACAGCTTCCAAGATTTGATATAAATATGTAGTTCTTGTTTAGCAAATCATGCTGAGGACAGTGCATTTATAATCAAAATTTACTGATGTTTATTTTTGTTTGTTGGCGTTTAGCCTCCCTTTTCGGTACCGAGGCTATATGAGCCATGGACCTATAGTTTAAGGTTGAATTCAAATCCGCCATAATGCGTTCAATTTTTCAATACTTTCTTTCCTACCGGAAAATGAACCCGGACACATGTGCACTAAAGGCACACGTGCTAACTACTGAACCTGCCGGAAGAACTATAGTAAGTAGTGGATTCCTCAGAAGTTGGAAAAATCTTCGTACTTGTATTCATCAGAAATTTTGCGACCCCTTTGTTATTGTGCCCTGAATGCGGCAAAGCGGTTTGTTAGTTCAAGTTGAAATCTCCTTTTCAAAAATCATACATTTCATACTGTACATTTGTGTCCTCCTACAAACTTTCTTCTTTGCAGTTTAACTCAAGTATTGTGTCCGAAATTAGATTCTAGTCTATTTACCGACATAGTAAGTGGGACTGCTAAACCAGTAGAACAAGTGTAAGATAGCCAAATGTTTCCCTGAAGTTTGCAAAAGTAAACGAAAAATTGGGAATTGGAAAGCTGTATTGAAGAGGTAGATTGATTGGACTGGACTGAAATTTAGCGTGCCTCAGTAACTTGGACATTAGTTCCAGACGTGGTCAGAGTGACTTTAACGGTTGGGATACTGTGAGATAGAAAGCAACCAGTGGAAATTGCATCCATTCCTCTTCAAATCAAGTCTAGGGCTGTCTAAAGAAGTCACATGTTTCCAACACCTAACATCAGTTAAGTCTTTAATTTGAGCTACTCTGTTGGCCATGAAGGGTTTCCATCTGTTGTACAGAGAAGCTAGCCATGCCAACCAAATTTGGGAATCGGTAAAAAGATGGACGCTAGGTATGTTCAAGTATAATTTGGTAAAATCTTGTGGACTAATTTTGCCAAAACAACTGCTGGCATAACTCCAGACGTGGGAGAGTGATTTTCTTAACTGGAGCCACACTTGATTTAGCACATAATAGCTTAACTGATATTTCTCCTTGTTGATTGATCGATCGCATGTAAATACAATTTCCATTTGCTCTTTGAGAAGCATCTGAAAAACCATGGATCTGAATGTCCGCTATGTCTCCTTGAACAAGTACGTATCTGTCGATTTTCATCTGATTTATTAACGAAGTTGCTTGTACACTTGGGTTCATTTCTTTGCTAATTCCATTGGTATACTGTCGTCCATTTGAACATTTTGCAGCCAAAATTCTTACAAAAATATCGTGTGAAATGACAAATGGTGGAATTATTCCTAATGCATCAAATACAGTGGCAATGATTGAGGCAACCTGGCGTTTAGTAATGCACTCTTCAACTTTCATTGTTGACGTCTTGCTTTCAACGGGAAATATGTCTTTGTCTGGATGCCACGACAATCCTAGTGCCTTGACGACTTGGCCTTCATGGAACTGGATTGGACACTTTTCAAAGCTCTGGTCAGATGGATTCCAGTAACCTTTGATCATTCGAACTCCATTTTCTAAGTATAAAACCTCCCTTTCCCAGTAATTCTATCAATTGCTTCTGTATCTCAAGGGCTTGCTGTATGTTGCTCAGACCGCTACAGAGATCGCCAATGTAGAAATCTCGACGTAATATTTCTCCTGCTGTAGGGAAATTATGCTCTTCGTCTGCTAATTGCTGTAGGCATCTTGTAGCCACAAAGAAGCACATACTATACCGTATGTTAATGTTTTCAACTCGAAAACTTGAATCGGTTCATATCTAGATCTTCTTCACAATATAAGTTGTAATGACTTGTCTTCTGGATGAACATTTACGATTTGCCATGCAATACATCTTAGCACCTAAAACTGTAAGGCAATCGTACAATGAAACGCCCCGTATGATCAGATGTATTCTGAACGAAATGTCGCTTACATGCAAGCTCATCACTTGACCTAGGTGTAGCAGTAATTTCTTCTAGTTTCCAGAATTTTTGGAGTAGTTGCTGTGAATCTATGTTTGTCTTAACAAAACATTATGTTATTGGGATAGGGGGGGACGACGTTCTTGAGGAATGCGTTCTCACTGTCTAATAAACAACTGGAAAATCATCTTGCCGTGTTCTGTGACCTGACTTCATAATTATGTAGAATACTTCGGCACCCAAAAGAATATCTATGTCTCCAGGCGTATTAAAAGTAGGATCTGCTGGAACAGTGTCCTTGGGAATGTTCCAATCATCACAATTAATTCTTTCTCCTGGTAGTTTACTTATAATATTAGACAGGGGTAAAAGTGGACATGAAAGGGATGGGAGACAGTAGGTAGTGGCATGACGTCACTTCGTCCCCCCGCCTATCTTTGCCCATTGTAATTTTTTAGGAACTGGGGGGATGCCGTACATACTTTTCTGGATGTGGAAGACGGCGTTCTCCTGCGTTCCTCCTCATTTTTACCCCTAATATGAGGGAGAACTGAACAACTTATATTCAATTAAAATGTGTTAACAGATGAATGAATTCAAATGTCACAGAGCATTGCTTGATTTATACCTCGAATTGGAGTATATTGTCTATACTGTTTCATTTTCAATTGTTGCACCAAATTCTCTGTTACGAAATTGGTCTGACTAGCAAAGTCTAGGAGCTTACGACAAGGAACCAAATTTCCCTTGTTATCCTTACCTTTACTATTGAAGTAGATAACAACATTCTTGCATTAGGACTAGTCTTTAATAGGACACACAATAGGACACTTGCCCTAAATTTTCACTGGAATCTGAATTATTACTACGCTGTTGCACCGGGGTACTGACTGTTTACACTTGGTAACCTCACCCATTTGTCCTTTGTTAGGTCTACATGCAACAATGTATTGTGCATTTTGGAACACTTTTTACAACCACTCGATTTACAATTCTTCAGAAAATGATTGCCTTTCATTCAATTCACGCATAATTTATTTTTACGAATATACACTTTTTTTTTTTTTTTTGCTGTGTCCTGTATTCCCAAAAGACGTACAAGAATATAAGGGATGATATTACAAAATTCACATTATTTGAAAATGTTGATAAATAAGCATTTGATGACAATACATTTGGCTTGCTTGTTTTGTACGGTATTAATCTGCTTCACAGCATTAGTAGGCCTACTAGTTTTCATGTTCTCAAGCACCTAACGTTTCTCGAGAAAGGAAAAGAATTCTGATAAAGCAGAAAAATTAGAATTCGTATTTTGAAGCTCCAATGATTTTCTAGTAGTTGCATCTCATTTTGATACAAAGTGTTGAGTCAAAATTATGTCTGTGAAGTTCACGTTTGGCTTCTAGTGTATTTAAATTGCTAGCAGAGCCGTAGCTAGGGGGGAGCGGGGAGGTTGTCCCGGGCGCTGATAGCAAGAGGGCGCCGAACGAGCAAGAAGAAAGGAAAAGTCTTGGGAATGAGTAAACGACGCGTCGCCCGGAAACGTATTTGTGCCTTGTTAAATCAATATTGTTGTTGGTTTGCAAAGAAAGAGATTTGTTAAAAATTTTCTTGCTCTCTCTAATCGCAATCCAAACGTTTTTAATAAGAGTCACAACAAGTTTTTAATTATTACTTAAAGAAAGTTATTATATAGAATTAGTTAATGACAATGTGATATACAAGGTGCCGAGTTTGATTTAGTGTACGCAGGAGCGTTTTCAAAATTAGAAACGGTTAAAGTCTGAAATACGTGTTCAGCGCTTTGGTAATGATGAGTTTGCTTAGTTAAACATGCTTTTCTACCCAATCGGATTAATCAGAACGGTGAGAATGAAGGTATGAAAGTAAGAGGAGTGAAGAGACGCACGTAGCTGCTTTTTGTGCCGGAATATTAATGAAGATAATAAAGGGAAAGAACAACATTTTCGAACTTGAAGCAGTTGTAGAATAGGGACTTCAGGGGTCTATGCACGCATGTGTATGTATGTATGTGTGTTAGTGTACTTTTAATACGTTAATTATAATAAGTAATCTTAAATTCAAAACTTCCATTCATTAAGAAATTAAGTAATTTCAAACATATGCAGTAACCAAAATATATTTTGGATTTTAAATACAGACATTAAACACATTCTTTATTTCCATTGATCAATATTGACAAATTCGCAAAGAAGCGTCCTTCTGAATTTCCGTTATATTTCACAAAATATTTTTCACCGTAAAAAAAATCGAAATTAAAATGCTATTTGTATGGTCACATACAGAATAAAAAATGCAAAAGTTTACAATTATTACTGGAAATTAATGACCATTCCGAACATTTTAAAAGAACATAGTTTCTAATGTATTGAAATTTCATTTCTTATCGATAGTATGGAATGTAAATTTCCATAGTTGTTCTCCAAGTGGATTTTCATACAACCAAAAGTAGTTTTCTCAAGTTTAACAGAAAGTCCAAATTAACTAACTCTATGGCCTATGGAACCCGAAGGTTCAATGCCGCGTTCGCAAAAGCTCTCCACTGACTTATATCCTTAGCCAATTGAATCCAGTTTCTACTTTGTATTCCTATCTTTGAGAGATACATGTTAATATTGTCCTCTTATCTGCTCCTAGGTCTTCCTAATGGTCGTTTTCTGATTGGTCTTCCAGTCAAGACTTTGAAAGTGTTCCTACTTTCGTCCATTCTAGCTACATGACCTGCCTACCTCAGCCTCCTAGACTTGACGACCCTAACAATGTTGGGTAAACCGAATAAATTATGTAGTTCCTCGTTATGAAGATTCCCCCATTCCCGTTCCTCATGGGTCCGAATATTCGTCTCAGAATCTTGTTCTCAAATACTTTCAGTCTATGGTCTTCCCTCAGAGTAAGCGACCATGTTTCGCAACAATACAGAACAACAGGCATGATTATCGTTTTGTATATTTTAAGCTTCAAATTCCTCGACAGAATTCGCGACGACAAGAGATTTTGAACCGAATAGTAACACGAATTCCCTGCTTTTAGTCGACATTTAATTTCTTCGTGAATATGATTTTCGTCTGTTAATATTGATCCTAGATATTTGAAAGTGTCCAGTTTATCAAAAGTATTATTTAATATTTTAACGCATCCATAATTTGCCGTATTACGGTCCCGACGCACTTCCATGTATTTAGTTTTCTCTGCATTTCCTTCTAAACCCATGTCCCTGCAAGCGTTTAATAAGATCTCTGCATTCCTTTCTATTGTTCTCCTATCATCTCCTATTAAATTCACATCATCAGCATATGCCATAACCTGGTGAATACCGTTCAACTCTAGGCCCTGGTTGCTATATTTGATTTTTCCTTATAGCGTATTCCAGAACAAAGTTAAATAATAATGGTGACAGCGCATATCCTTGTTTCAGGCCATTTTCGACGTGAAAGCTCGTGGACAAAAATTTTCCTACCCGGACTTTAGTTTGGAATTCATTTAAACATATCTTAAATAATCTAATTAGCTTTCTCGGTATTCCAAGTTCTGTAAGAACGTTGTATAATGTTTCTCTCCTAACCGAGTCGTACGCCTTTCTAAAATCAATAAATAGTTTATGTACCGGGTTAATGTATTCCTACTTTTTTTTTTTTTTTTTTTTTTTTTTGAGTATTTGGCAAATGGTAAATATTTGGTCGATAGTTGATCGATTTCTTTTAAATCCGCACTGATAATCTCCAATAATTTCATCTGCTTATGGGGCCAATCTTGCTAATACAATACTTGAAAGGATTTTATAGGATGTTGACAGAAGAGAAATGCCTCGATAATTATTACAGTCAGTTTTGTCGCCTTTCTTGTGAATTGGAACAATGATTGGTTCTTTCCATTTTTGTGGCAATTCTTCCTTGTTCCAGATAAGGAGGATGAGCTTGTGTATCTTTTTCCACAATTTTTCGCCTCCAGCTAAAATTAACTCAGCCAAAATTTCGTCTACACCCGGAGATTTGTGTTTCTTTAATTTCTTTATGACGATTTCTACTTTCATTTGGTTGGGTTCTGGAATATACGGTTTTGGGTTCTGGAATATACGGTTCTGCGGTGTGTATCTCCTTTTTTCCAAGCACATCAGTTTTTGGCTGCGTGTTCAGCAAATCGTCAAAGAAATTTTTCCATCTATTTTAGATGCTATTCGTATCAATGAGAACTGTACCGTCAGCTTTCTTTAATATATAAGCACAAGGTTGATAGCCTTTCCTAAATTTGTTGATCCTCTTATACATGTCTCAAATGTTTTTATTTTTAGTATTATCTTCAAGTTCCTTAATTTTAGCTTTCAAAAAATCGCGTTTCTTTGTTCTAAAAGTTTTGGCAGTTACCCGCCTGATATCTGCAAAATTTTGTGTAGTTATTTCATTCGGATTTTGCAGCCAGCGTAATTTTGCCTGTTTAATCTTCTTTGTTAGTTTAATGCATTCCTGGTCGAACCATGGTTTGTTCCTACGTATTTCCGCGTGTCTCAATTTTTCTTTTGCTGAAATTTTAATGCTATATCTAATTTCAGTCCAAGTATCCTCAAGAGTAGTGCACTCCAAATCTTCTAAAACCGAGAATCTATTCGAAACTTCAATCTGGTATTCCTCTCTTACCTGGTTCTCTTCTAATTTCTTTAAATTAAATCTATCCGTTTTCGGACATTGAATATTACCTTTATTCAACGATAATCTCTCTCGTATTATCGCTGCTACCAGGTAGTGATCAGTGTCATAATCAGCCTCTCTAAACGACCGAACATCAAAGTCCAAATTAAGCATCTTGAAAACATCTCTTATTCGTAAAACAATACATAACGATCGCTGTTGGCTGTTGCAATCATCTGTCCAAGCAGATTGATAAAAAAAACCGGGTAGCATATACAACAAAAGCTACTCCTCTTATATGTAAAAAAAAAAAAAAAAAAAAAAGAGAGAGAGAGAAAAAAGAACAGAAAAGAAAAACATGGTAAGGTGAGTGTAGCGGATACCGAATTCTACTTCGTCCTGGGAGCCGAAATCTCTAGATACGGCTCTGATTGCTAGCAGCTGTGTTTATAAAAGCGCGAAGTTCACTTACGTTTTCTTTATGCACTGGCTTGATTTGCAATATTTCGTGAATATAAGAGGAAACAATTAGCTTTATATCTGAATAGGCCTACCTGCCAACGAGTAATAGCCATGCTACTGAATAGGCCTAACTTGTTTCGGTAATTGGCAAACTTTCAATTAGTTTAACGCTTCGCCCTTAAGAGAATTTCGGAGGTAGTGAAACTGCTGAACTGTTGAAATGTCTTTATTCTCGTGAATAAGAGATCTAGAAGTGTCCTTGTATGATAGCCGAAGTTTACAATTCTTGTCAAATGCAGGCAACGCTAGTAGTATGACCAGTAATACAATTTGTACGCTCTGCCATAAATGATGCTGTTGTAATTTATTTTCATGCTTTGAAATAAGTGCTTGTATTTTGGCTACTAAAGAAAAATACAGTACCTATATATTTTCAATCTCTGCACGAACGTTTTCTCCTTCTGCTTCGGGTTCGATTTGATCAATTTCAATAGTATCTTGCACCTCCTCCTGTTTGACCAGACGCTATTTAGATGTTTTTGCGTGCACGTATTTTCCGATAGTGCCTTCATTTGGAAATATTTGAGTTTTACGTCCCACAATTATGCCGGTTAGGCTAAAGGAGACGGTGATGATGAAAAATGAATGAAATGGTGGAATGAAGAAAGTGGAAGAACCTCGAGAAAATCCACGAACACGGTGTTCACATGGCGCGAGCTGGGATCGAACCAGGGACCCCATGCACCAGAAGTGAACACTCTTTCGCTGAGCACCCGTGGTCCCTGCCTTCATTTGGATCAAAGGCCTGAACAAAGGTATTTATTTTGGTTAATTGCTCTCTGTATCCAGCTCTTTGCCTTAAAAACGCTAGTGTGGTTCAGACATGATTAAATACTACGCAGAGTTAGGAAGAATAAAAGAAAGAAACTACTATTTTAAAAAATAGAGCGTCTCACCCTTAGATTGCAGTACAGGAGTAAATGGCAATGCTTTTCCTTATGCCCATTGTTGCCAAACATCCTGAATTTTAGAAATTGTTTTATTTACTAGATATGGATAGATTTATGTAGAACATTGTATTCTCTATCAAATAATGTGTTTTTCTCATATCAAGAAGAATTTTCAAGTATTGAAATAAATTGAAATAGTGAAATCTTGCTAATGGCAAATTCTGACGTCGCGTTAAACATATCACGTCATAAGTTCGGAACCATAAGAGATACAATTGAAACTTATACAGCTATTAATACCATATTTGGTGCCAATGTTGGAAAAGTTGGCATTCAAAGGAGCTTCTTGAATTTTAAAATAAAAAATAAAATGTAAGAGAAAGTACATATACTATTGCAATGCAATATCTAAAAAGTTGACTAGTGAGAATTTTTTATTCATTTTTTTTTTTTTTTTTATTTTTCAGCTTAGATTTGGGTGCAAAGCGAGAAGAATATTTAGAAAGGATTGAAGTTATTTTTAAAAGAAATTGCAGGTCGATATCTTTCCTTATTTAGGTTTTGTGACTTTTAGTGTTAAAGATTCAACTCTCCAAAGCGCGCGCATCTGACCAGAAGAAAGGCAGTGACAAATCTTGCCAATGCTATTTTCCTTATAATGTTTGTTTTAAAGTTACTGATAAAGTGTTGTGCTATACCAACGAGTATTCACACTTGATGCTATGCGAGAACGAATCTATTGCTTAACGGAAGTATAATCGCAAAATCGAATCCTGGACCACACCTACAAGAAACATTGCGTCAACTCCACTCAATCTTACATTCCACTTACTTCACTCCTTTTCCTTGAGTTACACACACACACACACACACACATTATATATATATAAGTTAGACTGATATTCAGACATCGGGAGCGTATAGTTCGTATTTCCTTTCTTCCAAGAAAGACAAATTTCAACCGCGGATGAATAGTAAATACAGTAAACACTTGAATCAGGATAGTAATTCAGTTAGCAATAACATAAATCACAAAAATGCAGTTGGTACTCAAACAAAACAAACTGTTTCTTCAGAAGGTCAATATCTATGGAAGGGAAAAAGCAGGCCAATATCTGTTAATAATAATACTCCTCACTCCTGGTGATAACAAGTTATTTGTCTTTCGGCCATTCCACGTAAATATGAGCCTAAGGTCAGAAAATTGTTTAAATATATTTTGCTCGTTATTTATATAAAAATGACCAGAAAGGTTCAAAATTTACTATGCAGATCGATTTCTTGTTAAAACGTTTTAGTTTTTGTCTTTTTGAGCGATTGAATTTCCATGCTGTACGAAGCCAGTCGAAGGGAGAATTTACCAACAATATTGGACACCCCTAAACAACACATGATAAGCATTTGATTCAGTTGCACTGCGATGTAGACAAGCACGTACACCTTAGGAACTGAAGCTCAGAAGTTTTAAAGCCGTTAGTATATTAAGTAGTCTAATATTTGACTACTTTTGGTACCAATGTAATTATGTAACGCCCGTTACAAAAAAGATATATTTTTTTCTATACAACTTGTACTAAAAGTCAGAAGTAGTCTATCTTTTGCAAAAGTAAAAATGAGCACATGGGCAATACAACAAGAAAATGAATATCATTATATTTATAATTTAGTAGGCAAAAACTGCGTAACGGGTGTTACATTGCCAATGTAACGAGTGTTACACGTGAATTGTTAGCTTGGTTTAAAAGTGATATTTTGTGCACTTAGGCTAGTTCTAAGGCTCTAAATAGGGAATTTGAAGTTAGTAAAGTTATAGAGGGTCCTCTTCTAAAGACAAATTATGGTAAGGATGAGCAGTGGGCGAAATTAAGGGACATTATACCGGATGTGATGAAATGCACTCCAGAGAATATAATATCTAGGAAATATCGTACGATGGGGGACTCCCTCTCATTCCCCCGTTAAGTCGCATACTCAGGGTAGTGATTAAATAGCATAAAATTGCCGTATTTTAATTGAGTACTCATTACATACCAGAAGTCTACTTCTTTATCAGAAGCCCAATACGCTGCTTTGGAAGTCTTCGTTTAGCAAATCATTAGAGGCTGCAGCGCGACAGATTTTCATTAAGAAACCAGAAAAACCATACACTACAATGATGTATACGCAGACTCCGAATGAAGTTGTGATCAGCCCTTTGCGGAAAGATGTTTGTGTTGGAATCTTGTCTTGCTGGCAATGAAAGATGAAATAAGTAACAAAGATTATCGTCAAGTTGGAATCCGTCAAGGATTTTCGGACGAAAATTGTGATATTAGAGTTATGTTCTTAAAATCTTGTGGCGAAAAGGAATTCGAACTACGCCGAAGTTTAGAAAGTATACTAGTGACGTGTCGTAAGGGGGGTTTAGCGGGGCGACGAAGTAAGGGGGCAAAAAATTCGGTAGGAAAAGAAAAGGAAAGAAAAAAGGGAGAAAAATACTTCACATATGAGTACAAATTAGTATGCACTTAAATCCTCTTCCTGTTTTAGGAATTGGTCCTATAATGTTACTCATGTTAGGAAAATGCATGTGCACATATATAAAATGGAAGGAAAAAAGTAATAAGAAATCCTCGAAATCAAGGAAAAGCAGGGTTTATTTTGGAAAAGTTTCTTATAGATTGCCCCAACCATAGTGTCGCTTCGCGGCTGGTCTGTCGACCTGACTAATATTTACGGGGACGCCGTCGTATACTCTCGCCCCGGGCGCTGATTTTCCCAGCACGGCACAATATAATTCATTTTCATGACGTGATTGGTAAACTGCCAAATCCCATTATGAAAATTAAAGAATAACAAAGTTGTGTAGCAGTTTAGTTCCAGAGTTAATGTCACTGAAGCATAAGAAAAAATAGACTTTTGTTGATGATCAGTGTATCAACAGACCTACATATTTAATACGGAAACTTCCTACATTCTTCTGATTTATATGTTTATTATTTTGTGTTTTTATTTCCTACACTGTACTACATGTGTATTTTTTATCTATTAACATTGTAATGTTTTGTTCTTTACATAATATGTTCATTAAAAGTGAAGTTGGTTTAAGTTCATTCGCACTGTGTAACACCCGTTACAATTTGTGTAACACCCGTTACGGTATTGAATATTTTTTAAAATAAAAGCCATTACACTTATGGAATTTCTAATTCTAATATTCACAACATCATACTTTCAGAAAAGTGCACACATAATTGGAAACAAATTCTGATCTAGACATTCGCAGAGTTTGGCTTAACTTTGCATGCATCTGAAAGTGCATGTCCAATTGCTGTAACACCCGTTACGCCACATTTTTCACTCTCACTGAGTTGTGGTATCATGTATATGTAACAAATTAAGTGTTTACTAAAATACACAGACAAACGGTGATGTTTCGAGGCAGTTTGATATATCTTGACCCAGTAAGGACATTTCTATAACAATTTCTATTCGTCCAAATGTAACACCCGTTACGATGGAATGGCCGCTTTGTAATTGATTCATTTACAGTTCGCACGTGGTCCCTAATGTTTCTAAAGCTGACAATTTTGACAATAAAATTTGGTTTCGTTTGTAATTCCACTTCTTTATTTACTTTGAATACACAGATGAAGATGAGGAAAACATTAACAACAAATAACTTCAAGAGCTCACAAAGCAGAATGAAAAGACTCTTTGTTGTTTTCTTCGATATTTCTTTAGGAAGCATGAAAGAAACAAAATTAATTTTCGGAGGGTTTGATAATTCTGTTTGGTTTTGTTTCCTCGTCCAAAGATCTGTACCTTCTTGGCTGTCATTCTACGTGATTCAAAGTCACAACTTGTGTGTTTGTTAAGAACAGATATGATAGGGTTTCTTTTCATTCTTCTTCTGTTTCCAGACTGACATTGTGTGTCTGAGGTGTCAGAAGTGAGTATAGAAACCAGGAAGGTTCAGTGTCTATTCACCATTACATTTTGTCATCATCATCATAGATGTTCTGCCATTTTTAGCAGGTCACTTGCTGCCACTGAGAAGCATCCATGATCCACGGTCTTACGTTAACCTCTTCGTCTTCACGTGTGATTTTTCTATTTTGATATCGTCCAGTAATTGTAGTTTCCTTTGTCCCCTCCCTCTTTTACCTGTCAACATACCCTCTAGCGCTATCCTCATGATACAGTTCCTTCTTAGCCAATGTCCCAATCAGTTTCTCTTCCTTTTCTTAATTATATCTAAAATTGTTCTTTTGACCCCCACCATTTCTAATACTCTCTTATTCGGTTTTTGTTCGACCCAGCTAATTCTCTCCATTCTCCTCCACACTCCCATTCCGAAAGCTTCCAGTCGTTTTAAATCGACCATGTTTCTGACCCTTACAGTACAATACTCCATACGAAACATTTTATGAGTCTTTTTCTCAACTCTTTATTCAAGGTCGTACAAAACAGACTTTCTTTCCTCCTAAAGGTTTCTTTCGCTATTCTAATCCTTCTTTTATTTCACGTTTACATTTCGGGTTTATTCCACACATGCTCTTCGGGTTTTCACCTACAGACTGAATACATGGAAGGGATTTCACCTTTAAGCGGAAGCAGCGGAAGTGATTAAAAGGTATTTACCATGCGTTCTTTTCTTCTTCTTTAATTTTAAATTTACAAATATTTCGTTAATATTCACAACTGCATTTATAATTTCTATTATAGTGCGATGTTCCATTTAGACCTCCTGGTATTTGTTAAATATTATACTGTTGTTCCGCGGGGAAAACCAGATCAAAACCATCGGAAGTGGGGAGCAGCCGCCTTCACAATATACTTTACAATTAACTTTTGTTTGACAAACGAAATTAGTTTTGCAGATATTTTGCGTACACAGACAAATGAGCGTTTTTGTACGTCATATTTCTCGTCCCATATTACGATCACCCCTACTCCAACACTCTTACCCAGGTTCAGTAGCAGTATCTTACCCATTGCTATTTCTTAGCTTGCCGCACAATCGGTACAGGAAATTTCTGTGTGAACAGTTTAGCCTGCCATTTATTTCAATCATGTTTTCTATTGGTTTCATATATTTTCTTGATTTCGTATTGCTCCCATTAAACTTTTATTGCAACGATTTATAAACCATCATAAAAGGAACCTCCCTATCTAACACAATTATTAGACTGTTGATTCGTACCCTCCAATTCGAGGTTCCAAATCAATTTACGCAAATGGAATGGCAAAAGCGATGAAAATATATGAATTTGAGAAAGGCTTTATTTACAGAGTCAGGCACTCTTTCAGTCTTTCTTGTTCTTTCCTCAGAAGAAAACATACGGCGGAACAAATGTGGCAACAGCGCGCTCCATTTACTCTGTACTGCAATATAAGATTGAGACGCGCTATAGATTCTGCATTTCTTCTTTTCTTTATACCTATGAAATGGAATTCAGAAGCTTGATCTTGTACACAACAGCCTCTCCGCCCACACAACAACGTGATTATTGTTCAACGTACGTGATTGTGCCACGTATAAACCGACACAAACGCCTTATAATGTAGTCTTGACAGCAGCACAGAACATTTCTCAGAAAACCTTTTTTCATTCATGTATCGTGGTGGACATAAATCATTGATCAGGTAATGGCGACTGCTTTGAAACAAATGCAAAGTATGAGAATTAAATGAGTCATATCTGTGGTTTTGTGTGGAGAAGAAACAAACTTGTGAACCAAAGGTTTAAGAACAACTCGAGTTATTAATATATACTTTGCTGAAGATCATTCACTTAGGGCAATATCATCATAAAAGAAATACGAAAGACGTTCTGAAATGAAGAAATATAACATAAAACTTTGCAAGTGGAGGCAAAGAAACCTAAAGTAACGAGACTAAAGACCAATCATTTACCGCGTATTGATCGTTGTTCAGTGGTCAAGGCGCTGGGCCAAATAATCTGGAGGTTCGTGGTTCGAATCCACGTCGGGCATTTTTTTTTACTTTAGGATTTTTGATGGCGATTGATCGACGATGACACACGTTTTATTATATTCAGATATTTGAATCTCAGATGTTTCAATACTTGAACTATCAAATCTTCAGGAATAAAAATAGTAATAATAATGAACTAACAATAATGATTATTATCTCGTAGAAGATTAAAAGCTAGGAGCTAATTATGGCTCAAGTCATATCATCACAAGCAGAAACGTGACATTTGGCAAGAATATTTTGGTTTTTTTAATGTTGCCCACGAGAAGAGGAATTTTTCATCTCGTTTCTAAAACAAACAAAATAACATGAGAATTAATATTCTACATTCGAGGCGGAACAAGGCTAACTCAAATTATCGTCTCGCTTTGGAGATGAGAATCGAGACGAGACGAAAAGTATCGTAAACATTTCTCGTCTTGTCTCGATTCTCGAAATAGTGTATGTCCATTCTTTAAGTAACAATTACTTTGTAGACTGAATCTTATAGGATTTTGTTACTTTGTTCAGAGCTCATTGAATTATGGTCTGTGTAGGTATTTTTGTAGCAAAGCTTTTATAATTACCTCTGCATATCCTAAAAATTAGTTTATTATATGCCTTACTGTTGAGTGGTATTCAGTTATTTTTATTACAATTATTTTCCTTAAAATATACAGTAGAATTTCTTTCTACATGAAACTTTAGTGGAAAGCTTTTGTTTAAAATGTGGGTAGTTGCAGAGGAGTGTTTTGAAGGTACGGAACCCCTTCTCCGAAATCCCTACGTTTAAGTAAGTTTAGCAAACTTTAGGGCAACTTTAATACTTTTAATACCATTATTATTATTATTATTATTATTATTAAGTAGTATGATTTTAAATTGTACACAAAAGAGGCTAAAATGTTTATTTTTGATATCTGATATCTATTGTTTAATGATTGATAATGATGTAAACGTGATACGTAGCGTGACGAATGTCTGACGAAAGTGTATGAGGTTTTTTTCCTGGAGGAAGTTGAATGACCTTTTTGGTGAAAGCATGGCCCTTGGATTTGTATTGTTTCGTAATATGTAAAATATTACTCGTTAAAATATAGTTCCTGAAGAATAGCCCCCAGCTTATGTATAGCTCCTGAAGAATGCCCCCCCTTTTGTATAGTCCCTGAAGAATTGCCCCCAGGGACACAGTGGATGGTCCCCTGCTTATGTAATTTTAAACCCTCGTAAGTTTTATTCTTTCGTATGGGAAGCAATACTCCTTATTAAAAATTGTGTGAGCATAGAAATATTTAATTTGGTCGTACCTTTTATTTTTCTCGTAATTACTAGATGAAGAATTGAACCCAGGACCCTCGATGGACCACCATCACCACCACGTATACACAGCCCTGACCCACTGCATCCCCAATGCATTAAATATTTAAAATGAAATTATACTGTATAGCTAAGTGAAATAAGAATATACATGCAACCCCCAAGCTTATGTATTTTTAAATCCCTCGTAATTACTTGAACAATTAACGGGGGGCGCGGTGGCTCAGTGGTAGAGCGTTCACCTCTGGTGCTTGGGGTCCCGGGTTCGATCCCAGCCCCCGCCAAGTGAACTTTGTGGTGGACAAACACCGTGCTCGTGGGTTTTCTCGGGGTTCTCCCGTTTCCTCCCACTTTCTTCATTCCACCATTTCACTCATCTCTCATAATCACCGTCTCCTTTAGCCTAACCGGCATAACCGTGGGACGTAAAACTTAAAGATTTCATTTCATTTCATTTCATTTTGAACAATTAACCAGGATCCCCATTATTCAGTGATGTACCACAGAGCAGGGATTGAACCCGGGACCCTTTCCCCCTGGAAATTCAAAAGAGAAACTTTGTTTCGAACTTGTAAATAATTCATATGCCAAAGCATACTCCTTGTTAAAAAAACTCTGTGAGCATAGAAAAGCACCTGCTTGTAACGGCCCCTGAGCCTCCAGGGACCAACTATAGAGATATGAACATTGTGTGAACATGTGAAAATGTGAGATGGGAATCTTTATTCATGCGGGACTTTTTCATTCTTTCGATTCCGTAGGAAGCTCTGAACACTCAATGACTGTGAACTTAGAAAAAATTCCTTTGGAAACTCATTGTAAATTATTTTTATGTTTCGCTTGTTATGCAATATCTGCTTATTTATTTTTAATTTTCTCGTAATTACTCGAACACTATATGTGTGAGCGTACTAAAGCCGGAACGTGGTTCTCGTACATCTTTCGCTGGCGAACTCAAGACATGAACTGAAGTTTTCGCGCGCTTTTGGAACCCGGATGAAGTGATCTCAGTACCATTAGATAAAGCTGTTAATGCAACGATAAGTAATCATGGCCGCCGACACATGACTAAACAAGATGTGACCTTAGTACCAATAGATAAAGTTGATGACGACACAATATTGAAGTTTGATTTTACATGATGTGAACACGTGATGGGTATGAAAATACTTTAAATACATGTCATAAGAGACAAAATATATAAAGCTACATCATGCAGTCGTATGAGAAAAAGGATGACTGCAATAGTGATATTGAAGTATCATCATCATTCATATGTTGAAACAGAATTATGTGAATCATCTTCAGATGAAGAATTTCATATTGTCTTAATAGATTCGCCAGCGCTAACAGTTTCAGAAACTCCACCATCGTCACCAACGGCATTACCAAGAACATCAAGATTTTGGAGTTTAGACTGTTGTTGTAATAGTCAAAAAGTGGACCGAGAATGTATAAAGAAGTCTATTGAAAAATGGGGTTTTAACGATAAACTAATATGCGATGGATGTAGAGAAGGATCGTATGATGTCTAAGCGCATCATTGTATGAATGTACCCCCAAAATCATCGGAAATCCGTGCCTGGAGTGTTATTGCAAGCCCTAGCGTTGAAGATCTGTTTTACCTGTATGCCAACACGCACATTATTGGAATATTAACAAGAGAAAAATTTTATGAAACGTATTTGGAATTATTAAATGATACAGACTATCACCCGGAATTACTAGAGTTTCTATTAAGAAAAGACAGACGAAAATCGGACATTTCAGAGTGAAAAATGTATCCGAATAGTGCTAGTGTTTCATGTGTGTTATGTACTGCTGAAACTGTTAATGTGAATTATGTACATAATGAAATGTGATTTATATGCTTTATGCGTAAAACTTATGGTCTTTTAAAAATACAGAATTTGTTGGTCAAATAATACCATTATTCATTCAGTGCACGAAAGAAATTTCACCATGTGTAAATCAATATATTATTGATATTCAAGGTTTTAAAATGTCTGATAACGAATTTATTATTCGTGAGTTTTGTCTAAGCGTACGTGATGATACAGTAAATTTTCATTGCTTGGTAAAATCACCATTGTCATTAGGTTGCGAAAAACAAATTGATTGGCTAACATTAAACTTACACGGTTTGAAGTGGGGTAGTAGAACTGGATATACTGTATCATTCATACGCAACTTTTATATGAATTATGTGCAATGAATTCAACCTTTTATTGTAAAGGTTTAGAAAAACCTCTTTGGATTAGGAGAATTATTTGCATTAGATAATGTTATTGATTTAGAAACAAAACATTGTCCAGCATTAAATCAATTGTGTGGAAATACATTTAATGAATATTGTTATTTTCACACAAATGTTGTAAAGAAATGAGGATGTGCATATCGTAACTCACAACAATTAAATTACTGGTGGAAATATGAAAGATCAACAGCATTAACTAATGCATTATCAAGATTGCAATGACGAATTGTAAATCAAATGCATGAATATATTTTTTTAAAAATTTTGTTGTAAAATTTTATATATATATATATATATATATATATATATATATATATATATACAATAAAGAAATCAAAAATATTTGTTTTCTTTTTAAAATTTTGTTTACATGGTTACAAAAAATATCATCATTTTTTTCCAAATGTTTGTTGTTAAAAAATTTAAAAACATTTTTCAAATGATTGAATGCGAATAATGACGCAAAAAGAATAAAACAAAATATCCGAACAACACAAAATTATCGTCTTCATATTGACTGTAAAATATATTTTAGTATTTTTTGATAAAAAGTTCTTTATTCCCTTGGGAATGTCCATAGCAAGACTGTCAAAGTAGAAACCACGTTTTTTCTCATCAATGTACACTGTGACCAAGTGCGAACCATTTGAATCTGATGTATCAAGATTAATTACAAGCGTTGCAGGTGGTTCTACCATTAAAGGATGTTTCTAAATAGGGTAAATTCCAGTAACATTTGCACCACTCGCTTTATCACTCACTAACACTTTTAACAATTCGTCGTCATACATGGTTATTTTTCTTAATTATAGTAAGTATGTAATTATCACTGTTATTCACATGCAAAACATAATCATACACTTTTACATAATCACTATATAATCACTATATAACAATTTTGTATATCACTATATAATCACTATATAACAATTTTGTACAATCACTATATAATCACTATATTACTATATTAATAGCTTTTGTCTTCAAACTATCACCAGCTACTTTTACACGCGCACGAACAGATTCTTTAAATGGTCGATTTTCCAATACATCAACCGCAACTTGTATACCTGTTTGTAATGTTTAAAGTGGTAAAGCAAACCGAAATAATCCTTTAAAGAAGCTACCTATACCAAGTCCCCTCTGATATAAAGGTCCTGAAAAATATGGTATTCCACG
The DNA here is from genome assembly GCF_964235325.1 of Thermobia domestica. Classification (NCBI taxonomy): domain Eukaryota; kingdom Metazoa; phylum Arthropoda; class Insecta; order Zygentoma; family Lepismatidae; genus Thermobia; species Thermobia domestica. The sequence continues at coordinate 212,814,739 of NC_137457.1, read as the reverse complement.
TACACGATGAAGAGTAACACGTCTAGATGTCATCTTTATTATTATTTAACAGTTGCAGGAGAGCGTTTAAAATGTAGTGTTACAGTCAGTGTCCCAGATTAAAATGGCAAATTTTGCCCTGCAAGATCTTTTAATAGTATTTCAATTGTGTTAAAACAAAATTTTGCAACTGACATACAATGATTATCTTCAAAGCTAATTGTTTGAACTTTTCAATATTTAATATGAGAGATTGTTACTGTAAGCAATAATGGTCCTTTTGTATCACCTAAAAATTTGATGTGGATATCCAATATCTACGTATAGTGTTTTGAATCCGCGACGTTCTTTTACAAGATCTGATTTTTCAGAAAAACCTAATTGTAGAGCTAACGTAGGTGACAATGTACCAGATTCTACACGTTCATCGCATTTAACATGTACAATATTTGAAAAGCTAAATCTCATAAATCATGATACCACATTTAATTCATCTATTAAATGATACGCTCTGCATTTTTAAATTTGTACCATACAACATATTCACCTTCGGTAACATTATAACATGTTAATGGAATATATACTTCACTTAACCCTACCTACAAATCGTATATTATTTTTAACTGATTAATAAAATGTGTAGGACTATTTATAGGATATACATTTGTCTAGCGTTTGAAGCTAATGTAATGTAAAAACCATCATCAATACTTCCAGAAATCATTTTCATTTAAATTGTAGTGTCAAGTTTGAAGTCCCGAAACAAAATAGTAATTTTAAACCGTGTTCTTCTTTTAAGTTTACTTCCATCGTATCAAAATATTTCTTTTCAACTTTAACATAATGCGGTGTATGAAACACAAAAGATTTTACATGGCCACGTTTTACACTATATAGACTAAATTTTCGAACTATCGGGCCAATATTTTCTTGTTGTTTTACAATATCAACACATACATTAATTGTATTGGGAATATTATAATTTAAATTACATGGGAATTTACCACGTGTTAATATTAAATCAACATTTCTAACTTTTGTGTATACTACATTTTTAATGCCATGTGTATTTTCATTAATAAATCCAAAAATATGTTGTAATCCTTGTGTAATAACAACCACACATTTATCTTCTAATTTTAAAGAATGTTTAATCACAATTTGATTTTTATTTTGTAAAAATGTAACATACGAACATTTTCAGGAATTAACTAAAGAATAGATTGAATAGAAGAACAATATGCTGGTGTTATTCGAACATGATGACGTTCAACTTTATCATCGATAACACAAGTAATTAATATTTCTTCATTTTCACCAACATTATAAAAAATCGACGGAATATTTGCGTTAATGCAACACCCCATTCCCCATCACTTAAATCAATAGGTTGTGCTAATTCAACGCAAAATGAAGCTGTAGTATTATTATCAAAAAGTTTACTACTGGCATTTGAAGGAAGAGTAACATAAAGTCATCTGCAAAGTTTGAATTCATCTTGCAGACTGAATAGAATCTGATCTAATCCATAGAATCTGATTAATGGATATCCCAACCATTTTGCATACATCCACCAATTTTTATGTTTTAATACTTTTTAAATTAGATAAGTTTTCTTTGAATGTATAATTACATTCTGTAATTCTTGCGCATAAAATATTCCTTTCATTCCGTCCACATTCCAACCTTTTAATTTATAACTGACAGGATTAGATTTAATACATTTATGTACAATAAATATTTCTTGTGGCCACTTAAAATATCATTTTTCCTATATATGTTTATACTTACGCGAACATAATCACCCGGACTAAATTTACAAGTTGTATTCTTTTTATTTACAGTATTTCTGTATAATGTTTCTCACACGTGATTCACATTGGAATCATTTACTTGTACAGGCGGCATATTAATAATTGAATGATACGAATGATTATAATTATTTACAATTTGACCTAACACATTAATATAACGATAAGTACTCTTTGCAGTAGAGTATCGATACAATTTTTCTTTTAATGTTCTTGTGAACCCTTCTGCTAAAGCGCATTTAATTTCAGAATGAACACTATGGTGATTAATCTCATATTCTTTAAACAATTGCCTTACATGACGGTTATAAAATTCTGTACCTAAATCGGTTTGTACATTAAAGACGGGTAACTTGAATGTTTTTTTTAATCTTATTGCTTTTCCCATTTCAGGACCTTTACTTTTTTAAGGGGACACAATATGCATAACATGAAAAAATGGCAATACAACCTAATATATATTTATATTTATTATTATACATTGCAATATTTTGCATATCTGCTAAATCCATTTCTAATGTTTCATTTGGTGCACTAACATAATACATTTTCCGTTCAAAATCTTTTCGAGCTGGTACATGTAATGTATATGCATCTTGAGAAGCTAACGAACTTTTAATGTTCTTTGTAGATAATTTTGTTTTACGACGTAAGGTTTGAATACTCGATAAAGAATGAGGGTATGAATAATCATATTATATTTTTGATAATTTTGTCATTTTACATACTATATTCTTTCCAATGTTTAAATAAATTAGATACTGTTGTAGGACTGGATGATTTTCTTATTTTACGAATCCGTTGTCTTTTACTAATATTCAGTTTTGATGCTGGTGTGCCAATAAATTCTTTAGGAACATTAAGATTGTCTAATAAATCTTTAAATTCTTGAATTCCTATGGAGTTTCTTGTTTATTTTCTTGTACGAAAAACATCATTTACGAAATCTATAATATTTGAACCAGGTATTGTTTTTCCTTGGATAGGTACTATACCAGACTTGTCCAACTGAATTTTATCAGAATTTGTCAACTGCTTTAATAATAGATCTGTTTTCCTACGTAGTGTTTTCGGTACTGATTGTAAAATGTCTGATACAAATGGTAAAATAGAAGCATTGTTATCACGTTGCAAAGCTGATGATTTTTCTTCTTCATGTAAAAGGTAATGTAATAGGTTTGTGTGAAGAAGAAGATGTATATTGTAAATATCGATGCAAAGCTTGTTGACATAATTTCCACTTTTGTTGTACACTAAGATCATAACGTTTTAAAATATTATTCATTTCTGCATCTAAACGTCATTGATGTGAATCTATAGATTTACGATTGGACCGAATTTCATGTACGTCATTTTCAGGAAGTAAAATGATTTTACGTAATGTGACATGATTATCGACTAAAAATACTACTGCCTATTGCTGCAAGAAGTGGTCCCAAGATTAATGGTAGAAGAGTACCACGTTTTTGTAATAACAACTTCTTTCTCTTCTTTAATGCTCTACGCTGCTGATATAAAGCGCGCAAGATCTTTTCATGTCTACGTCATCGTTACAGCTGACGCGGACTTAAAGGGATGTTTCCTTTTATTGTGTTTTTACCTACTTGAGAAATCGTTCTTATGAAATCCCTTGATGCATTTTGTAAAATTTGTTTGCAGTTTTGTATTTTTGCATTAGCACAGAGCACGGAGCGTCTTGTAGTGTTGTTTCACCTTCAACATCTTGATGAAGACTAAACAAAAATTTCTACATGCATATCTAATACGTTAGTGTACACATGCATGATTTCATTAGGATAAATATTTGTACGTATTCGCAATGCATCGTTTGTTTTTTTGAGTTAAGTCAAATAACAAACAAGTTTGAGGCTCACGTGTTACTTCGTGGAATACACTCACAATTTCTTTACTATACAGAGGCATAATCTGCTTTGCTAAATGTTGTATTTGTAATTTATCACGTGGATTTTTAAATACTATAATATAATGTACATTTAAACTAATATCACGCGCATCTTTTCCTTTTGGAAATAAATTTTGAGTAATAAATATTACAGTCAACTTTTTATGATGTGCATACTTTGTAAATAAATTAGCAACATCACCATTGGTTTCTGACATTAAATCATCAAGTAATAATAATGAATTTTTTTAATTTCAAAATTATTCATGTCAGGTATTCCCTCTACAAAACGTATTTTTGCATATGCGTCCAAGTTTGGTATTAGTGCACCATAACACCAGAAAATATCATTAAATTTTATACTAAATATTTGATCACGTTCATTAGGTAGTCGATTTACAAAACATGTTTTCCCAGCCCCTGACAGGCCTGCAATTAAAATAGTAAAGGGATGTTGAAACTTTAAAATGATGTACTCTAATGAATGCATACAATAGAGACTTTCCTTTATACACACACAGTCATACGGAGAGAAAGAAAAAAAGAAAGAAAGAAAGAAAAATCACTGGGAATATAAATTAGAGACTCTTTGACGGATTATTTTTCACTTTTTGAAAAGGATTAACGGGACGGACAGTTACAAAAGGAAAAAATATGTTATTTAAAGTGTGTATATGCGAGTACTGAACAAATCTAACTTGAATTACCTTGCTCTTCTTTACATTTTAGAGTGTTTTCCTATTCAAAATGGCAATGCGGAATGAGTTTCGCAAAAGGGATATGAGAGGAAAAGAGTTTAACTTGCTTTTTTAACTTGCTTATAACGCTGCATCCTGCATTTTTCACTCTCACCTTGTTGCTATGTTTAAGTCTATATTTTCTAGCCCTTTCAGCGCCACTTATTGCTTTTGTTGATCGATTCAGTTCATCCGTGACAATATTACTTGGAACACATTTACTTGCCTCTGAATCCATATTAATTATTTAAAAAGTCACACTAAAGCAAATCTTCACTGTGAAGTAACAAACAATCATACCAAATAATCAAAAACCAACTGTTTCCCTTCAATTCACTTTCCCGCATTTCACCTGACAGTGGCAGCGTTCAAACGAGTCGACGTTTCGCAGGTAGCACAGAGCATCGAGGAGCATAACACTTGTACAACATTATGTGGTTTGAACACCACCAATCAACACTCAAAGCAGTTGCCTAGCAAAGTTCGACTTTGATACTTTAGAATGTAATTTAATTCATTTAAATTAAATTGTGGATGCAAATATTTTGTGCTTCTTAATGTCGAAATGTTTATCTTAATATATCAATCTCTTTAGTACGTATATTGCATAATAACAGACTTAGAATAACCAAACAATTGCATGTTTACTTTTCTGTCCCGTGGGTAACGGTGAGTCGAAAAATAAAACATAGCGTGAAGCTAATTAAATTATATTTTCCAATTTAAAAATATAATGCACAGTAAGAAGAATGAATGTAGAACATAAGTGAAGCCATATAAAATGAAAATGCTGTCATAAATCGCAGAGAACACATCGGTCATAAATCGCAAAGATTACACACACACACACACACAGTCATATGGAGAGAAAGAAAGTAAGAAAAAATCACTGGGAATATTAAAGCTCTCGTGGTTTCGCAGAAACCAATCAAATAAATAAATAAATAAATAAATATTTAACACTGAGCTTCTGATGAAGCGAATTATTTACAAGTTCACACTCATAGAGTGCTCGTTGGCCTTCATGGTCATAGAATTCAAGTGGAGGTAGGCACCGACATTATTTTGATTTTCTTCAGTATTAAAAAAATATGGGAAATCTCCCTTTAAATTTTGACTAAGATCTAAACTTTTGGGGAGTTTGCTTAGTTGGCATCCAATGAACAAATAAGAAGCTCTATAAAAGATACGATTTCCAATGCTGATATTAAAAATTTTTCTGATCCTGAATAAGTGCATTAGGAAAAATATGCTGCTCTTCTATTAGATTTCTAATATTGAAAAGACCATCATAGCGATCACCGTTGTGCGCCACACAAATTATGCGTTTAAAGTCAGATCGGTCTACTAGTTCATGATTAATGTAGTCCGTCATTGTATTAAAAGAAAACAAACGATTAACGAGCGATTTCCATTATTATCACCACATGTCTTACAGGGCTTACCGATGCCCTTACCTATGCAGTTGTAGCAAATATGCTTACAGCATAGAGCACTACCAGGTGTTCTCTTTCACCGCGTGCATTTGGTGCCTTTAACATTGTTTCTACATCATCAGCAATGCACAGAAACCTATTAGTATGACAGGCTTTTGTCGTTGCACAAAACATGTATGGCTGATATCTACATGCATGCGACATGTCAAAAGGAAATGTTCACCACATACATGATATGATTTTCGACGCCTGTTATCAAAGATGACACCAGAATTAGTGCAGACCTTAACATTATCACAAACAGATCTACCTGCTTCATTACGCTTCACATGATTCTCAAAACACACACCCTCAACAAACAGAAGTGCCGTTTTGCTCTCACGCCGCTGCTCTGAAATAATTTAACTTTTAATCATGTGCCTAAAAAATAATATTTTTATTATCTGTTTAATCTTTGCTCTTACAAATTATAAACTCCTGTCGATTCTATGCCTGTGCAAGTTGTATGCATAGAATATGTACGATCGAAACGACATAGAGCCGACACGGAATAGGACCGAAACGGCACAGGATCGACACGGCATAGGACCGAAACGGCACAGGATCGACACGGCATAGGAACGAAACGGCACAGGATCGACACGGCACAGGATCGAAACGGCACAGGATCGACACGGCGCAGGACCGAAACGGCATAGGACCGAAACGACTCACGATCATCGCCACTGCGTAGGATCTATAAAACCAAAGATTTATTTCTCATAAAAACAAATAAGAGCACTGTCAACTGATTTTAAAATATAAGAATTATAAGATATTTACTATATGAATATTAATAATTGTGAGTGACAAAAGAATGATAGTGCTAAATGGACAAAATATAATTTCTTGTGTGCTTGGTCAAAAGCATTTCTATATGTATGGAATACTTATATTTATTATTATTATTACTATTATTATTATTATTATTATTATTATTACGTTTTAACTCGTTTTGAAATCATGGCCTAATTACACTGGAAAGCGAAAGCCATGAGAAATGTAAGCTAAGTAGTAATATGGAATACTTTTAATGTTCCTCACTAGAGGAAACACAGCTCGCATGTCTTCTGGTCTCGATATCGAGACCACAAGAGATTTTTTAATAAGAAGCTCAGTTGGGAAGTAATAACTGAACCGATGGCTCGAGCCGGCTCGCTTGGGGTGAACCATCGGCTCGAGCTGGCTTGATTGGGATGAGCCATTTGGTCGGTTCGGCTCATCTGGGCCGAAGGCTCTAGCTGACTCTGTTCGGTGAGCTGTTGGCTCGGCTCACTTCTCGGTTCGGGTCGATAGTGAGTGCGCTGAGAGCCGAGCTGCTCAAGTTGTTGACAATTGTAAACTCGGGGCGAACAGTTTTGAAGATATTTGGCCAGTGCCCTATAACTTTTAACAATGTTTGGCTTGAGCCCGAATACTCAACCTAAACCCTCAACCCAAATTCACAAGCTCGTGAACAATATCCTCGACTCCTAGAATTCACGACTACCGAGGTTAGCAATCAACTAGTTTTTTAGTATTCAAATACAGACCGCGTATCTTTCATGTTTAATCAGTGTTGTTATAATTATAATTATAATTATTATTTATTATTATTAATAATAATAATAAAAGTTGTACTAGTAGTAGTACTAGTATCATTGATAACCTATATTGTCTATGCAAGATACTTGAAGAGAATACTCGAAACTACACACCAGATTTGGCTCGACTCGATCCTAACGCTGGTATAAAGGAGAAACCAAGCTCTCTTGAAGCAAAGGAAAAGAATTCTAGGTGTAAATAGAGGAACCGGGCTCTATGTCCCGCCTGCACACTTGATATATAAAGAATTCTCCACATGACCCAGGGATTCCAAATATTGTGTGAATACATATGGGGCAAAAGTAAGCTGCATTAAACGGTTTCCTCCTCGTAATATGTAATTCCGTGGAATATGGTACTTCTGTGCACAGAATCAACAAAAGTGGAGAAACAAGGGATGTTGTACACGTTGCATAAGGATACCAAAAAGTGCGCTGGAACAGTATACTTGATTTATCCGTTAGGTGAATCTTCTCCCAGGAATACTTTTGATGGCGTTTTCCCCTTCCTTCGAGTTGGCAAACCTCAACTTTTCCCTGAGCTATGAAAAACTTCATTGCTATTGTGAATATACCGAAATACTATCTTAGTGTAGAGCACTTACATTTTGATTTTGTCATTGCTGGAGAAATTTTCTAAAAGAAAGCTCGTTGAAAGTACATTTAAAAAAGGATAGTCTTTTTTCGACATTCTAATGTACAGATGGTGATCAGAAAAATGGAAACACCTGTAGTTGGCAACACGTCAGATGTATGGGTTGGCAGTGGTGTCGTGCGCCCGCAGCGCCGGACCGCTGGTGGTGGTGTGTTAGGTCGGTCTCCATACTACGTCAGGCGCAGTGGAACAGCAGTGTCCAGTGGCTGCAGCAGACGGAGGTAGTGTAAAATGTGAGACCTCTCAGATTTTCAAAGAGGGCAAATTATTGGTGCGCGGTTATGTGGAGTGAGTATGACGGCAGTGGCTACTGTGTTAGGTGTGTCGCGTGGGACAGTGTCGAAGGTGATGACGGCCTACACAACACACGGGAAAACTACATCGGGTAGAAATGGTATCAAGACGAGACGAGATGAGACTTAGTACAGTCTCGGTCTCGTCTCGGTAGATAAGTAGCGGTCTCGGTCTCGATCTCGTCTTGAGTCAAAAATCGCCGTCTCGGTCAGCAGATGCTTGTCTCGATTTCGGTTTCGAAGGCGAAGTCTCGGTCTCGTCTCGGGTCTCATCTCGAAAGTCTCGAAATAAGTAGTGTGAAATTAAAATTGTGAAAGTATTATTATCGTACAGTCTGTCGTTTTCTCTTCTTATTTTTTGCCTTCATTCTTGATTTAGGATTATGGTATAATGTACCTCTTCGTAGCTAATTTGCTATCGCTAATGCTTTCCATGCGTGTGTTCCAGGTAGAGACCTGCACGGGCCGGGCTTGGGCGGGCCGACTCTGCTATTTCTTTGGGCCGGGCCGGGCTTGGGCGGGCCGACACTGTTATTTCTTTGGCCCGGGCCGGGCTTGGGCTGGCCGACACTGATTTCTCTTCAGGTCGGGCCGGGCTGGGGCCGATCAATTGCAATTCTTTAATAATTATTGACTTTCGTTAAACGATAATTGGAATAAAGCTAAACGTTGAAGAAGTGTGTCCGAGAAAAATGTTGCAAAGAATGCACTAGCTATTTACAGTTTGTGTTACTTAGCGGCTCCACTTTCACTATAGAGGATTGCAGGCATTATGCGGTAAATTAAGCTCTGATCTTGACCTTCACAGAACTCAAAATATAACAAGAAGGGGTGGGAATGTTTTGCCTGTCGCTAAACAATATTGCCATCTTCACTTTATGCTAAAAATCAATTAAGTTACATTTTTGTTACAGGGAATGGAGTTTTTTTCTCTCGATGACAGGCAAAGTTCTAGGAGGCAATGGTACCATTCAGGAGGCAAGCGTCAGGTTGTGAAACAGAGTTTAGAAAATGTTTCTGAGGGTTAGGTCAAATTTAGTACTAAATTTTGAGAAAGATTGGGGCTCGAGCTAATTTTTTAAAAAATTTATCGGGCCGGGGTCGGGCCAAAACCTTCTAAAATGTATTGGGCCCGGGCCGGGCTTGGGCCAAGAATTTTTAAAAACTTATCGGGCCGGGCCGGACTCGGGCCGAAAATCTCCAAAACTTTTCGGGCCCGGGCTGGGCCGGGCCGAGCTACGTTCGGGCTGGATTGGGCTCGGGCCGAAAAATTCGGCATGTGCAGGTTTCTAGTTCCAGGTTCAATCATCAGTGTGGGTATAATATACCTGGGATAAAACCCTATACAATTAAAATCTATTAAATTAACTCCAGTACTATACAGTAGTTTATTTCCTTCCTTTGAAACAGAGTTGTTCAATACCTCCTAACGGATAACGCAACACATAGCAACACGAATGTATTTAATCGTACCGAAATTGAAATTTTACAATTTCTCAGTTACTATCCAATACATACTGCTTTGACTTCATTTTAAAAACAGAATATAACGGTCATTATCTTAACAAATAGAGTAAATTATTACTACAATATATTTTGTTTCAAATTGATCAAATGCTTTATTACCGTTTCACATCTCAGTGTTTAATTGACACTTTAAAACAGGCACTTCCTTAAAACTTTGTGGTGGAAGCTACGACACTCATCTTTGCTGTCTGTGGTCTCTGGTTGGATCACCAAACAAGTTAGATTCAAAGTCCGATGCTTCGTATAGTATGCGTCTCACTTTAAGTACATTCTGTTTCTTATACAAGTTCATAATGTCGTAATGTATTGCATAAGCATATATTCAGTGTCGTAACATAGATTAAGCTTATTCCTGAGCTCTCAGCGCTGAATGTTATCTTTATTAGAGAAAACTAATCATGCGTTCATTACGCTGAAATTTTATATTGATTGAAAATTACCTGCGAAACGTGGACACACATATTATATAAGTATATAGATAATTCGAGCTATCTGTATCTATTTTCTCTGTCCCGGCAAAAGAAGTGATTCTTAACTTTCTAGTTTTCTTTTCTATTAATTTTCGTAGTTTTGCTGCAATATGAAGGATCAACAATATTTTTTTTTCGCTGTACGAATTTCGTTAAATTTTGGATCCGTTTTTACCCTACCTTACCTAGTAAAAGTTATATATATATGAATTTTAAATTTTAGAGGTAGACTATGCTAAGTCACTTTTTGGTCGAAATTAAGTTAACTATACTTTTTTTAATATACTATGTTCTTTCCAGTGGTGTAATAATGTAAGCCTAAAAGCCACCTATTACTTTGTAACTGCTTAGTATAGTTTGAAACAGTACTATAGGTCTTAGTTAAGGAACCGGATTTTCGCTTCTCCTGTAAAATTGCGAAATTGTGACTTGATTTAGTTTACCTCTGAGGTCCAGATATAATAAAATCATAGCCATAATCATTATCAACCATTATCAATCCACTGCTGGATGAAGGTCTTTCCAAGTCTTCTCTACAACTATCTTGACCAATTCTTTTTCAGGTCACTCCCCAGTTGTTCTTGATTTCGTCAAACCTTCTTGTATAAGGACGTTTCCTAGGCTGTTTCTATCTCGTGGTATCCTGTCTAGAATTGTTTTTGTTCATCGATCATAATTTCTTGCAATATGTCCAGCACATTTTCCAGCCCATGCTAAAAATAATTTTATTAGTACCAGTCATTAATTGCCAAATAATTCTTTCTATTTTATACATTGGGCCTACAAATAGTTCAAATCCGCTACTCTTGGAGCACTGAAACGCTGGTTTTTGATTTTTGTGTTGAATCTGACAACACTGACTCAATGATTTAAATCAACACAATATGAGGACCTCCATTTGGTCTAGCGGCTAGCACGCTTGACTTCGTTTCGCGTGGTCCCGAATTCGATTTCCGGTTGGGGTACAGTTGAACGATCGAAGTGGTTCGGATTCCATTATAATCATTAGCTCCACGTCTGCTTTAGAAGCTCTAGCATAAACGTGGGACGTTAAACTAAAACAAACTAAACCAAAAATCAACACAGTGTGTATTACTAACTGTAAGTCCTTAAATAATTGGCATATAGCTATATGGTATGGGTCGAGTTTGAGGTGGTCGGTAGTCAAACAAAAAAACAAGTGAAATGTAAGTAGGGTGTAATTAGAACTTTTAATTAAGTATGGTTTTGTGTATATCAGGCCTAAGGCTAAGGGGAACAACTAGTGTTACTAAAAAGTTATCAGTTACATTTAATTTCAGTTACAATTTGCATTTACATGTATTGCTGGAACCAAAACTTTGACATTAACATTAACATTATAAAGACTGTGAAAAACATCGTCTTTTGAAAACATTCTTGTACCATAAAACAAATTACGTGTAATTTAAAAATATTTTGCACTTTAGCTACGTTATTTTCACTGTAATTAGAATAATATCTAGCATTTATTTAAGATGGCAACACTGCTTAAAATAATGGAACTGCGACTTGTAATTAAAACCACCAGAAACTATTGTTGTAATGTTATAGAAGCAAACTAAAGCACCATCATTATAAAAATTTATCATAAATACGATATTTTAAGCAGTATGACAATCACTTTCCAAGTGTTTGGTATCTCTGAAACGGTTTGAAATAACAATGTTGTAAATGACATTATGATCACTTAAGTCTTTTGGAAGAATCTACATGATGAGACGTGATATGTCAGCACGTTTTCGAAGTAAAAAAAAGTCTTAGAAAAAGTCTTCAGAAAAAGTTATTTTTTTCATTTCTTATAACTTTGTTCCTTCATTCATTCGAAATGCATTATGCCATGATCATAGTATTTGACGCTAAGATACAAATAATGAGCATTGCACCATTCCATTTGAGTTATTAGTCATCTCCAAAATATTGATGTTAGTGATACTGTATTGTCCTTTGTTACACGGAATAATGTGTGTGGTATTGTGGTTTTATTTAATATCTAAATTAGAAATAGGTAATACTTTACATAATGCAATTTGAGAAAATAAAACTTTATTTTGCATTAGCAACACCGCTTCTTTATCTAGTGGTATTGTAGGGTATCTAGAAGAATTTTTCCTTCAATATTTCACACAACATGGTACAAAATTTCAGCATTTTGAATATATATATATATATATATATATATATACAGTGGCGGATCTAAGGGGGGCTATAGGGGCTATAGCCCCCCCTTGACGCTCAGGTATACACTGGATAAAATGGACTTCAATCCTGCTTTACACTGGATAAAACGGCAAAATATGGTTTAGCCCCTCCCTTGATCATATCCTGGATCCGCCCCTGTATATATATATATATATATATATATATATATATATATATATATATATATATACGTGGATCCAAGGGGCTATATTCCCCCTTAACGCTCAGGTATACACTGAATAAAATGAGCTTCATTCCTGCTTTACACTGGATAAAGAGAGAGAGAGAGAGAGAGAGAGAGAGGAGATTATGTACAACAGCAGTGGATTTTGTTTCGGGAGAGGCTTGAGGAACGGGTAAGAAACCTTTGTGTTGTACGTGTAATGCAAAAAAATGATCATAAATATATTTCGGGAGGGGCTTGAGCCCCATATCTACCCCCTAAATACGCCACTGTACATCAGTCAACCGTTCCCATATTAGCTCACACAGCAACGAAACAAATTTTGAGTAAAGGCAAAATAACTATCAATATTCGAGACGAGACCGAGACTTTCGAGCCTGACCAAGGTCTCGTCTCGATTTATAGAGGTCTGTCTCGATCTTGGTCTCGTCTCGGTATGTAAAAGTCCGTCTCGGTCTCGGTCTCGTCTCGGTATATAAAAGTCCGTCTCGGTCTCGGTACCATCCCTAACATCGAGGAAGCGGTACAGTGGGCGGAAAAAAATCATGAGTGACAGGTCACGCCGGGTATTAAAGCGCATTGTCACGCAGAACCGTCGTGCCACTGCGGAGCAAGTGACGGAGGAACTCAATCAGCATCTCCCTCACCCTGTTTCGACAATCACAGTCCGCCGCGAATTACATGACATGAACTTACGGGGTCGTGTTGCACGGGCCAAACCGCTCATCAGGGACCATAATGCTTTCGAACGCCGCAAATGGTGCCGCGACCATGCAACTTGGACCGCTGAGGACTGGAAACGTGTGATATGGTCGGATGAGTCATCCTTCACCCTATTCCCAAGCACGGGCCGTGTTTATGTGTGGAGAAAGCCCAAAGAAGCTTATGATCTGCAGCGTCTCCGCCCAACTGTGAAACATGGCGGAGGCTCGGTGATGCTGTGGGCTGCCATATCATGGTTTTCATTGGGTTCTGTGGTCACACTTAGCGGACGAATCACTGCCAACAATTATGTCGCAATTTTAGGAGACCACTTGCATCCTATGGTCCGGATGTTGTTCCCGGACAATGACGCCATCTTCCAGGATGATAATGTACCCATTCACTCAGCTGGCGTTGTTGCAGCGTGGTTTGAGGAACATCGTGATGAAGTTCAACACCTCCCCTGGCCCGCCCAATCCCCAGATCTCAACATAATTGAACATCTGTGGTCCGTCTTGGAAACACGACTCCAGCGATGATTTCCCCTCCATCCTCTCTCACAGAACTGACTGATGCCCTGCACGAGGAATGGTGTAAAATTCCACTTGCTACCATTCACGACCTCTATGCCTCCATCCCACGTCGCATCAAGGCTGTTCTGAAGGCGAAAGGTGGCCCGACACCATATTAATCTGGTAAGTTGCAATTTCGTTCAGGTGTTTCCATTTTTCTGATCACCATTTGTATCCTCGTCGCCAAAAGTGCCTTTACATCGCCGTGACGGGTATGTGACAGCGCAGTACTCTAAGGAAGGGATGGTTGCATAAGAAATTTTGATTAATTTTGAAGAATTTTTATTTTGACTAGGGAAATAACGTAGGTATAGAGAGTAAGGGCATAGATTTAAAGCATCAGTGCACTGTGATCTCTGAAAAGATTTGTATTCTCAGTTTTTCAAGTTATTGTTGTATATGTTAAGTTAAAAACTGCTAACAACTGCTACTAGCGCTGTTACTCTTAAGGAATTTACTACGACATGTTCGGGCTTGAATTATTTCATTCGCCTCACTGTAATTATTTGAGAATGGAAACTGATTAAGCTGAACGAGAATATGTTTCTCGTAAAGCAAGGGCCGTAATAAATGTAAATAAGGTTCTCATTATTATATAAAACACATAAGTATTTATTCCGTGTATAGAATAATATAATACAATACAACAACATCATAATCACTAACGCCCGCAGGATTTTTTCCAACGGGACGGGGGAAGTCCGATATACAATTTTTCGTTTTATTCCCTATATACATTAAGTTAACAGTCATAACATTTATCATTGATAGCGTATATCGTCTTTCGCCACTGTAGCCTATTATTCAGAACATTCATCTCCAGACATGATGTCGAGAGAATAGAAAGAAATAGATATGAGCAGTGGTGTAACTAATTTTACTGCGTCTTGGATTGATCGATCATCGATTTACTCATACTCCCCAGGCTTCCTGCCCCAAGTTTTTCAGCTGCTGTGTTATATTTTTTTTAAATATATATGGTTCCATGTCAGAAGGGCCAGACAAAAAGGCAAAGACAGAAAGACCCAAGTCAAAAAGGGCCCTGCGTCAACGGGCCCGAGTCAAAAGGCCCTGCGTCAAACGGGCTCGGATCAAAAGGGCCCCGAATCAAAACGACCCTCATAAAAAGGGCCCGAGTCAAAAGGGACTCCGCTACAAAAGAGCCAGAGTCAAACGACCTTGCGTCAAAAAGAACCGAGTCAAAAGTGGCCGAATCAAAACGCCAGTCATAAAAAGAGCCATAGTCAAAAGGAGCCCACAAGAAAAGGATCCGAGTCAAATGGCTCTGAGCCAAATGAGCCCGGGTCAAAAGGGGCTCCGCTACAAAAGGGTCCGAGTAAAAACGGCCCGAATCAAAACGCCCTTCATAAAAAGGAGCAGAGTCAAAAGGGTCCTCGCTACAAAAGGGCCCAAGTCAAACGGCCGCACGTCAAAAGGTCGCGGGTTAAAAAGGCCCTAGTCAAAAGGGGCCAAATCAAAACGCACCTTATAAAAAGAGCCCGGGTCAAAAGGGTTCCACGACAAAGTTACCTGAGTTAAAAGGCCCTGCGTCAAACGGACCCGGGTCAAATAAATCCGGAGTCAAACGGCCTCGGGTCAAAAGGGCCCGTGTCGAAAGGTCTCCTAAACAAAAGGGCCCGAGCCAGAAGGCTCGAATCAAAACTCCGCTCATCAAAAGGGCCATAATCAAAAGAGTCCCACGGCAAATGGACACGAGTCAAAAGGCCCTGCATTAAACGGGCCTGGGTCGAAATGGGCCCCGCTACAAAAGGGCAGAGTGAAGTCGGCCTCACATCAAAAGGAATCGGTTCAAAAGGTCTCCACAACAAGAGGGTTCGAATCATAACGCCCCTCATAAAAAGAGGCAGAGTCCAAAGGAGTCCCCCTACAAAAGTGCCCGAGTCAAACGGCCGTGCGTCAAAAGGTCGCGGGTTTAAAGGGCTGGAGTCAAAAGGGGCCGAATCAAACCGCCCCTCATAAAAAGAACCCGTGTCAAAAGGGTTTCACGATAAAGAGACCCGAGTCAAAAGGCCGTGCGTCAAACGGGCCCTGGTCAAATAAAGCCGGAGTCAAACGGGCCCGCGTCAAAAGGGCCCGGGTCGAAATGTTTCCTCAACAAAAGGCCCGAGTCAGAAGGCCCGAATCAAAACGCCCCTCATCAAAAGGGCCCGGGTCGAAAGGTCTCCGCAACAAAAGGGCCCGAGAATCGTTTGTTAACACAACGCAAAAATTTGAGATTTAGATAGGGATAATAAACGTAACAATTATAATGATGTCTGCAGAATTTTTGTGTAGACTGGTACGGAATGACAGCCAACGTCAGTAACAGAGGCGACTCTTGAGGGATGTGACATTGGTAAAAATTAACATTTTACGAACGCAATCCACAAGAAGTTAGCTGCGCAAATGTATGGTGGAATTTCATTTACGGTGGAAAACATTAACCGTGTTTGCACACGATACCGATAAAATCGTAGGAAGTCCCGATAATATCGATGTCAGTGTCGGCGTACTTTGCACACGTCGCCAACAATATCGGTGGAAGCCCCGACAATATCGTTGCCGGTGATGAGCGAAGTAAGCGACACACAAAAAATCTTCTCCATATATGAAAACAAATAAAAAAAATAATAATTGGGAAAATTATTTTTTAAAACAAAAACTACAAAAACTGTTCTGAAGAGGTGTGCAGGATGGTACAAAACTTAGGAAAAATAGTCTTATGCCTAAACATGTTTAGATTTAACAGTGTTGTTTTAAATAGATGCTGTAAACATATTATTTTCGTTTCGATGAGAATTGATGCTGCTGTACATTGCAAACTATATTAGTTTTAATTTTTGTTGAAACACTGTTACATATTGTATGTATATTATTTTGTTTTCCATGCAATTAACATTAATGTCATAGTAGATTAAATGATAAGATTCGAATTAGTAATTCTGTTTTACATTGCTCCATACATACACTGGCGCAAATTCCGGGGGGATGAAGGGGACATGTCCCCTCCAATCTTGGAACTGGGGAGATTGTCCCCCCTCCCCAATAATCCGATTTGAAATGTGTTTTTTGGGAGAGAAATTTGATTGTGTCCGATCGCCAGAAGGGAAAATGAGATGAAATTAATGTCCACTTAGAATAAGCCTCAAATCTGCCCGCCTCCCAATGTTGAAGAGAACTCTGCTCCCCTGATCCTCCACAGCATTGTTTCTCGACTACAGAAATAGTTTGAACATTGCTATATATATAATACGGGAACGATCTTATCCCCCCCCCCCCAATGTTGAAGACAGATTTGCGCTGTTGCATACATACCTGTCGTTTCTCGTTTCTTTTTGTCCATAAACTCAAAATCCTGGGCAAGTCTTGCATAAACTTTTCGCCATGCTTTTTGCTTTTCAATTCTGTCCTTGAAAGAGTCTGTTATATTATCCCATATGCAAGGTCTACATTCCACAAGTTCAATAAGGGTTAAAGTATCAAATGGAAAAATTCCTGCCATCTCTAAAAATCTAAGCAAAACTAGAAAGATACGAATGCAATAATACACAACCTTTTCATTCAGTCACTGTAGCTAAACTGCAGAACTCTATCAGGGGGTCGATCCCGGTACAAAGGGGAGAGGGAAAACTTGGATACATAGCTTTGGTCTTTGTTTTCAATTGCCATTCCACAAATTATTTTTTAAAATGGGAGATTTGAGATAGTTTTGGAAGTGAGAGAAAAAATCTGCAACAAGTGAAGCATGAAGTCACATCCCTATTATTGAGATCACAATCAAGAAAATGCCAAATGAGTAACTTGTCCTTGGAGCTTTGAAAAGAGTGTTTGATTGTGCTAGTTTCGTTTCAAAATAATAATAATTCTACTTTGACTTGTCAACAA
This sequence comes from Thermobia domestica, assembly GCF_964235325.1. Taxonomy (NCBI): domain Eukaryota; kingdom Metazoa; phylum Arthropoda; class Insecta; order Zygentoma; family Lepismatidae; genus Thermobia; species Thermobia domestica. The sequence goes on along the minus strand of NC_137457.1, from coordinate 212,796,743 downwards.
ATATTCTATTCAATCATTGCATGAGTGGGACCGGTGTCGGGACAAAATCAGTGTCGGCGGTACCGCCGACATTATCGGGGGCTTGGCCGACAGCATCTGCGTGTCGGAGGATCGGCCGATAATATCGGTGGCGTGTGCAAGCTACGATTTGAGTACATTGAAGTCGATTTCACCGCCGTCGTTAGTGCGTTTGCACACGGCAACGATAATATCGGTGGAAACCCCCCTTTTTAAAAATAGTTTCCAAAACTATCCCAACCCCCCTTTTTAAAAATAATTTGTGGAATGGCAATTGAAAACAAAAACCAAAGCTATGTATCCAAGTTTTCCCTCTCCCCTTTGTACCGGGATCGACCCCCTGATAGAGTTCTGCAGTTTAGCTACAGTGACTGGATGAAAAGGTTGTGTATCATTTCATTCTTACCTTTCTAGTTTTGCTTAGAGTTTTAGAGATGGCAGGAATTTTTCCATTCGATATTTTAACCCTTATTGAACTTGTGGAATGTAGACCTTGCATATGGGATAAAATAACAGACTCTTTCAAGAACAGAATTGAAAAGCAAAAAGCATGGCGAGAAGTTTATGCAAGCCTTGTCCAGGATTTTGAGTTTATGGACAAAAAGAAACGAGAAACGACAGGTATGTATGCAACAGCGCAAATCTGTCTTCAACATTGGGGGGGGACGGGTAACATCGTTCCCATATTATATATATATATCCAGTGGCGGATCCAAGGGGGGCTATAGGGGCTATAGCCCCCCCCTTGACGCTCAGATATACACTGGATAAAATGGGCTTCAATCTTGCTTTACACTGGATAAAACGGCAAAATATGGTTTAGCCCCTCCCTTGACCATATCCTGCATCCGCCCCAGTATATATATATATATATATATATATATATATATATACAGAGATGGAGTGGGTCAGTGGGTCGGTGGGTCAGTGGGTCAAGTGGGTCAAGTTTTCTGAGTGGGTCAGTGGGTCGTGGGTCAACAGCATGTGACCCACTGTGACCCACCACCCACCGTGACCCACTGCGACCTACCGACTCAGTATGATCTACCGACCCTCTCTGCTCACTGCATTGTAGAGAGTACCTTCTGAAGGCTGGTAAATTTGTCACCATTTTTCTTTCAAGACCTTCATTTCCCTTTCTTTTCCACTTGTTTCTGTCTACTTACCTGAGGTTAGTATATCTAACCAAGTGAAAAAAGAACTTCAGGCACTTTTGGATATTGATATTTTTAATAGTAATAATAGCAATAGGACTTACACTACAAAATGGCTTTCGAGACCTGTGGGTTTTTAGAGCTAACTACTGGAATAAATACATTTTTGAATCACTGTAATATATAAATTATTTATAAAAAGTTGAATGTAACTATGTGTGCCTGATCATCACGGTCAAATTGCAAAGTCAAATGAAATTACTTTTGGTATATAGTTAGACCTTAATCCAAATTGGTATGTTATATTGATTTTATTATAATGCATAATGTCCTAAGAAGGTAGTGAGGATCCGAATTTTTGCGGGAAAAAATGAGTATCTCGCAAGCCGTTAAACTTACGGAGCTGAAAATCAGTGTATTAACTCTTTATTGAAAATAAACAGAATGTGTCCTAGCATTTTTTAAATTTTCCTTTATGTGGCGGGGAGGCACTTTCTATATATGGAAAATTGGTAGTGAGTTGGTTTGTAAAAATGATCGAAAACGATCGATGTTATTTAAGAAAAAAATCAGAAACAAAAAATACAGTGCTTGACTTCATATATCCATTGCTTTTTGCTATAATAATTGCTGAAGCTTATGTTTATTATATGGAGCGCTCACAGCACAGGGCAATGAACCCATAAAGTTGTGAGAAAAATAGGCATAAAATTTGTACTGTAAGCTTAATTATACGGAAATTTGAAGTTTGGATTGTACGCATAATTGTATGGAAAATTTTACACATTTTTTCCCTTTACGTTGGTCTACTTACTTTGATTTGGAACTTTGAAATTTCATCCTTTTTTCCACTGAAAAGTATTGATAATTCAACAAGGAAATAATTATACTATGATAATTTAATTGAAATTCATCGTAATTTGGCACATGGCAAACAGCAGTGTGATAATTGGAGTTGAAGAAGGAGGGAAATTCCCATTCACCTCTGAATACGTTCCGGAAACCTCGTTCGCTTTCGCTTTCTAGACTGGGGAGGGAACTTGGTATCAAACCTTCATGAGTAATTACAAAAATTAAATTTATAAACAAATAAGAAATCATCAGTTTATCAGGCTTTAATTGATAATTTATTCACAAGATTCCCTATCAAAGGCGTGGTAGATGAAGTTTCTGTTCTACATGGGTCGACATTACCAACTGACATGGTCGATATGGAAAAGATGTTGTATGGTGATAGAGAGATTATACTTCTTGCTGAGTATTTCAAACCTAACCAAGAAAAATTGTTATCAGATTTAAGTCTAACAAGTAGATTGTCGATGACAAGTTGCAGAAATCGGGTAGAAATATTATCAATTTCCACGACAGAGTGCGAACGGAAATTTCCCATTATGAATTTACAGATGACTAATATTAGAAATAGACTAAGTGCTCAAACATTGTCTAACTTGTTACTCATCAATGTTAATGGCCCACCGCTAGACAAGCTCAAAGTAGAGGAGCTAGTTATTTCTTGGCTGAAGGATGGACATCATTCCATTGCGGATGATTTACCTCCAAAAATTTACCAACAGGAAATAAATCCGATTTCAGATTTGTTTTAAGGTGGACAATTACGAGTTACGAAAAATGTATACTTGTATTACTAATGTCTTATTTGTGTTATTCAACTTTGTACCTACTTTTTAGTAATTCTCTTCTTTGCTTTAGGAAAACTACTTTGGAATAAATATTCATAATAATTGCAATTGTGCATATTTGTAACTTAAATTTAACGTGGTGTTTTAGTGATTACACAAATTACAATCATGAGCATACTTTATGGAGATGCTCTCATATAAGGTACCCGAGTACCTTTATACTCTAAGAACAACTGATTTTTCAAGTCTTTTGTGAGAAAAATGCTGTGAACTGAGAAACCATAACCTTTTCCATATTGTACAGGGGTATTTTCCTGCGAATAGAAGTTTCTTGTGGAATGCGTTCAGAAATTAACACTTGCAAGAATACTTTCTTAGTACAAGTATATTTTAGGCACACACTAATTTCCCCCACCTCGAACTGTTTCAATTTCCTCACTGACAAACACTTTACCATTTTATATCGTAAAGTTCAGAACCACCGTTATTGTAACAGAGTGGTGCTTGAGCGATTGACTAGAAATTCAAACTCCGATTAGTGACAATTTCACAGTCTTGTTTTATTACAAGTGTAAACTCTATAGTCAGTTCAGAAGAGGCGTGGATCGTGTTCAGAGTTGATGACGATGGATTTTGGTGAGTCAGAGTAGGTCAAAATGAATGAGAGTGGTTCATGATGGGTGGTGGGTCACGGTGGGTGGTGGGTCAGAGTGGGTCGCCGTGGATGGTGGATCATGGTGGGTCAGAGTGGGTCACCGTGGGTGGTGGGTCACGGTGGGTCGTGGGTCAGAGTGGCTCATAGTGGGTGGTAGGTCAGTGGGTCGTGGGTAAAGTTTTCATTGACCCACGCCAACTCTGTATATATATATATATATATATATATATATATATATATATATATATATATATATATAGAGAGAGAGAGAGAGAGAGAGAGAGAGAGAGAGCAATGTTCAAAATATTTCTGTAGTCGAGAAACAATGCTGTGGAGGATCAGGGGAGCAGAGTTCTCTTCAACATTGGGAGGCGGGCAGATTTGAGGCTTATTCTAAGTGGACATTAATTTCATCTCACTTTTCTTTCTAGCGATCGGACACAAATAATCAAATTTCTCTTCCAAAAAACACATTTCAAATCGGATTATTGGGGAGGGGGGACAATCTCCCCAGTTCCAAGATTGAAAAGGACATGTCCCCTTCATCCCCCCGGGATTTGCGCCAGTGTATGTATGGAGCAATGTTAAACAGAATTACTAATTCGAATATTATCATTTAATCTACTATGACATTAGTGTTAATTGCATGGAAAACAAAATAATATATATATATACAATATGTAACAGTGTTTCAACAAAATTTAAAAATAATATAGTTTGCAATGTACCGTAGTATCAATTCTCATCGAAAGGAAAATAATATGTTTACGGCATCTATTTAAAACGGCACTGTTAAATCTAAACATGTTTAGGCATAGGACTATTTTTCCTAAGTTTTGTACCGTCCTCCACACCTCTTGAGAACAGTTTTGTAGTCCTTGTTTTAAAAAATAATTTTCCCAATTTTTTTATTTGTTTTCATATATGGAGAAGATCTTTTTGTGTGTGTCGCTTACTTCGCTTATCACCGGCAACGATATTGTCGGGGCTTCCACCGATATTGTCGGCGATGTGTGCAAAGTACGCCGACACCGACACCGATATTATCGGGGCTTCCTCCGATTTTATCGGTATCGTGTGCAAACACGCTAACGGTCTCAAAACAAAACATCAAACAAAACACATCAACCACTTTTCTTCATTGTTATGCATATTGTGATTATTATTATTATTATTATTATATTACTTTTATTATTATTATTACCATTTTTATTAATAATAATAATATGTAAGGTCAGTGGTAGCCCATGCCTTCAAACCAGTATACGCCACTGTTTGAAACTATGAACTCTACATTAACATCGGTCGTATTTCGATCATTTTTTGTTCGAAGGTGTGCAAGGGTGTCTTACCCCTTCCCCCAAAGCATGAAAAGCATACAATATTTTCGCGAACACAGCCAGAGGCGGAGAGGGAGTGACACATAAAACACACAGCTCGCTGTGTAGCTGCAAGAGACCTATGGGTAATTATAGTCGCCCTCTTGTTACAAGGCGTTCAGTCAAGTAGTAGGTATCAAGGTCAGTTCCTGCAGTTGAACACGAAGTTGACTGTTAGGAAACAAAAGCATAAAACTAGTCTCTTTTACCTTTTACGAATATTTTTTACCTTCATGCATACAGCTCACATCTGGCGTAGATTTAAAAGGCATGTTATGTCAATTATATATTCCCCAAAAGATATGAGTACTCAAAAGGCAAAAATCTATAGCTACTTTTGTTTTCCTTTTTCTATTAGCCAGTGGAAGCGTTGTTTCAACATCCTTCTTGTAGCTTGCTTAGCATTCACTCCCTCCTTTTAGTTGAGCTTTCGGCTATGAATACTAGGGATGGCCGTATTTTTTTCGAAAAATTAATTTTTCGAAAACGAAAAATGGAAAACGAAAACTTTTTGGAAAACGAAAACGAAAAATAGAAAACAAAACGAAAAACGAATTTTTTTTTTAAAAAAAAAAAGAAAATTTTTTTTTCGAAAAACGGAAAACGAAAACTACCGAGAAACGGAAAACGGATAATTTTTGTAAAACAAACTGAATTTATTTCATTTGATAGTACTTCCAAACTATAGTATACTATGCATACGTATAGGAAGTCTTATAGAACGGCTATGTTCATCTGTCTGCCTATCCATCCGTTCGTCTGTCGGCTGGTATCAGAGCAAGAGCCGTAAGAAATAGCGAGAAGCATAGGTTTGCAACACGAATAGATTCATCTAATGCATTTGACTTTTATTTAATCCAGAAGTGGTAGAGATCTATAGCTTTCTGCTACATTGTTGATCAACACAGAACACAAACGGTAACATATAGAAAGACGCGGTTTTCCAGAACCAATTCAGTGTCCCAAGAATATATTCAATGTTCGCCCTTATTACACTTGCAGCTTAAGCTATACATAAGTGTCGGAAGTCTTTAGAATGGCTTTGTCCGTCTGTCTGTCGAGAGGTGTCAGAGCAAAACAGTAACAAATATTGAGAAGTCGTTTCTTGCCCCTAAAATGAGAAGTCGATTTAGAGCCCCTAAAATAGGTTCGATCTCCTAAATTAACCGTCCATTTAAAACTGTAAGTGGTTCAAATACCATTTTTGGTTTCAATTTGTATCGCTATAGAACGAAAAGAGAAATAGATAGCGAGAAGCGATTTATTGCAAACAATTTAGCGTCTTAAGACAACATACAACTATCCACAACATTCAATCAAAACCAGAAATTGTTAATATTTACTATTTTTTCCGGTTTCAATATTGAATTACGAGATATCGAGATGTAGATTTTTGCAATCGATTCAACTACCTAGAAATAGCTCTATCTTTTCCATTAATACTCTATTCTGATCGGAAGTTGTTTAAAATAATCATTTTCGGTTTAACATTGATCGATATAGAACAAAAATAGTAATAGATAGCCACAAGTGTGTGTGTGTGTTTTTTAAACGAATCGACAGCGTCTCAAGAGTATATAAGCTATATATCATCTCAACGCACAATACTATCGAAATTGAAAGTGGCTGAATTTACTAGTATATTCAATAGGGATTCAATACGGATTTTTATAAAGTAAAAGCTTGAAGAAATAGTGATGCGGTTTTTCGCGATCGACTAAGCGTTCTAAGAATAGGCTCTACCTTCTCCCTTGATCTCTATTCACACCAGAAGTGGTTCAAATTAACGATTACAAGTTTCAACATTAATCGCCACAGAACAAAATTGGTAATAGATAGCGACAAGTGGTTCACCTACAATCGATTCAGGTTCTCAAGAGGAAATACAATTACAATCCGCAACACTCCACAAGGGCAGAAATGGTTGAAGTTTATTACTATTTTTGATTTTGTAGGTAATACTAATTTTCATTGAGCAAAATCGGTCAGAGATATCGAGATGCATTTTTTTTAAAAATTAATCCAGCATCTCAAGAATAGATTTCACCTTCTTCGTTAACACTTTATTTGAACCGAAAGTGTTCAAATTAACCATTTCCGGTGTTAACACTTGTCGCGATAAAACAAAAATTGTAATGGATAGCAACAAGCAATTTTCTGGAATCAATTCAGGGTTTTAAGAGAACATATCGTCATAACCTGCTTCACTCTGTTGTAAACGGAAATGCTTGAAATTTACTACTACTTTCGGTTCGAATACTTATATTCATAGAACAAAAACTATAAAAGATATCGAGAAGTTTTCTAAAATCGATTTAGCATGATAAAAATAGATTCCGTCTCCTCCCTTAACCCTCTATTCACGCCGAAAGTGGTTCAAATTAGCCAATCCTGCTTTCAATCTTTATCGCCATAGAACAAAAACGATAAGTGATAGCTAATAATGGCTTTCTGATACGGATTCAGCATCTTTGATCTACAGATTCTATCTTTGATCTTATTAATCTATTCCAACCAAGTTTTAGTTGTGCTACTTGTTGTACTGAAGTTTGAATATTCAATTCGCATGGATTGCAAGTCTTAGTTTTTTTTTTTTTTTTTTTTTTTGTAGTTTTACACTGTGAAACGAAACTCATTTGTTTCTCTACAAAAACAGGAAGTAGGAAAAATGTATCACAATCAGGGGGGATCCAGGGGTCGATCGCCCCCCAGAAGAGAACACTCTTATTTTATATAGAAATAAAACCCAGCCCGTAAAAATAGCTCTAAGTAGCAGTATTATAACTCCCGCCAGAAGTCCGTCCTGGATCCGCCCCTGATCACAACTCCCGGTTTCAGTATTTATCACCATAGAGCAAGCATGGTAATAGCGAGAAGCATGAATTCAGTACCTTCGCAATAGACTATCTCCAAGTTTTATTCTGTGGTAGAAATTTACTACCACTTCTAATTTCAATAGTGATCACCATAGAGCAAAAATAATAAGAGATAATGAGATACGTTTATATATATGAATCCAGGATTTGAAGATTGTCATATTGATCGCAATCCCTCTATGTAAACCGGAAATAGTGAGAAACTACCATTTCCGATTTCATAGTAAAGAAAAGACGATAGCCGGAAGCAGTTTTTGATATGGATTCTGTGCCACAATGGTAATTTCCATGTCTAAGTTTAATGCAACCGAAAGTGATAAATACTTACTATATATCTGGTTACAATCTTTTTTCTCATAGAACGAGAGAAGTACTAGAAAGCGACAAACGTTTCTTTTAAATATATAATTTCATTATTCCAAGAAAAGATTTCAAGCCCTGCCATTGGTCTAGTGGCTAGCGCGTATTCCTTTGATGCACAGGGTCCCGAGTGGGAAAACATTGAACGTGTTATGGTGGTTTGGATTCCACTTTAAAATGTAGGTCTACGTCTTGTATAGTCTTGCTCGATACTGAAAAGGGACGCTGAACTTCAACAAACAACCAAATAAAAAATTTTCATCTTAACAGTATTCTTCTACTGAAGTTAGTAGCAGTAAAAACTAATACGAATACGAAGACCCACCTATTTAAAATTTGAATTCTCGTTTGATGAGATTATTATAGTCAGATACTTAGTTCTTTGTCCTACCGTATATAAAACATCTTTAGAACAAATAAACCATTCAATAGTATTTTGTTAGTATTAAATCAACATTTTTCAAAAAACAAACCACAAGAGACACCAAATGAAACTAATTAATCTACAGAACCAGACAACCGGCTTGAATGTGTCAGATACACCTTGAGTGCCTAAAAAATTTGCTTTATTTCTTTCTTTTTTATCTTGATTTAATTTCTTTTTTTTTTTTTTCTTTCTTTCTTGTCCACACCGTCGGAGACAAACATTTAGCCGAAGCCCAGTCTTCGAAAATTTTTTGTTGTGCGATAAAGCTTAGTATGTATCGTGAATATAATGGTATATGTTCTCGCTATGTGTACAATATATTGAGTATTTTTTGGTGTTTCTTAATGTCCGAGAAATATTTTTAACTGAAACATTGAAAACAACCAACTTCGATAAGAACGAAGTATACTTTAATGTGTTAGTATCGCTATTGTAATTTAAATACTTTTTTCAAAAATAATTACAAAGAATACCTCTAAAAAAATTTTTATGAAGTTCATAACGTTTAAAGTGCTAAGACCTGATATTACCAAGTTTGCAATCAATAGAATTTTATATTTGTACTCTGATAAATTTGGTGCGTAATTTAATGTTAAATTTTATATTTCAGATTGCAGAGCTCCGTAAGATAGGGGGTATTAATATTGACAGTATTGTTACGAATATAATGAAGCGAATTCTAACCAACATGTTAGCAGCGGAAATAAGTTGGACAGGCGGAAAGACGAAGACATCATTCTCAGCCCTTGCACTTTGTGATGTTCTTATAGGTAATATATTATGATTTATTATATATTTTCTTATGTTATTATTTAAGACGATTAACTAGAATTTGTATGTGTTTCCACTCGATTCGACCATCCACCACAAAAATTATCCAGAGGTTAGTATGTAAGACAATTCTCCAAAGTAATTTGTTCACAGAGCTCAGTTTTTCCAAAGAATTTGTATGAGAAAATAAATGTCGATATGTTTCGAGAAATTAAATTGAGGATTGTGAATTTAGTATTTTATACCAGCTTACATAAACTTATTCTCTTAGTTTCTTGATACTCACTACTTGTTTAATATCATAATTGACTTTTCTTAAAATTTAATGATCGTGAACTGTTTCATCATTCTATTTTAAAATTTATTTTTGAGAAAGAAGAATGGATGGTAGATTTTTTTATAATGTTGAGCAGTTTGCGTTATCCAGGAGATTTTTTTTTTTTAAATCATGGTATAGTACACAAATATTTCTCATGTTTTGAAAAACCTCTAAACTTAATTATAAGGTAGAATTACAAGCTACCACGTGTCTGAAATGCTTCGTGATTTTAAATAAAATTAGGATGTTGTTTTTGAAATACATTAAAGTCCTACAAGTTATGGGATAGCGGTATAGAACCACTTCATGTGTTGCGGAAAACAAATATAAATGCACATAGCACTCGACTTCTGTTACTTGAACTTCTGTAAAAGGTCATTGGCCGTGATGTTGCTTCTACGACGAAAACTATCAATGTGTGTGTTGCTCTTGATAACTGCCAATATGCCGGATAGCCATACTGATCATGATGCCAGTTGATACGAACTGATGGTAGAGTGCGTATGCGGCGGAGACTCTAGACGCCGTAGACTCAAGTTATCAACAAGGCAGTTACAAGCTTGTGGCCTGTAATTATGTGGTGCGTGTTTATATGGCATTCTTGGATCCTCGAGTCCGATTGACCTAGACAATATCAGCAAGCCAAAATTATTCGCGATTGGTTTGCAGAGCATTCTAAACAATGAATCGGCCAACTATACTGCTAGACATAAAGTTAATAGAAACATGTACGATACCATCGTATGAACCATTTGTGCACACGTTTTACTTGCAACAATCACGTCATAATAGCCAACAACCAAGACTTTATGAAGGATTTCCACCGACTTGTCGAGTCCATGCCATTCCAAGTTGCTGCACTCGCCATGCTCGAGAAGGCATAGCACGATAGACCTATTATCTTTGTATCCCATAACTTTTGGAGCCTCATTTCACCTATTGAAATGCATGTCGAATATTTCATATTCCTTCTTGTTATAACACATATCTATTGCAGAAATTTGCCAGTTTTTCTCATTCAGAAATATTATATTTCCAGAGACAGTGAGGCAACACGCGTCCAGCAAATTTGCTACAGATGCTGAGATCAAAAGACCAGTTCAAAGCTGGCTTCGTCACGCAACGGAAAGAATGAAGAGAGAGAAACGTAAGTAACATATTGACACTTTTAGGTTTGTAAATTGCTTGCTCTTGCTTAGTCGACGTGGTGAACAAAAGCTTCAAGCAATCAATTATAATACAGAAAATTATTCTGTATTATAATGTATTGTTGATGTCGCACCAAAGACACCATTGTGCGACCCTACTTAATAGTTCAGAAAAGTCGTTGTAAAATTAATAATACACTCTCTTTGCATGTGTAACGCAACCGCGATAGGCATGGAAACCCATTTACGAAGTGGGATGTGTCTACTAAATACGTTTTATGACTTTTAACGCGCGCCAGTGTAGATGGCTATTGTAATTATTATAGTTCTGTATTTTTCTCTTCATACAGGTCAGGCAGTCTTCGTTTTTAATGTTGTTTTGCCATGTCCCAAGAAATCCTACACGATATACTTTCACATAAACTATAAACATGCCAAAAGACTGCTTGGGGGCGATCGTCCTTCGGGATTCTACAGGGTGTTTACTGGAGTTGACTTCTTGACTTACAAATTTTCAAAACACCACCCTGGATTTTTAAAAAAAAAAAAAAAAAAAAAAAAAAAAAGTCATACTATGATATTCAAGAAGCTGTAAAATGTGTTGATAAAGCTAGTTCTTCAATATTCTGATGGAAAGAATGCATAGAAACTAGTGGGTTAAAACAAAAAAACAAAACAAAAAAAGGAAACACTATTGATTTTCTTTCTCGAATTACCAAGTTTTTTCAATGTTTGACCAATTAATTTTATCATCACCTACACCCAGATAATGGGACTGCCATCTTGAAGGGTCTCAAAGGAAATCTTTACATTTCTCCAGTATTAGACAATAATTTCCAGTACATTCCAATATTTCCAGTAAGAAAATCAAATACCAGTAGATTACTAGTATTTCAAGTACCAGTAGACACCCTGTTCTACACCACAGTTGATTACATTATCTTCATTGTGTGTGTGTGTGTGTCCAGCGAAAATCTTGTTCTTTTTTGTACGGTTCGGGTAATTTTTGGTCATCCCATTGCAAATACTTGTATCAATATTGTATTTTGTTTATTACTTAGTTGCTCCTTTCTAACTTCTATCTCAAGGTTTGTAACAAGCTAATGCTAGTAATTTGGCTTCATATGTTCCGTTTTCCACTTTTTACATGACATCTGATACAAAAGAAAGTAAATGAATTCAATGAATAGAGTTTTTTTTTCTTTCATTGAAACAATTTTTTACTTAAGTCAAGGGATAGTAATGTTCAACAATGAATAAAAGAGACAAACGTCATTATCGAAAGCTCGAACTGGAATGTGTGTGTGCCTCGATTGCCCTGGACAGTTAGCTATGTTGCTTGTCTTTGCCTTTTGGCTTGATTACTGATTTAAAGGCTAACTTTATATATTCATCGCTATGCGAACTAAATCCAAACTTGGTGTGCTTTCCCTGCTTTTTAAAGTTCGTTGTTGGTTTATAATTAATACTTAGTATTATATTCACTTCTTGTCAGAGGCGCGACTGATTCGCAGCATCACATGTACTTACATATTTCTAGCGAAAAGATTTTTCAATTCAAGCAAAACAGGTCTCATTGTCTTATGACTGGATCATAATAATAAAGCGAGTAATCCCAACAAGTGTCATCTCCCTACTACTTTCCACACATCCAGTGGCGTAGCACACTTTTGCGGCCCCCCCCCCCCCGCAAAGTATAGAGAAGGGGCCCTAGTTGTAAAGCCGACAGAAGTAAGGTTAAGTTCTATTTCTTTATATCTTTATTCATCGCAAGACTTTGGGGCCCCTATACCTCGGGGCCCCCCGCACTGTGGGAGTTGCGGGGGCAGCTGCTACGCCACTGCACACAACCATACGTATTTAACGTAATTATTAGATTTTTCTGTGGCTAATTTTTTATGTATATTTGCACTCACTTCGTCTTTTAACAGAATTTTTTTCCTTTTCCATTTTGTAGGGAAAGGGGATGAACAAAGCGCGATGTTAACAGGCAAATGAACACACATAAAGTGCGATGTGACTGAAGCCGGGATGAACATGCAAATGCTCACATTATAAAACCCTAGATGTATATTTTGAAAGGGTTATTTTGAAAAAATCCCTACATGTGTGATAGCTTTTGAATAAAAGATTGTACGTGTGTAACCCATTTGTTTTATTAAGCATATCTTTCTTTGCTACACAGATGCTAGATAACTACGATCCAAACGTGACCTTCGGTTATTAATGATTAATTAGGTTCATGTTTCAGAAAAGGCAGTTTTTTTTTTTTCTAGTTGAATCATGTTCCATTCTTATTTTCTTTCTATCCCTTGAGGAGAAATTTACAGCTGAACAACACTAAGTTAGTTATTATTACAAGTAATGTGGAAAAATACTATATGCAGATAACTTATATATTGTAAATAGCTACATCTTCGCTCTTATCATTTCGCATAGTCCCATATATGACTATGTTGAATCGTACAGATCACTTTGTCACAAGGAAGACGTCTGAAGGATTTGATGATGATACAATGTGGCGTCCAGTTTCAATCCTGTAGCATCCACTGGCTACATTTTGCAGTTTATCCCGCCAACAAGGAGATTGTCCAAAGGCACCAATTCATATATTTTCTCACGAAATTTAAATTTACCTAACCATAGCTAATATCATTGGAAACGTTACTGCGGTAATAGAGAGTGCAAGTCAACGAGTCAAACATTTGCTTTTAAAATGTTTACCTATAGCCTGTAAATATGTACCTGACGGGACTCACTGGGACTTTGAAGCAGAAGTTCATGTACAGGCCACCCTGTGGTATTGCACGATAGCTCTATCGGTAATTACAGAGTGAAGCTATTGGTTATTTTTAGGCTCTGGCTTTTCAAAGGCGCCTCTCAAGTAGCTACACGTGAAATGACACATATTCCGTTTGATTTGCACTGTACATTGTGTTTGCAAATCTGAAACCAGAGCCTGAAAACAGTCAATAGATTTACATCGTCATTTCTGATGCAATGCTACACGGTTACACATGAGCTTCCGTTTGAAGTCCCGTAGGATTCTCATCAGGATTTCACGGATGTCTCAGGAGTCCCACGGGATCGTCCCGGGATTATCCCATTCGCGTACGTGGTTCTGCCTGAGGATAACCTCTGGTTTCCTACGGGATTCTTCCTGCATGACTCCCGCTGGAGTCCCACGGGTCGTCCCGTTTCCCGGGACAAACGCGGACATCTGGAACTCCCGTGTCAGTCCCATGGATGTCGCAGGAGTCCTATGGGAGCGTCCCGGGATAGTTCCGTTTTCCCGGGCGGGAGGGCCATGGGACATCCTAGGAAAGATTTTGTGCTATTAGGGTAAATGTTTTCTAAACATTTTCTACTGTTACAAAACACCAAGAAAACTAATTTGAAAATGGTTTTGATACGTCTACCTTATATTCCCTCTAAATATATTCCGTCATGTGCAGAAAATATTCTCTATATCAGTGTTTCTCAAAGTGTGGGTCGCGACTCATTGGTGGGTCGTGGGCCATTTTTTGGTGGGTCACAAGAAGTTTTAAATTATGAAAATTTTATTTTGATGCAGAAACGTATGTTGTGAAGTACTATTCAGAAAATGAAAATTGGAAGCGTTTGTTAATGATGTGAAGAGTAAGTGGTTGCTCAGAGCTCTGCCCTGTTATACAGTTAGTAAAGATGCTGGGTTAGGATGGAAAGAGAATGGGTGAGTCAACATCTGTCATGGGAAGGGTATTGCGTCGGGAGTAGTGTTACCTCTGTGTTACCTTTCTGTATAAACACTTTAACCCTCTTTGCGCATGTGTACAATTTCATATGATACACTTATTGTGAAAGAAATTTACATTACATTTGCTCAATCGTCACCGACTAATATTCTCTAACCGACTGGACCACTATATTCATAAATTTACATTACAATTTAGTTTAAGCGAGATATTTACGATAGACATAAAATAAACCAACTAAATTTTGATTTATTTAATTTAAGCATCGAACTCTACTTTGTAACATTCGTGGTCGTTCAGTGTTCACATCAAATACATTTCATGTTAATCATTCATGCACACTGTTATAGAACGAACTGGAATTAGAAATTTACTGTACAAAATTTAATTGCTTTTAAATACACCACCATTACGTAGAATGCCAATGTGTATTTGAGTAAAAGTAGTTGGGCCACAAAATACATTTTATTATTTAATGTGGGTCGCAATAACAAAAAGTTTGAGAACCACTCCTCTATATACTTTCTGATGCACAGAAAATATTCTCTAAATATTTTCTGTGATGTTCAAAAAGTATTCACTAAATTTTTTTGTCATATACAGAAAATATTTTGTCATATATAGGAAAATATTGTCTAAATACTTTTTGTCATGTACAGAAAATATCCACTAAATATTTTTTTCATGTACAGAAAATTTTTTTGCCATGTATGGAAAATATTTTAAAATTATTATTTTACAGAACATTAATTTTCGTTATAAATGAATTAGAAATCTTCAGAAAACATTTCAACTAATGTACCCAATACATTGTAAAAATATTTAAAAACATTTTTCTTCATTTTTGACAAGTTATTTTCTGTGTTCTTGGTAAATAATTTTAAAATATTCCATGCGAAACATTTTAAAAACCATTTTGTTAACATTGTATAAAACGTTTCAAATACATTTTCAGTAATGTTTGGAAATCGTACAGAAAATATTTTTTGGAAAACTTTTCTAACGGTGTATAAAATATTTTTACATTTTTGAGTGTATTGCAAGAATATTTTCAGTATTATTTGGAAAATATTTTCAACAACATATGGAATATACAGTATTTCTTTAAGAGAAGTAGAATACATTTTCTGAAGGAAAATGATGACACGTTTTAGAAACGTTTTGAAAATATTTCATTGCTGTGTGGGATAAGAAAAGACAAAGAAATATGTATCCGTTCCAGAACCAAAGGTAGTTGCAGTTTATATCATATCAATGGGAACGGTCGATATGTATGATTGCTTAATTTAATACTATCATATTTCAATATGAACAAAAAGATAGTCTGTTATAGTGTTCTTCCGCTTTAACAAATTCATGGATGGAGTACAAAAACGACCAGATTGCATTAAAATCCCCCTCCCAAAAAGAAGTGTTTTATCTGTTGAATCTTGTTATATATATATATATATATATATATATATATATATATATATATATATATATATAGAGAGAGAGAGAGAGAGAGAGAGAGAGAGAGAGAGAGAGAGAGAGATAGATAGATAGATAGATAGATAGATAGATAGATAGATAGATAGATAGATAGATAGATAGATAGATAGATAGATAGATAGATAGATAGATAGATAGATAGATAGATAATTACTGAGATGCTCTTATTGGGAGTTTCAGTTCAGACTAATATTCCTCGAAAAAATGTTCTCTCTCAGTCATCTCAACGAATGGAAGGTGAGAATGAAAAATCAAAGAAGAGATAGAAACCAGTATCACTATCTCCGAAAGATGTTAGGTTGAGTGGGAATGAAGATCTTCCCATTTGTGCTGTATGCAATAAGAATGCTTTCATGAGATGTCATAACAAGGACTGTAAAAGGCAAAACCAGATTCAAGTGCATCAAATGTGATTTGCTTTTATATATATTTTGAAAGAAAGATATTGTTTCTTGGAATTTTATTCTTAATTCCATGTAAAAATGTTTTTCTGTTAATATCACTGGTACCTGTAAATTCAATCAAAAGTTCTAGATACTCTCCAATTGTTCTGAATTATCAAATTTAAATTTAATATCAAGGAGTCTATCCTTGTGTTATATTGTACAGCGGTGGACACTTCTAAATGGTACAGCCATATGGAGATTTACGGCTAAGGTGTACCATTTAGAAGTGTCCACCGCTGTACAGTCTGGTGCACAAAATTCCCAGAAATTGTTAGAAGCATCATAGGTAATTTTCTGAATTTTTAGGAAAATATATGAATACGAATCTCTTTTCGAAAAACTTTTTATTTCTTATAGCTCAATGTTCAAACTAGGAGGGTTGAATCCAGATATCCAGTCGGCCGGGCAGCATCTAGGCGAGAATAGGAAAAAAGATTATTTTTATGATTTATTTGCGTTTATTCAAACTCAAAGAAGAATGACGAGAATCAGAGTTAGAATTATAAAAGCTCGTTCGTAGGATTGTCGAGACTACGTCGGAACTATCGCCTTTAGTAGACTACTTACTACAATATCATTTCTGAATACAATTGCTTGAGTTTAAAAAATATGTTATATTATAATTTCTATGAATATAATATGCACGGGCGATTGCGAAACGCTATTAATTAAAAGTTTGGAACTCATTTGAAATGAAATCTTGAAGTTCAGCGCTCATGATTATGCCATAGGTTAAAAGAAGGAAGCCATCTTGATTCCGTTGAGGATTGTTTGAAGCTACAATATTTCCACGTTAATTTTCAGGTTTAAAAATTGCACATAAGTAAAATTTAATATTTGGGAAGTCCTTTGATTAATTCTTACTTGTAATCAATGGCTTTGGTAAGAATTTAGTTTCAGGAAATTAACATTAATCATAATCAAACAAGAAGAGTATAGATAAACTTCTCAGCATATGCATACATACTGATGTGTAATTGTAAAATATATGCTGGACTAGAAAATTGTTAGGTGGGTATACGCCGTAAATACCTATGACCCTTAATTACATCTCTGTCTTCAAAGTTAACCACACCTCCACTCCTCCGGGTAGAAGGGGGCTTCATTTATTATCAGGTAGCAATGGACTGAACTCCATCTCCCAGGTTTACCTACTGATGGAAGGAACTACCCTAGCAGGTGAGGGTATACCAGCACCTCCAGTGTTGGTGACATAGTGTTTTAAAATAAATGTCGGTCTTCTATTTGGAGTCAGAAGGCGTCCTGACATCGCAAAATTACCGAATTCCACGGTATGATCACAATCTGACAAAGTTCAACGCTTGAAATACCACTTTCCTTTGAAACCAGAGAGGGACTATAATTTCAATCCCATCTATCTTAGATTACAGCTAAGTTGCCATCTACACTACCGTAATCAATGACTCATGCAGTCATTTCATTTATTACTGGCAGGAACTTCCTTCCAAAGCAGGGTGTCTCCTCTCATTTGGCTGACCTTACTTTCATGAGAAAGGAAGATAATGTCAGCGTAGGACTTGTTTGTATTAACAATACATTTAACTTTAAAGCTCCCTCGTGACTATGTGGTTCGTTTACACGTCTACTTCGCGGGAAACTGAGGTTCGATTACCAGCGTGAGTTCATGTGGTTCGGATCCCACGTTAATCTGTAGATTTAAGTCTCACATAGCCTCGGTGCTGAAAGAGATGTTAAACCTCAAGCCAATTTTTAAAACAAATATAAGCCACTATATCCCTCGAGGTCGGAGATATATGATGCTAAAGCAAAATTGATGGAACCGAGATGATGACGTTGTGAAGATGTGTCTACAACACTTTTTCTCCGTGGTGGATGGGCAGTTGCTCAGCTTAAATACTTATATCTATAGACAACAGATGTGTGGTGTGTAATGATTGCTCGTTCAAAAATGCCTTATAAAACCCTTCCGAAAAAAAGTAATGATACGCCCATTAACGGGTGCTGGTGGAGGAAACTCCCTTAGCGAGTAGGTTCTATTGGCTGCTCCAGTGTCAGCGTCGAATCGTTAAGGTAAGCTCACTTTTCCCTTTGGTTCCGAAGCATCTCAAGCTACTGAGTCGCATATTATGATTACTACCCGGCTGAGTTCAACTCATGTCTGGAAAGCTGTGCTTATCTACGTGCTAAATACTACATATACTATTGGATAAAATGACACGTGTCACTTGTCCTATAACAAGCCTCTCCTCCTCGCATAAGTTCTCGTGATGGAACAGTTGAACATTTCCAGGTTCGCATACCCGTTTTTGCTTATTGTGTCATCTAAGGAAGTATTGGTAAAATAAAAGTCTATCGCGATCAACTGGTTGAGTCACCTCTGACTATTGAGCAGATTGCGAGACATAAAAGAACATATTATCAAAAAATAAATCTTACTCAAAAATCATGTTTCCTTGGGCAAGTTTCAATTGAAATAAAATGATTTTGAATAAGAAGTCGAAAACTCTCGGTGAAAAATGGGATCACGATTTGTTCCTTATGCGCTTCCCGCTGATCTAGTTACTAGCGTGTGTGCATTTGTTAAAGAGCAACTGACTTCTAGTAAGAGTGTATTGATACTTGAACGCATTATGTTGGTTTGTATTCCACGTTAAACTGTAGGTCAGCATCTCATACAGCCTAGTTGTTGACAAGGGACAAGGGACACACACACATGCACTATTTGTTCTTTTTATATCAAAGGATAAAGGTGTACAACGTTTGTGTTGCT
This sequence comes from Thermobia domestica, assembly GCF_964235325.1. Classification (NCBI taxonomy): domain Eukaryota; kingdom Metazoa; phylum Arthropoda; class Insecta; order Zygentoma; family Lepismatidae; genus Thermobia; species Thermobia domestica. Next base: position 212,777,573 of record NC_137457.1, on the reverse strand, counting down.
GTGACAAAGAAAAGCAATTTGGAAATTCATCATTGCAAGAGAAGAAATATAACTTCGCCTTCCTTCCTTAAAGTAAGTTAAGGAAATTAAAAGTGCATTCCCAACGGCAATTACACATAGGTAGATCGCCAAAGATTTTTACAGTCTGAGATGTATCACCGAATCATAAATTCTGACCACTCCTGTTTTAATCCTTTATTGGGCAGTGTTACTCTCAAGCAACATCGCATTCTATTGAGTTATCCGCACGAATGATAACTTCAGTGATAATTTAATTGGTATTATCGCTTTCATACAATATTAATATACATGATTTGCGGGTCGCTTCTTTAGATACTTCTAATCTCCGTCAACAGGGGACACTCAAATTTAGTATTGTAGAAGCTTTATCTCCTACGTTCCGCGAAACTTCTTTATTTTATTTTATTTTATTTTATTTTATTTTTATTTTTGGTTTCTTGCTCTGTTGGAAAATATTTTAAAGAAACTGAGAGTATTTTTATATTTTACCATAATCCGGCAATGCTGCTGAGTAGCTACACGTATGACCTACTTTATGGTAATGTTGCTTTAAAATAAACAACCTGTATTTTGTAACGAAAGTACAAAAATACTTTAACAATTACGAAATTATGATCAGGAAGACATAGTTCAACCATAAAAGCAACCTAAATATTTTAAATATAATGCTATAAGTGCTTACAATTAAAGGGTTAAAAACGCCAATTTTTAACCGTAAGTTTTTGTTACTAAAATAATAGTGTGAATCTATACCTGATTATGTTTGAAAAAAGTCATGAACAGTGAGAAAAATAAAATCATATATACATATATAATTAATCTTTTATATTTTGGACGTTTTATTTTTATATTTTTTATTTTGTTTATTCATATTTTCCCTCTTTTTATTAATAATCTTTCCTTTCTAAGTGACAAGTTACGACATGAAATTTAGCGACTCCAATTTTAACCTTTGTTCATCTTTATTCTTTGAGAAGTCAGTTGATTTCCTTCCATGGCGTTTGGATGTTTAAGTACAGATACAGGTTTGCTTATTTTAAATAAGGAAATTGTGTAGTTCGTTAATGTTAGCATTGCATGCTCTTTCCGAAATGGAGAATATCATTTCTTTCTACTTACGAAAGTTTATTTGATCCTTGGTGATAATTCATTTTGAAATCCCATTTTGAAATCCCACGTCTGGAAGCCCATTGGTATTCCTATTGATATTATTTCTTTTTCTTTTTCTAGCGAATTTCTCTTCTCCAACTTCAGCAGACCGTGAAATTGAATTGATTGTTCTTTCAAAAGGAATAGAATAAGTTAAAAAAAAAAAAATAGTTTATCGCCAATTATTATTGCATTTATCTTTTATGTAGTTGATAAGAGAAGTATACTCTTCAAATTTGAGGATTCTGAGTACAGAGACTCCTTTTGACCATTGATAAATGTGTCATTCTAGTCCATATAATAGGTAATAATATATGACAGAATATACTGTGTAATACTAGGAAAGTTTACTAAACTCCTAAATAAACCTTAGTCAAAGAAATATCAAAATAAGAAACAGAAACTACCTTTATATCTCAGGGTTTTATCTGTTTATTCTTGAATCATTTTAATCCACTTGTTCACTAACATTTTTTATTGCAACCTTGGAAACTATTTAGTTCATATCAGTTTAGGTGTACTTTCGTATATTCATATCAGTTTAGATGTACTTTCCTACATAACAGCCATTTCCAATTTGAAGAAGGAATTTTCGAACAAAAATTGATGACTTTAGCTTGGGTAACCTATTATCCTCCCCCACTTGCTAATATTGTGATGGACCAGTTTAAAAACTAAAACTCTAAGCAAAGAAAGCTCAAATCTGACAGGTATTTCTGCTACATTGACGATTATTTAATTATTTACAGACAAAACTACTTTCAGATCTTATTTTATAATTTCACAGTATCCATGAAGGATGAAATTTACTGTGGAAAAAGAACCGAAAAACGGTCTCAATTTTCTAAACATTCACATTTACCGAAACAACAAATTCTGCACTTCAGTCGTTACTTGGAAAAAATAAAAAAAATCTGACTTTTTTATTATTTACATAAGAAACTGTCATAATTCTATCTCATGAAGGTGAATGTTTGAAAAAAAAAAATTATCCGTAGGAGCATTCCCAATTTTACAGGAGAAACAGATCTCCCACAACACCATAAAATAACTTACATGACGATGATAACACACCTGCTTCCGGCATCCTCCAAAAAGTTAGAAAAGCACCTCATTCCCTTTAAAAGTTTTTCATTTTTTGTTATCTAGTAAATAAATAAAATATTTATCGTCCTCAGTTTGGATGACTCTTCATATATAGGTCAAACCAAGCCAATATTAACACCCGAATTAAAGAAAATATTAGACAGTCAAAAAGTCACAAGAAGAGGGGATGTCGGGATTCTAACTTACCTACTACAACATACACATAATATAAGACAAGTTAATGTAATAGGTTCAGGAGAAACAGAAAAAAAACGACAAATCAAAGAATCGTTTTTGTTCATAAATATAAACCGCCTTTAAATCTGGATTCTGACAATATTGATAAAATCTGGATACCTACTTTTAATTGTGTATTTTGGTTCAGGCAACAGTGACATAGCATAGACCTCATACTTCTTTCAAACTAACTCATTCTTTCTTCCACTGTGTTCTGCTTGTTCTTTTTAGTAACCACCATTTACATTACGCTCATTTACGGTACCATTCTTGTTCCCATTCCATGTTTTTCTTATCCGCTTTTATCCTTCTTACCTTAGCACTGAAGACGGAACTAGCTTGTTGTCTTCTGGAAGAGTATTTAGTTTTTCCATGGAAAGATAAATTGATAAGTAATCAGTGTTTTGCTAATATGTATCCTATAGCTTCAAAGAGTAAATATCAAGGAAATTTTTCTCAAATTCTTTCAATATTACTTACTTGAAGGAATTGAGGTATTAAAACAAAGAGTCAGAAAAATTAATTCCAGTATGTTTATTACTGCCATTATTATGTTTAAATATTAGAATAATGAATAATATTTTTCTCAGAATTTTGTAAATGAATTTATTTTAGTAGTGTAGGTACAATTATAATAATTTGGACTATGTATTAGTCGTCATCAGATGGACACAGAAGAGATAAATAAGAGAGAGTAAAATTTAAAATAATAATTTGGATGTTCAAATAATTCTGAAGTAATTTTTAGTTTCCAGTTAAAGAAAGCATGAGTATTACAAACTTGTTGGCATTGTACTTAATAAAGAAAGATCGCGTTTTTTTTTTTTTTTTTTTTTTTTTTTTTTTTTTTTTTAACCTTGCATTTGTTTCAGGTTTACTCAAATATTTAACTGTATTGGCCGATATCAAAGCTTAATGAACTGAGTCATAAAGTAATTTGAAGACACACACATATTTTATCTTATTATACACATAAATCACCATTTTAAATAAAAGCAAAATTTCAAGGAGAAACTTCTTTAGAGCACTTTCCTCGTTATGCCAACAGTGTTAATACAAAAGAAGTATTCTATTCGAAATGGAGGTTTCTGAGTACAGAAGTGCCACCTGCGCACATGAGAGAGCTACTTTTTTCTTCTTTTTTACATATATAGTAGTGAAGAATATATCATAGTGTATGCCGTACAACAGTATTTCTTTCAGAAACAATGTTCCAGAGACACACTTAGTACTTGGGGGGGAAGGGGCACTACTGGTACTATTCTATGTATTATTTGTGTCTCCTCCGGAGTGCACTATCAGAGCTCCGGGGAAGCAGTGCCCCCCCAAAAACATGTCTGGAAGAAACACTGCTGTATAATACATAATTTTTTTTAACAAAAGAGACACTGACCAAAGCTTAAAACCCACTTTATTTTAAATTATAATTTGTAACTGTTTCGGATATCTAGCATATCCTTCTTCAGACACTATCGAAAATAAATGCAAATACAGACATATATATACATATATATATATATATATATATATATATATATATATATATATATATATATATATATATATATATGTATGTCTGTATTTTAATTTATTTTCGATAGTGTCTGAAGAAGGATATGCTAGATATCCGAAACAGTTACAAATTATAATTTAAAATAAAGTGGGTTTTAAGCTTTTGTCAGTGTCTCTTTTGTTAAAACAATCAATCCAAAGCCATGAATAGTCTTACTATAATATTTTTTATGAAAAAATTATAAAATCCTACATAAATAAAAATTTAGAAAGTAATATTAGGTAAGTAAGAGCGCTTACATCAAAGATTCTTTAAGCATTAATGGAGACCATAATCAAACTAATAGATCATAATGTTTGATCTCGGGAAAGAATTATGAACTGTATTTATAAATACTAGGGATGGCCAAAATTTTCCGGAATCCGGATTCCGGAAATTTTGTTTTCCGGAATCGGAAAATTTACTTTCCGGAATTCGGGAAAATTCCGGATTTCGGAAAAATTCCGGAATTCAGAAAAAATCTGGAATTCGGAAAAATTCCGGAATTTGGAAAAATCCGGAATTCGGAAAAATTCCGGAATTCAGAAAAAATCCGGAATTCGGAAAAATTCCGGAATTCGGAAAAAAATCAGGAATTTGGAAAAATTCCGGAATTCGGAAAAATTCTGGATTTCGGAAAAATTCCGGAATTCAGATAAATTCCGACATTCGGAAAAAATCCGGAATTTAGAAAAAATTCGGAATTTTTCCGATTTTACTTTCCGGATTCCGGAAAGTAAAAATTCTGGAATTGGCCATCCCTAGCTAGTAGCTGTTAAAAGAGAAACACAATAATGAATATATATACTGTATTAGTTTCTTGTAGTTGGATATGTCTTTATCACTTACGTAGACAATTGCTACTGCAGTTATTTACTGCTTTATGAGGAAGGTCTTATTTTCACACACAAAAAAGTCGCCGGTATGTCTCAAACATTATCGCGTTCCCACCTGCAGCTGCTCCAAAGCACTGCAAACTACTTTTTAACCAGGCGAAAGGCAGTGAAGGAAAAGAAATCTCAACAAATATTCTAATAACATTCGCTTATTGTCAACATACCTACAGTGAGCGCAGAAAGTGTTCGTACACCGTGCATACTTTATATTGGAAACAGCTAGCATGAGAACGGGAGGTGGAAAATATATATATAAGGGTGAAAGCAACGTGACGTACGTAACATGTTGACTTCCTTTTCTGACTTTCTTTGAGTCTAGCGGCCTTCATAATGAAGATATCGTTTTACTTCCTTTTTTATTGGACAGATAGGAAACGCAGCTTTAAGGTGGTACAAAATACACATCAATCAATTACCAAAAACAAATTGCATAAATGTGCAAAACGTCGTGACGTACGCACAATGAAATGGACACTGAAGTCAGACATCGAGAAGAAAACGATAAATTCTGCTCTGCTGTTGGATGTGTGTGCTCGAAGAAAATTGCTTGTACAGGTGACTACTGCTATGCTATTTCTGCATTGTAACCGGAGTTTTCGATGCATCGGTATCTTAGCAAAAAAATCATGACTAGCGTGACTTACGCACACATTTCGTGACGTACGTAACAGCGTGCACTTCGACTAGAAGAAACAATTGTGGAGTGGAGACTCAAAATTGAAATCTCGAAGAGAGATCGATTGGAAAGCCACAGAACAAATATAAGTTATTGATATTTGTTGATGATAACGCACAGTCGTTTGGAAGTAGCAGACATCGCAAAATTCAACATAGTATGAAAAATATAAAAAATGTGCGTACAAATGTACAGTGTGCATTTTAATTAATAATGTTCAAGTCCTTCAGGTACTCGTGGTCAAAAGTGTAGCGATCTCGTTTCTCACGGAGTTTTGGAAGAACTTTCTGGATGCGATTTCGTTCCACAGAATCAAAGTCATCTACACGTGGATGACAAAGAATGCGTCTTTTCCCTGATCACTTTCACGCATGTATTTCACTCGGTGCATCCCATCACTTTCGACAGCAGTTACGTGTCCCACATGTTTTATGTCTCGGTCCGACTACATACACCACTGCAACATAACTTCCGATTTTGATGTCAACATTTTGGGAGGGAAGCGATTTGTCTCTGACATTTTGCAAAATATTTTTCTCAGGTTCATCACGATCTGAATATGTATCACTTCCACTGGTGCTGTAAATTGCAATGTGCAATTGGTACGAGTTTTTCAAGATCGGCACTTGTGTTTCATATATATCACAGCAACAAACCTTTTAGCAGGAACAACGTATCTTGCGGTTTTGATTGTTTTTAGTTGCTGTAAGTTCAGTCCGTGAAGTGTATAACAAAGGGAAAGTCGTAGTTGGCTGTGTTTTGATGCAATATAAAAAGGTATTCAATTTGCTGGGTATTTTTGAGAGCGACGGAATGGAAATCACTAGCGTTTTTCATTATTATTTTACCTTGAAGAAAACGGAACCAAACTTCTCTTTTCATCTTTGCTCCAACTCCATCATGTGCCCATCTTCCATGATAGCTTTCGTGAAAGTTCCACTCTGTTGGTACAATTTCATTTAGTAGCTTTAGATAGACAATGGATTTCCGGTTTTTAAAATGTTGGCTCGCTTTGTCTCTCCACAGGTGTATTTTTTAATGGGCAATTCCAGAAAAATCTTAAATCATTAAAGACGGCTACTTGGAAAGTACCATGATTTTTCGTGTCAGATATTACTCCGTAACTTCGCTCTCTATTGTTGAAGTATGCTACTGTGATGTAAATAGTGACTGTAGGATCGGCTGCGTTTGACCAGTGGGCGGTCATAACTTGGTATTGATGCTTATTTGCGTAATTTTCTGCGAAGTCTGTCTTCAAAACCACTTCATCTATATTTTCATTTCTTCTTTGAAGGTGCTCAGCTCCTGGTTTTGTCTTCTTATGTTGTATATGTGACACCGATACACTAGTAACTGTTTCTCCATTTCTGTCACATATTGAAAGTGAAAATGAACAATTTCTAGGGTGCCTCTCTTCCACTGATAAACTTCAACCAATTCCTCACGATCTTCCGGTTCACACAACAGACCTTGTATGTATGTTTTACGTTCGTACATGTCAAGCACTTATTCTTCATACATATCTCACTCTCTTGTATCGCATACACTTACCTCAACAAGCACGTTCTTTGTCATTGGTAGCTGGTTCCATTTCACTTTGACGCCAATCATTTTTTGAATGTTCTCACAGTATGGACAAGCAAGACAAGTGATCCTACTTAGATACAGTAATGCATTCTTTGGGGCGAAGGTTTAGGAAACTAGTTTAACTCATAGGTATATTTTTGCAAATTCGGTAATGACGAGCTTATGTGTCTCGCTGATGTAAAACATCATGAGTCTCTTTTGCACCTTTCCTTTTTCCCATCATTGCTGTACATGAAAACGGTATCCTTTTCCCAGGGAGCATTCGGAATATATTGTCACTCTTGTAGAAATTAATTACGGTTGCTTTTGCGTTGCTTCTTAGTACGATGCTTTTACATTGTTGTGTTTTCTTTTGTGCCACGCTAAACTGCTCCACTATTTTTTAACCACTCTGAGTTTTCTTCTAGGGCTATGCTAACGATGCAGCATTCTGATAGCCCATACTCGATCCAGATAGGACAGATTCTTCTCGGTTACTTTCGCTGCGGACTTCTGCATCCGTATTTTTGTCTGTCGACGCACTTTTTGCCTTCGATGCTGACATTGTCTTTCGGTACTGCTGCATTCTATGCTTTTCTTTCTCACGATTTGCTGCTTTTTCTTCACTTAACTTCCCTAGTGTTTTCCGTTGTGGACTTCTGGGGCTAACTGGTGCCATATTTACATATGGAAGTTGCAGAAAAGAAATGACAATGGTGCACTTTAACACACACCATAACTGAAATCAACGCTAAGACAATCCTGTCTGTAATGAACACGCAGCAGTCGATGCAGTGCTCTCTTCTCGATTTCACTGCTACCAGCGATGCCTACCCACATAGAGCTGAAAATTTCTGTTATGGCCTGGAAGGTAACGTTGCATAGATGACATTTCTATGAAGAATGATGAAAGCATTGCACAGATGCTCAGTGGAACAATAACTAAACTATGCACTTCCCTTTCATTTCACAACAGCACATTAATACACTTTCTGTTACAAAGAAGCTGATTACTTTACAATAAACAACAATTTCATAACAAATTCTGCAAACCATGTAACTACACTTCATTCTCTTTCTATTGATGTATAGCATGTTATGGTGGAAGCATTATGGTTTTTGCCCTTCAATGTCCTGAATTGTTTGCTTTTACCCTACAGCATTTGTGGACTTAACTGTTTTTGCATTGAATTTATATTTATTTATTTATTTATTTATTTTATTGGACACCTATTACAGGAAAAGAATATTCCCATTTACAATAGGCTTACATAATTACAAGCTTTATAAATATTGAAACACACAACAAAAAGAAAAAAAATAAAATAAACATGCAATTAACATCACGAACATGAGAAAACACAAGTAAGAGATATATTTGTATTCATTCTTTCAATAAGAAATATAAATATACAAATAGAACCTAGTAAAGACTATGAAATCATCCCTTCGTGACAAAAAATGAATGAAATACAAACAGAACAGAACAAAAATATAAATATCCAAAATATAAATGTTGAAATAAGATTTCTGTCAAGAAGCAGAAATGTTTTCATTTAATAGAAATACTCTTAATTTCAAAATACCATAATCAATGTCAGGTTCGAATTGAAAATATCTCTTAATCAAAAATTACATTTAAGAGTTTTTACATAGACTGAATAAGGCATAGCAAAATCTAAGTCGATATTCTCCTGTATCAGCTTGTTGTATAATCGACAAACTCTCGTAATAGGTGAGTTTAAATGTGCCATAGTTTGAGACCTGTTGCAGATAAAAGGTAATCGATTTCTTAATTTTTTTTATTTTATATTAGAATTCAATAACTTTAAGCACTCTGAACTGTCGACAATTCCCTTCACTAATTTGTAGAGGAAAACTAGCTGCGAGCGCTCATGTCTAGTTGCCAATGAACTACAACCAAAAATACTCAGAAGAGTTTTGTACGATACCTTTGCTTCATAAGAATTAATATTAAAAACCTTATAATACAGATATCTCAGAAATTTATTTTGGATACGTTCAACCTTGTTAATATAGTTTTTGTAATAAGGAGCCCAGACTATAGAAGCGTAATCAAGTCTACTTCTAACAAGGGTATTAAATATAGTTATTAAAGCATCCACATTGTGGAAGTCTCCGGTGTTCCTCATTACAAATCCCAAAAGCCTCATTACATACTTTCTCAATATGTACATTAAAAGACATCCTATTATTGATAATAATTCCCAAATCATTTACTTCTTGGCATCTTTTGATATTTAAGTTATTAATCTTATAATCAAAATAAGTGGGATTATTTTTTCTTGAAAAGGTTATTGCAGTACATTTATTGATATTGAAATGCAGTTTATTTTTAAGACTCCAGTTATAACAGCTATTTAAATCATCTTGAAGCTTCCAAACATCATTAGGTTCTCTTATTTTTCTATACAGTTTCATATCATCGGCGTACAATAAGCAATTTGAATTTTTTAGAACAGACGGCAAATCATTGATAAATAATACAAAAAATAAAGGTCCTAAGTTAGATCCTTGTGGCACACCTGAGTAAACATCAAATAAATTAGATCTTTGATTATTGAACACCACATATTGTTTTCTGTCTTTTAGGTAAGATGAAATCAATAGAAGCAATTGTTCTGAAAATCCAAAACTAGACAACTTCATAATTAATATATCGTGATCCAATTTGTCGAAAGCTTTTGAAAAATCTGTATAAATTGTATCAACTGAATGATTATTATTGAGGGAATCTGATATATACTGAACGAAAGTAACAAGATTTGTAACTGTTGATCTCCTGGGATAAAAAACATGTTGATAAATTGATATATATATGGTTTAACATGATTAAAAATTTTATTATAAAGGATGTGTTCAAAAACTTTAGCTATTGTGGAAATTAATGAGATTGGTCTATAGTTTTCTATTGTTGTAGGATTTCCCTTCTTTAATATAGGATGGACTTTGCTAATTTTCCAAACATCAGGATAGAGAGAAGTTTTTAATATGAGATTATAGATGTGACATAGAGGTATCTTCAGAACTTCCCCACATCCCTTAACAATGTACGAAGGAATTAAATCAGGACCAGAGGATTTAGACGATTTTAACTTTTTAATGGCATTCACATAATCTTGTTCAGTAATGGAATTAATCACAAGACAGTTATTAACATATAGGATGGGAGAATAATACCCATTATAATTTGGACGATATGAAGAGTAAACGCTTTTGAAATATTGAGCAAAATTATTGGCAATGGCAGAATCAGAAGTAAGTATTTGATTGTTATAAACCATATGACTGACTTCTAAATTATTACTCTTTTTGCTCTTAAGGTAATTCCAAAAGCATTTAGGGTTTCTCCTTAAGTCATTTTCTGATTTCCTTATATAAAGTTCGTAAGCCCTATTAATAAGAATTTTAGCTTGTTTTCGTAGCTCCTTAAATTTATTCAAATTATAAACTGAAACATGCATATGTTTTCTATAGTAATTTTTTTCTTTAAGTATACTAACAATTTCCTGCATAAACCAGCAGGGGTGACGGTGCCTTTTGAATATTTTCTTCTTGGGCACATTTACTATCGATAATAACATTTAAAATATTATAAAAGTAATTCACTGCTAGATTAACATCTTTTATAGCAAGTAACTCTGACCAGTTTTGTTGCCTTAAAGAACTATATAAATTAAGGAAATTAGCTTTACTAAAATTATATGCAATACTAGTAGTATGTTTGATACGCGAAATAGTGTTATTAAGGTACAGTTGACAATGTAATGAGGGATGATGTTTATCTTCTTCTAATAAGGGATACATATTTCTAGATACGTTAACTTCCAACTCAATACTAGAGAGAACTAAGTCAAGAGTTTTACCATACGCATTCTTTACTGAGTTCATTGATCTTAAATTATGAAATGAGATAAAGTTTGCCAAGGACTTACAGATAACGTCACCATCTAACAAATCAAACGAGCAGTCTATAATTGAAGGAATATTAAAATCACCAACTATAACAATATTATGAAATTGTATATCATCTATTTGTTCATTTTTTTCAAAGAATTCAATATATTTTTCCACTTTAGTATTCGGTGGAAAGTATACAACAATGACATAAATATATTTAGTTGCTATTTTAACTTTTATACATAATGCTTCAACATAATTTATAGCAATTGGAATTTCAGTAACACTATAGTTCTTTAAAATTGTTATAAGTGCACCTCCTCCATCTTTGTGAATTCTATCATATCTAAATACATTATACCTTTCATCAATAAATTCATTATTATATATACCGTCACACAACCAAGTTTTGGTCAAAAGTATTATGTCGGAATTAGTGGCTGCAATACCCGTGTACAGTTTGTGTAATTTGGTTCGAATACCCCTAACATTTTGATAATTTAAAAATAACGTCTGATCATTGCTGTTCATATTTTACGTTAAACTTCTGACTTCATCAATAGTAGTGAGAGTATATACAAAGGAGTCATCAGCCTTTTTCCTTAATTTGATATTACCCGCATAGTAAACCCAGAGGAAAGCAAAGTTTTTCTCTCTCTTAACTTTCCTGGCCTCACTAAAGATTATTCTACGGTGTAATGTTAAACTCTGGTTGATATAAATAGTCCCACCCACTGACAGACCCAGATCTTTACAACTGAGATTTCTTTTCACTTTTCTTTTTGCAATAAATTTATCCTTATCTAATCTCCTAACAAATCTAACAATAATACCTGGTTCTGGTTGGCTGGGAGATTACTTATGTTATACTGTGCATAATGCTATAACATTATTTTAATGGAAAAATATTACCAAATTGTATATAATTAAAGGAAGTAAATAAAAAGAAATAATATAAGATATTATGTTGACGGTTATGGTTAATGTCACAACGTCATCTTGGTAAGTTTAGCAAATATAGAATTAATCTTAGCAAAACACACAGAGATTAGTTTTGGTAAAAATATATTACATTTCTGTTACAGTTTCGACAAATGAGCTCTATTTTATACAGACAAACATTATACACTCAAGTAAGCATGTAATGTTGACTATAGAAGACAAACATTACATGCTTAACTCAAACATTACATTACACATTAAACATTACACACAACTAATAGTGCTCAAACATTACACACAACAGTGCTCAAACATTACACACAACTAATAGAAAACAACTTTGATGACGCGGTGAGTAGACATCACAGAATGCCGTTGACTAATAGAAAAGAAGTTTGGTGCGGTGGTGGGTAGGCATGAGAAAATACTGTTGAGGAATAAAATCAAATTTAACACTACAGAATACCGACAACATGACAGAAACGAACTTTGGCATTACACTTGGTAGATATCAGAGAATACGGACGAAGAATAAAATCAAATTTAACATCACAGAATTGCAACAACGCAGTAGGAGGAACTTTGGCGTCACGATGAGTACGCATTAGAGAGTAACGTCACAAAATACCATTGGGGAATAGAAAAGAAATTTGACATTGCTAACGGTAGACATTAGAGAATACTGAGCTGGAATAATAAAAATGTGTTTTATATTGTAAATAACTTATTTACACTTGAACAACGTTAATGTTGGAATGAAACAACATAGATTTCCTTTTTGAAAATGTGTGTACCATTTATTTGCAAATGGACGACATCCAAATGATGAGGTGAAAAACAGTATTGAGGAAATGTATTGTTGTTGTTATTATTGAAAGTAATGTAAATGAAATCAAGTAATTACTTGAATAACATTAATGAACGAAAGTTTTTGTAACATGAATTTCTTTTTGAGAACATAACGCTATGTTGTTATTGTAAGAGAATAAGTGATCACGTGAATAACATATGGTGGTATGATATATGATTTCCTTATAATTATGAAATTTGGGAAAGTGAAGGTTGACTGTTTTGAAAAATATTTTGAATGTAGTAATAGGGAACCGTTTCAAAAATTTGATTTAAGTATTACGTGGTATGGCGTCGTTGGTAAAATTTTCTTTATATATGGGTTTTGAAGAGAAGATGAGCAGAGGATCGTCATGGAGTCCTTTGACACTCAGGCACAATGAGCTTTGCAGGCAGAAGGAATTGAGCTTTGCAATGAGAGAGATTGGGATTCACCATTTGATATTATTGAAGCTCCAAAGAAAAAGTTTATGTCTTCAGAGGATTCTCCTCAATCTCCAATTGTCATTATAGAGGAGGAAATTATTGATTTAAGGAATGATCCAGTTTTAATTCCTACGTCTCCAGTGGGATCATCAGCACCATCTACATCATTACTGGCAGTAGATCTGGCATTAGCATCCTCATCAGATGGGTTACCACTAGCAACAGCATCACAAGCTTCACTTGCTCCAACATCGCCATCAATACCACCATTAGCACTAAAAATTCCTTCATTGAAATGGACCTTCCCGGAAAGACCAGCATCTCCGGACCTATTCAGTGAAGGGGAAGAAGAAATTCTTCGCTTATTTGAGGAATTGGACGATTGCAAACCAAAATCACCGTCAGTAACTGTGTCACCAGTGGATTTTGTATGTTCACCGCAAAAATATCCACTAGATTTATCAGTGCGGCGCAAAGAAGAAGAAGAAAAGTGTAAATATGATTGTTCACTGGGGTTTGTAGATGAAAATTGTATTAAAATGTGTGTTAAGGAGTGGAATCCGAATAATGTTTAATTATGTGAGGTATGTGTTTATAACACCGCACGTCAAATGTTGCACCGCTGTCTTTACGTTGGCATTGAGACATTAGAAAGTAAGGCATGGTGCATTATGGTGAAAGACAGTGTCAGAAATGAAATGTTTAACATATTTCTGAAATCACACCCAAAAAGTAGTAATAGATGTATATTTGAGCAAAAATATTTGAACTTGATAAGAAACCCTGTATATCTAACAAATGTAGTAGATATTTTATTAACAAAAGACAAATCGTATTAATGTGCATAATATTGAACCCTATCTTGTTTTTATCTTTATCTGGTATTTTACAAGGTGAAATATGTTTTTAAAAATTTGATAAGTGATGAGTGTTTTTTACTACTACCACTACTATGAATTTTTTGACAACGAAGTTCTTGCAGAACTGATTGAATAAATTATTTGAAAAATTACACTTATTTTTCAGAACAAAGTTCTTTCAGGACTGAATGAATAAATAAAAAACAGCAACAAAGTTCTTGCAGAATTGAATGAAAAAAAATTAAGAAAGTCATTTCTTACATACACAGACACACACACAAGTTAAAGTTTGTTCCAACAATTTTTTTTTTTTTTTTTTCAAGTGCGATAATGATTATTGTATTTATACACATGGAAGTAATAAAAACAAGTAATATAAAGTTATAAAAAATTGTATTTACAAATTTCAATATTACACTCCTTAAAATATTGTTTAATAGAATCAATATTTATAATATTATATGTACAATTACATGTTCGGCGGTTTAATGCTGAAAGTCTTTTACCTCTTTTTCGTTAACTTACATACATTGCTTTCTAATTGATTTACAGAAGAGTTTTTATTTTCCATTATTATTATTCCGTAATTAATTGTATATTTTCCCTGCTTAACAATATGTTAAGTAATGCATATGTAATTTCCAATCATCAATTTCAATATCACTATGTACTGTTGCAAATTCTTCATATAAGTCATCAAAGGTTTGCACATTAAACAAAGCACACCAGGCGTTATAGCATAGCATATCATAGTCTAAAGTAATGCAATCATGCTAAAATACTGCAATTTGTAAAACAACTGTGACATAAAAGTTTACGCAGTGGTTTCCGTCTTGCAATACACAGTAACACACATTGTTCATCTACAGAAAAAGAACTTGACTGATATTCGCAATCATCATATGTATTAACAGAAGAACATTGATACACTGAGGATTGTTGAAACACACATTTATCCTGTTCAAGATACGCTTCTCTTAAATCAGAAATATGATAATCATTAAATGTAATTTCTTGATATGTATAGTTAAATTTGTTTATAAGATATGGTATAATAATCACATCGATATATTTTACATGTGGTTTTAGATATTATTTTAATATTTGCTCTCTTGTTGATTTTCTAATTAGAAATTCCACACAGTAGTATTTAATTCTTCATCAGTTTCACTTACACAATTATGAACACTATCGTTTTCATTACAAATGGCACAGCCTTGACAAAGTAAAGGTTCAGAAAGTTCATAATTTTCTAAAATTTGTTTTACACAAAGTTCACTTACTTCATTAGGGTACATTCACACTTCACTTCATTGAATATTAGAATGTTATTAGAAATTGTATTTTGAACTACTACCTCCTCCCCAAAGAGTATTTCATATAAATATCTAAAATTTCATCTATATGTGCCATCGGGCATTAATTCTTGTGTAGGATATATAATTTTACATGTGTCATCGTCTTCACGAATATCACGATCATTTGGATGTACAAGAATAATTTTCTTTTGTTTTTCAAGTTCAAAACGTTTTTCACGTGGTGAAATATACTTAGAGTTTACACGTTTACTTTGAGATAAGGAAAGATTGATTTGAATCTCACCTTTCCTTTGCTTATTATGAGAAGATGAAAATGTTCTTATATGTAAAGCATTATTTATTTTTTGATTTGCATTCGCTGAAACACCTTCGTTTGATTGTACATCTTAACAGTGCACAAACCACTTTATAGCAATAGCAGTACCACACCCACATCCTGATTTATAGTTACAATCCTGCGAAGAAGATTGCGCGTTACCGTATAATATTTAATTCAGCACGTCAGAATGACGTCACTTGTTTTTCATTGATTACGATAACTTAAGAAATATATTAACCTTATGAGAATTTTATGTAAGGAAATAGGCATTTTGTATTGATGTAATAAGTTACAACTAGAAAAAACAATGAGAATACACAAACTAAGGAAAACATTTCAGTACTTTACTAAGATATGCATGTAACACTAGACATGTATTTGAGCTATACAGTGAGGCTTGTGACGAAACAATTGCAGACATTGTGATGCCTTAACATACATATATGGTACTCCCGAACTACATAAAGCACTAAAGGCCGGATATAAGATACACGGTATAAAAGAAATCAGAGAATTCGAACTACTTGGTTTTTGAAGAGTGGAAAATTCGGATAGTGTTTTCCACAACTATATGAACTCCTTTTTGAAAATGAAGCAGGAACCTTAGGTTTTTCCCACATCATGTCAAACTAAAGGAGGCGAAAAATAATACATTGCAGAGTATCTTAATCAGAAGGCATATAGCTAAATGAAAAGCATAAATTAAGGTACATAGCCAAGCTATTCCTCAATTCGCTCTACGGCAAATGGCGCGGATTTCTCACAATCGGCGATTGTTGACATACCAGAAAAGGTGTGCACCTACCTATAGGTATTGCAGTACGAAGTACATAATGTACTAGTTATCAGGGGTAAAAATTCAAAAACATTGCTAATTTTATTATTATCAGACTTCGAGCTCTTCTTATGTGAAACGAAATGAAAGATTTGAGTAAGGCTCAAGGTTTATGATCTGTTGACAACTGTAAAGCCGAAAGACGATCTTTATTGCGACACGGACAGTATCATGTATGTACAACACCATGATGAGAAATCTTCACTTACATTAGTCCCCTTATTTGGGTAAATTAACCGACAAAGTTCCGGAAGGGGTGGGAAGTTTACAACATTTGTGAGATTAGTGACAACAATTATGTGTATAGGATAAAAGAAATCGGGACTGGAAAACTACATTATGTATATAAGATACAGGACATCACTTTGGATTACAGAACACGCGAAGAAATTAATTATTTGCATTTTTATAACTTAGTCCGCGGGAAAAATTGAAAGCAAAACGTTAAACATTCGAAGGAGAATTGAACTTAAGAATGGATTTATCATTGTATCGCAACCAGAGACAGACAAATCGAAAGACAATGAGTTGTGAAAAGTTTAAGCACATTATATCTTCACTTCAGATAATTGATTTGTATAATGAGGTCGTAGCGAAAGTACTAGGTGCACCTAGCATCAGCATGTTTTCAGACATTTGTGGAAGTACCTAAGACAATGATTAGCACGCGGATAGTTAAAACCCAATACATTAAACGCTGAACACGTATGTTGGTATTACTATCAAGAGCACTGCCTCAACGATAAACAAACCAATATACATAACATAACGTCCAAAGAAGAAATTGAAACCGGAGATCCTGTTCTTGTGTGTCACCAATTGAGATGAAAAATATTTTACTTGAAGGATCCATTATGTTAACGTTTTGTAAAGAAAAATGTAAGGATAAAACTGAAGATCTTCTTCAGAACAGTAGAAAACATGTTTAATAGTAATCTTTAGAGCACACATTGTGAATTCTTGCAACGGAGGTGGTCAAACACGTAGCACTAACAAGCACGCTGATCTCACTACTCATCGTGAGCAGAGTACCATCTCGCTAAACAAAGATGTATACTACTACATCTCAAAGAACATTATTCTTGGAATGGCATTGGTCAAACACAATCATAGACAAATATATGAATTAAGCAAACTATAAAAAATAACCAGTGACGCAGATGTAAATATTTCAGAATGAAGGAATGTACTATGAGTACCAAATTGTCATATATGAACGAAATATACTGAACCGTAAGTAAAAAAATCATTATTCTTTATGAGAATGCTTATTACAAATTAATCACACGTATAACACGTCTGATCAGTAAACAAAGCTAATATAAGGATTAAAATTGTATGATCCACCAGCATAGTTGGAATAGGGTTAACAAGATAATCAGAATCTTGTCCTTTGATTTTCATTACAAACACTAAGTATATATATTTATTCTTTTATACGTATTTAGAGACATTATTATTAATAGTAGTTATTGCCCACCTCCTTAATATAAAACACTTATTTCTGGTTCACTATTATAATGATTGTTATTCGATTTCCTCCATAGGAAGTCTCTAACTGCTATATGTACAACTTTACAGTTTTGTACCACATTTACCTCCTCCTCAATATTAAGAGATATCGAGTGTTTTTACAATGTACACTAATTATTTTAGACAGTTATAACAGCAAGAATCACTTGTTAACACTTGAAGTAAATAATAATAATAATAATGAAAACAGTCACTTCTACGAAATTTTCCCACCCCCTCCTATTCAGAAGAATTGTTTAATATTACTGCATTGCACTGCGCTGCACACTAATCATTTTTAAAACAGTTATAAGAGTAAGAATCACTTGTTAACAGTTTTGCGATGCCAAACACTACAACCATTATCCAGTGAAACATACTTCTATGAAATGTTGGATTTTTTTCAACGGTAAACACACTTTATGGATTTAATCACAAACAATATTTTCAAGACAAGTCTTTTAAAATCTTTTTCTAAGAATATTTTTATCAATTGTTTAATAAATCCATCATTTTGAATCGCCTGTTCATAAATATTGAAAAATTGTTATATCTTGTTAAATGTCTTTCCGTGTGTTTCCTGAAACTCGCAAAACTTCATCTTGAATTATAATATCTGAGATAATGTTTACTACATTTGTTTTTAAAATATCTTTATGGATGATCATACACTCATGTTTAATAGATTGTTTATATTCCTTTGAACTTCCATTGCTCAGTAACAAGCTTCTTGTCTTAGGCTGCCACAAATGGAACGTCTTTATTAAACATTGAATATTTATTTCATGCTAATTGCAATGACAAATTACTATGTCTTGATAGTACAAAAAAGCAAAGGCAGAGGCAAAAACAGTTTTTTTTTCAAAATACAGTCCTTTTTTAACGCTGAATTTTTCTTTCTTTTTTATTTTTTAATTACATATATATACACGAAGAAATTTCCTTAACCAGTAAAACTAGAAACAAAGATTGAGTAGAAACAAAAAATGACTAGAATACACACACATACACACTAATTTCTTTCTTTTAACAGTGGTATTCATATACTTTTTCTGACTTCATTACAGCATTGAGCAAGTTTTAGCGGCTCCTTTATATTAAACGCCCACTTAAAAACAGGTTTTTCCTGCAACCAATAGATTTCTTTTTTCTTTTTATGCATGGCTTTAAAATGTAATCTTACGTTTTTGTCTTATGCATTTACTTGTTTTTCTAAAATCTGCACTAGTGCACCATTAAAAATGCAATTCACTTCCTTGAAGTTATGTTTTCCATCAATATGACAATGTCATGACACATTGTCAAACCTCATATGATAGGTATAATCCAAAGTTAAATTTTCTTTTTTTTTAAATAAGCAGACTTAAATTACGAGTTATTTTTCAATTACTAATGAGTTGGCAATTGTGAAAAAAATAAAAATTACTCTTTGTTAATTTTACCAAATCTTTTCTTATAATCAGCCAATAACTAACTCTATGGTTTATGGAAGCCAGAGGTTTCAATGCAGAGTTTACAAAAGCTCTCCATTAACTTTTATCCTTAGGGAACTGGATTCAGTTTTCACTTTGCATTCTTATTTCTGCAAGATTTGTCTTAATATTGTCATCCCACGTGTTCCCTGGTCTTCCTAATGCTCTATTTTCTCTTTTACTTGTTAAAATTTTGAAAAGCGTTTATACTTTTTCCATTTTGAGTACATGATTTGATCACCTGAGTCTCCTAGCTTGGTAATCCTAGCGCTGTTTGCTGATTGATGTAAATTCTGCAGTTTATCATTATAAAATTTCCACCCTTTCCTCATTTTCCACTTCTCTTGCATCCATCTTAGGATATTGTTTTCAAATACTTTTATTCTATGTTCTTGTTTCAGAGTAAACGCCCAATGTTTCACAAACATATAGAACAATAACAGGCATGATTATTATTTTATATACATATTTTAACCTTCAGAAATTTGCGACAACAACAAGAGATTTTGAACTGAATTCGCTACTTTTAGTTGACATCTAATTTTTCGTAAACCATTTTTGTTCATAACAATCATTTTTCTTACTTTTAACCATACTTAAGTTTTCTAATGGTCATTTTCTTACTTTGAGCATAGCTAACTCTTTTTAGTAATAATTTTTTCTAGTTTTGACTATCACACATTTTTAAAGAAATATAATAATAATGTTTACTGGTATATCATAGTTGCACTTTATGCTTTCACTATATATGATGATATCAATTTTAGGTTTACACCAAGTATTTATGTTTTCTAAAACCATTTTTTACATTCAAATCATTTACAATTGATAATTTTTCCAAATATTGCCTAACTTTTGTTCACAACTTATTTCATTATCATTAAATCAGCATGCCTACTATATGCTTAAATGAAACGAATTCAGAATTAATTCCCGGTAGGGACAGTTTGTGAAAAACAAAAAAGTGTAAAAACGTGTCCAGTCATTTCAAGTCAGATTTTTCCTGGGTTTTGTCTGTTACAGCATGAAAATGCAAGTGTGTTAAGTCCCAAACAGGTTCCTCCTCCTCCACATCCTAAGTTCCCTTTTCCTTTTCTTGCACTCGTCAAGGAACAGTCCAAATATTGCAAATGTTCAAAAATCTAAATCCTAAATAATTTTAGATGATTAAAAAACTCTAATTCCTAATAATATATAGTAAAAAATGTCTGTTATAAAATTTCCAAGTTTCCAGCTACCCCTCCTTCCTTACATGTACGAATACCTGTTTATTTTTACGGATAAAGTTTGTTATCTGTACATTCAAAGAATATCTTTATATGTAGATGTATGTATGTGTGTAGGTAATAGGTTGTACATCACCAATGTGTAGATCTTTGGCTCAATCCCCAACACAGATAGTCATATGTTCCTTCACCGCAGTTATTTATTTATTCTTTGTAGTAGCGTTTTTAAAAAAAGTCAAAGATTTCAGTTGAAGTATAACTTCTGAGGACAAGTTTTTTTAAACCTTTTATCTTGCCGACACGTGATAGCTTTAGTTATATTACGTACAATATGTAATAATCACAACTTTTGTAGTGAGACCTGCAACAATGTGTTTTAAGAAACGAACGTTTTAAAAAAATGAGAAACTACACAAATGTTTTGAAATTGTTTCTAATAGTTTTCCAAGAATTGTTGACAAAATTTATCACCATCTTAGGTATTGATCACTATTACTTGTAATTTTTATGGATCAGAACAATAACTATTTTAACTACTTTGTTTTGCTAGATAATCTCCTAAAACCACATATCACTTGCAAACTCGTAAATAAATTGTTTCTTGCATTTTGACCGGTCGGTTCATTAAAAGTTCATTTTATGCATTCTATCGTTTCATGTAGAGCCATTCTGCTTACTGAATACAAACTTTTTGCAAAGTGATACCTTTTGTTCATTTGTTTTGAATGGTATTCGTTTCTGTTAGTATCACCCGTTTCCCTTAGCTTGAAAATATATTTAATGGCACAATCGATCAAAGTTGCATAGTACTACTCTCACGGAGCATGGGGTCCATGTTTAGTTCCAGCTTGCACCAAGTGAACGTTGTTTTTCAACAAACATCCTGTTTCTGGGTTCCTACTACTTTACTCATTCCGGCAATTTTTCCATTATTATTATTTATTTTAAAAGTGAACTTTTAAAACTGATGTGATATAAAATAACCTAGTCATCATAACCATGGGGTGTAAAACATACAGATTTCATTTTCATATTTTCGAATTCTGGGTAATATCTTTTCAGTTGTTTTGTCGTTATTAGATATCCAACATGATAAATAAATAAATAAGATTGTTTTCTGCTTTTAATGCTTGGAATCACAAAGTTGAAAAGATTTATAAGTCATACATAATATCTATAACTTATCTTCTTCCTCTCTTTTACACCAATAGTATGATTTCCAAGACCATTCGTGTATGTATGAATGTATGTGTTTCAAACTGCTTGGTTAAGTATAGTACACCTTTGATGTGTTGTATCCATCTAATTCTTTTAAATGTTAACAGTAGCAAACTTTTATTTGTATTTCTTCAAGAATAGTACACCTTTTGAAAAGGGAAAGAAAAAAAGAAAGAAAGAAATACTAAGCTCGCACTGTAACAAATGAGATGCATGGAATAAATCGTGAGTGGGAACCCTTTAGCCCTGGTGGGGGGATATTCATGAAACTATCAGCTTATATTTAATTATATATATAATTCATTTCTTAATTTCGAACCTACAAGGTTCAATCAAAATGAAAAGACTTTTATATCGGACTTCCGAAGAAAAGAAAATAAATACATGACCGTGTTTATTATATATGAAATTCCCAGTCACGACCCCCTTTTCAGTTTTATTAAAATAGAAGAAGAAGTAAAGAAGAGAAGAGAAAGTTGAGATAGGAAGAGAGGAAAAATAGGGAAAGTAAGAAGATGAGAAAAGAGGGAAACTGTTACTGGATATTTTTGAGGAATACGATAAAGGAAAGTGAATAATTATCGAATTGGGATCATTTCCAATAGTTGTTGGGTGAATATTTGGTATTAAGGTGATCAAAGGTAGACACATGTTAACCCATACCTCCCAGACCTAGATCCATGTAACCCCAACTACCGAATTATCCCAATCCAGCTCTGAGATAGATGGGAAAGTTTAATTTAACAGTTTATTCAATATTTCCGAAAGTTCTCGACTAGTATCCAATACTTGAAAGATAAATGATGAAGTTAACGGCATGCTAAAATTGACCACAGGAAAAAAAAAATCAGAGTAACACATCTTTGTCGACGATTTTGACTCTCGAAGTTCTCTCATGATGAACTTTCGTTCAGGCTATTTCTGTCCTTTTTGCTTCCTTTATAGAGCCAACTTAAATTAAGTTAGTATTGACTTTCAACGACTTTAATTGCCAACTACCATTAATTATAGTAAGTCACACATATATGTCAAAAGAATTGGTGCACTTAATACTAAACCTACATTTCACTCACACTCACATTCATACAAGACAATGTATACTTAAGGTTGCATTTAGTGGAATTAAACTAACCTAACTACATTGCTATAGACATTTATTACATTTCAAGAAAAGAAAACTTAGTTTGACATAACAGAAAAAGTTTGATACATGAATTTAAAAAATACATGTTTCATAAGCATGCACAGAAATCTGTTACTTTCAACAATATCGAATAACACATTTCTCTTTGTAGATACATTTAAAAGTTGGATTACGTTTAAAAAAAATCGACAAAACGAAAGACGAAGAGAAAAACAAATCAAAGGTCAACATTGAACATATTTCAGATTCAGTACTAAACGAGTACATACCAATGCGAAAGAAGAAAGAAAAAAAATATTGGTTAATCATTAAAAAAACACTTTGGTAGCATTTTTATCGAGTCTCTGTCCCAAGAGGAGAAATTTCGACAATTTTATGAGTCCTTTTCTCACGTCGATAATAACTCCTTTATCAACTCTCTTTATACACTGTGATTGGTGTCCATGAGAGTATTTAATTGTTTGTCTTAACTACCGACAAAAAAAATAGTTTCTTCATATTATATATATTTTCCATTTCGTCACTTGACGCACTTGGTATAAACATTCAAAATTTATTAAGATTTAAAAAAAATATATCGAATCCAGTCCCAGACATTGGGAACATATTTCCATTATATGACACTTCCACAGAGCTGGGTCTCCGGAGCAATCCCAGGTCCTGTATTTATATCACTAAATTATTAACCACATTTCAGTTCAAATTAAGATGGCTAATTTTTATTCCTGGTCTAGATCATGGAATCAAGAGATTCGAGTCACTGAACTGACGAATGACAAATAGTTATGTTTCCGGTCGTAGGGGAAGGATTTGGGGCACACTGTTTCATAGTTTACTGATTTCACTATTGTTTTACGAAATAACTTTTGATACGGATTAGGGTTTTTTTTTCTTTTACGACCTGCTACTTGTTCTATTTAATGCAATATTTAACATAGTATTAAACTTTAAAAGTTCTGAACATTAATAACAAATCAGTAAGGTGTCATTTATTACAAATTACGCGGTAATACTTTACAACACAAATAGTTGGTCAAATATCGGGTGTCAAAAATCTATGGCAACCTAAAACAACCAGGGTAAATACCGAGCCCTTTACATACATATTCGCTCACATATATTCATATTACTCAATATAATAAATTTTATTCTAATATCAATCTTAGTATTTCGTCGACACTTAATTCTATACGTAATCTTTTCATATTCAATAAGTGTTCACACTTTCTTGGCTCAAAATAAACAAAACCCTGACAAACAAAAATCTTTTTCTTCTAATAAGGTTGCAACATTGCAATGCATATATAAACCCGATAATCAATAAAATTTCAATTTTATTAAGATCCGCGTATAGAGGAATGGTTGATATTATTTAATAAGTCGACACAAAAGTGGAAATACAGCAAATATAGCAGGCACGTAAGTTTTCAAACTATGTAAGCACACATATATAAATGCATATACAGAGAAGGAAAGAAAGAAAAAAAATCAAGATTATTTAAAATTAGTGGGCCCAAACTACTAATACATACCCACCATATAACCAATCAATAGAAAGAATCAGTAGTCAATGGATATAGTTTGTACGATTGATGAACAACAATCAAGTTTCTGGATATCTGAAATCGTAGTGTACCTTCTCGTCAGTCCCTCCCATGGTGGATTGAGTATCGTGAAAAATGGTCCTGAGTTGTTCTGAAATACCGGGAAATACCTCCGCGAATTGTATCCCTTGATGTCTCAGTTAATTCATACGATCGAAATAAGTGATATGAACATTGTATGCTTTTATGAGTTTCAAAACCGGGGGGGAGGTTAAAATTTAAAAAAAAACTTTAGAGAAGAAGTAGAAGAAGGATAGGTAAAAAGAGAGGAGACAGAACACTACAACTAAGAAAGGTAAGTGGTCGAATTTATGTATACAACATACTATAACCAAATATTCTCTTTTATGCCAAAAGGGGTTCGGCTTACTCAAATACGTAACCTAGGGGACGCCCTGCTGCCAAGGATGCAAGTCTATGTCCATCAGATCCCAATCCCACAATAGTTTGCTTGTAAGATTGAAATCTGAGCCCCGTATCCGGCCCAGACCAGCAGGATAAAAGGAGAGGGGAAAGGGACCAGGCAACTGCGTCCCCATTTTTGAAATCTCTAAGTAAGTAAAAAAAATATATTAGACCCCTCAGAAGAACTAAGAAGGTTCAAGGACAGTAATGAAACTAGAGCAATAGCTAAGATATCCCTAACTAGTGATTTGCCAAAATAAAAAAAAATTAAAATAAATTGAATTTTGGATCGGTGATTTCAGTGACCAAACATCACCGATGGCTACCCTGCGCAGACATGCCAAAGTCTGGGACGTCGTTAATTTCCATCATCTAATTAAACTAAGAAAAAAACGAAAATACTTAAGAGGACCATGGGTCGACGTCCGGGTACGCAATGGACATAAATATTAATTTAGTAGCGGTTAATTTAATCGGATAGCCCGATCTAAGCTGTTAGCTATATGTACACTGCACGGTAAATAAGGTAAGCAACGAAAAAAAATCTCGGAGAGTCAATGAATGCTAAAGGTACAAATGACCAAACCTGTACTTTCCGATGATCACAGGATATAGCAGTTATTTTTCTTAATTATCATTTTGTCAACCTTTTAAAAGTAATTCCCACATGATGCTACCCTATCTGATGAAAGGCTTAAGATCCGGGGCTGTTAGTATGAGGTACTTAAATACGAAGTAAAATATAAAATATAATTCCAGACTACACTTTGCTATCTGATAACAAACCCAGTTGAATGAATGCATTATTGTAGGGGCCGAAGCGCAAGAGATGTATTATTAAGCATATTAGTATTTTTCGATATATATATATATATATATATATATATATATATATATATATATATATATATATATAAGGTACACTGGGCTTATTCATTTGTATACAGGTGTCCTATCTTCTTATTCATTTTATATTATACTCATATAATCACTTATCATCACTTATCATACACTTATCATGATATGTCACGCTTAGGCCGATACACGACAACATTCATCGAACTACAGACTCTTATTACGAAACACCAACTTATATTTACTACGCAGTTTTGTTAAAAAAAAAGTCATACGTGCACACACTGAAAGTTAAATTGTCAACGATGATTTATTTCTGATTTGCTGATAAAACTAAAGCAACAATGAAATTTTTCTACAGCCACGGGAAAAGAGAATTTAATATTACATTTTTAAACAAACAGTAACATCATGTAGGCTTATTTATATTAAGAAAATAGGCATTCTTGATTTCAGTGGATATTTCGGTTTCTAGTTGACATAGCAAGCTGTAATTTTCAGAACTACGAGATCTCATGCTATTTTATATGAATGTATACTCATTCGAACCGCAAACCATGTCCACGGAATGTAATTTAAGAAGAAGGAGCCAAAATCAAACAAACTAAATCACTAACTTGGGCGATGACGTAATGTCAACAAACGACTGATTACAGAAAACTAACGCGATGGCGTTGTAGTAAGGAATAATCCGCTGTGTACTAAAATATAGCCTTACACTTGCTAATCAAATCTATAATATTTATTCTGGTTTAGTTACTTTTAGTTAGAAAAATGGTAATGAGTTTACATACGTAACTTCACTATCCTCGCACAGTAACGTCACACATTCACACAAAACTACTATCTACACATAACAATATATATACTAAACTACTAAACCAAACAAGCACCATTTAATTACATGCATATTATAGGCAAGTACCTGATATCTTATACTTAAAATACACTACTCCCTTGTCGGTATATATAGTTGGCTCTATTGAACTTTAGGGGGACAAAATGAGAAGGGTAACCCTAGGTCCAACTGACCTGACCAATTGTTTACAACATGTTTACTAGAGATTGATGCCCTGGGGGCACCTTAACAAGGTTTATTGAGGGACCCTTCCCCTGAGAGGGGAAAAGGCCCTAAATCAGACAATAACTAACCCATTCGCCCGCTAGAACCGGTTCAATTTGGAAAAGGAATAGGAGCCCTTTTAGTTAAATTAAGCTATTATGATGATTAATGTTACAGTTTTGAAACCCACTAAACACATGCACTTACTGAATAATAAAAAAAATCACATTTACTGTATGCACGAACAAAATGCACAAACAGGTCGTATTTTCCCTAATCCCTAACTGAATTTAAAAGGATAAAAAAATCACTCTCCCATTTCGTCTATTCTAGCTTGATTGGATGACGAACAATATGGCGTCTGTAAACACAAATCCGGAACTTCACTGAATTGCCGCTTCTTTACCGAAAATTGTAGATTGTTCTGGGTTCCTAAACCATTGTCAGTCTTTAACTATTAAATTACATTAAATTTTACCTGGATTTAATGAAAAGTCCGTCCTTTCAAGCAGAAATTGAACAGTTGATGAGCAGTGGTGATCCTTGACGCGTCTACGATGATGATGATAACATTGCGCCGAAAAACGACAGAGGTTGAATGATTCCTCCAATCAGGGCGAAATCTTTAAGCCGCGGAAATTACAAAGCGAATAGAAATTTGGTGAAATCCAGATATAACCGGATCTGAAAGTGACTATGGACTAGTGAGAGGGGGGGAGGGAAAGTTTGGGTATCTGGCCAAAATCTACATTGGTCTGAAATTAAGAAAATTTATATCCAATGGCGGAACTATATTTCGGTATGACGTCAGAATGGTAAACCTTGTAACTATTCAACTTGTATATGCGAAAATGGGATTTACAATTAATCAAAATATAAATAAATATATTATTCAGTTAAAATATGATTACTAATGAGACCTTTCGATTCATTACATTTAATTTGAAGTAAAGAGAATAAATAAATTGTGTAATTAAACCGAAATCGAATTTTAAAAAATTCACTAGGTACAGGGTGAGTGAAAAAAAAAGTTGCCATTACTTTCAACTGTAATGGTACATTACAGTTTTCCCCGGCCCATTAACAAAATTTTGTTAGAATAACAAAATTTTGCTAATTGGGAATACTAACTACTGATGCTTGTTAAGTTAACACACTCATTCATCCCATTCAAACGTTACCAGTCACACTAGGACAGTATATTACATCTATTTGGGGTATTGCGCGAGTAATTCGCTACGTTTATCTTCTGTACAGTTGAAAATCTTTAAATTTCGAAAATTATGAGTTCCGATACTTTCACCTTTTAGATTATGCAAAACGGCGCAGTTTTTTAGCAATTTTTCACGACAAACGGGCCAGTGAAAATTTTCATCCATTTGGCGGATTCCTGCTTTATTAGTGACGATAAGTTGTGTAATTTTAGCATTACTAGTTGACCTTCTTCCAGAGTAACAGAATGTGTTGGCCGTTTACTATAATTTCGCGAATTTATATCTATTTCCGTAAATTTAAACCTATTTTCGACGGAATCTAATTTGTTTTGGCCATGGGAACACCTTCCGGTAGTTGTCAACAACAGAGTAACTCAGAAAGCGTTCCGTCGGCGTGCAACCAATGCTTGAGCAATAAGAATTATTCAGGAGGTCCTGTATTTTTACAAGATATTTATACCAAGTGGTTTGATCTTCATTACACCATAGCCGAATTAACCTATTGAGCTCTTTATGGCTGCGCTCTGTTACGCTGTTACCCTGAGGTGAATAGCTAGCTGTTTTGTTATGTTTAATTTTGTACTTAGCACAGAAATCCCGCCACAGTTTAGACTGGAACTGTGGTCCCTTGTCACTTAAAAATTCTTGGGGATATGGTAAAAGGTGAAAGTATCTTCTCTCTAGTACTATTATTATTTCTTTGGTATGGGCTTTTCTAAGTGGAAGAAAAGTAACAAAACGAGAGTAAATATCTATTAGCGATAAAATATAATAGTATCCCTGGCTAGGTGGTAATTTCCCGATGAGGTCCACCCCCAGAGCCTCATGGGGTACATTTGCTCTTATGTGATATTCTTGCTGAGCTATGGTTCGATTTGTGAACTTTGTTTCCGCACATTGAATACAGTTTCGGATGAAGTTTTTTTATAGTAGATTTTTGATTTTTCCAATAAAAGATGGCGCGACAAAAGCGATATTTTTTAACTCCAAAATGACCTGTGGAGTGAACAATACTGATAATTTGGTGAATACAAGCCTGAGGTATTACTAAAAGCCATTTTTGAACTCGCAACGGTTTTATGTACATTAACCCACAATGCATTGCAATTCTACTCTGATTACCACTATTTTCATATTGCCTTAAGAACATTTGACATAACTCATCAGTTTCCTGATTTTTCTTTACATGATCTAAATCAATGTCAGCATATTGTGTTTTCGTTAGGAAATGCACATAATGGGTTTCGGGTTCAAGCAATACCTCAGGCGGATACCTGCTAAGTGTATCGGCGATAATGTTCTCGCGGCCTGGACAGTGCCGAAATGTTAAATCAAATTTCTGTAATTTGAGTAGGATCCTGATGGTTCTTGGTTCAAGGTTCTTCTGAGTGAAAGCATGAGTAACTGCCGCATTGTCAGTAAAAACATACGTGATACGACCCATAATATATTGTTCAAAGTGCTCACATAGGAACAGAACGGACAGAAGTTCTAACTGAGAAATCGACAGAGACAACTTGTAAGGCTTTACCCGTCGACTAGCATATCCGATGACATTAGGATCTTCTTGCCCTGCAGGATATTGTGCAAGATAGCATTGTGATATTCTACTAAATATCTGTCAGAGAGTTATGTCCAAATGAGATTCTAATTCATTTACCCGAACTACAAAATCACGATCGCTAACATCTCATTTTTCATTACCTAAATACGAAGAGTATCAACAGAGCCCAAAACCCTTGATGCTGAATCATCGATCCTACATCACTAGACATGGCTGGTGTTTCAATATACTTAGTTATTCTCTACCTTTCCACATTGCGAAATTACGGAGTTCATTACATGACGCACATGTTGCGCTACAACGATACGTTGTATATACTTATATTTTTGGGGCAATGAGTATTTCTTTATACGTACTAACCCAGGTTAGTATGAAGAAGAAGTTAGTTAAAAATAATATAATTGTCAAATATACAGAAAGATATTCAGATGTCATAAAATAATGAGTTTGTCAATATCTGGTTGGCAGTCAATCAGATAAATAAAAAATAAATAATATAAATAATAAATGGAATCAAATAGAAACGAAGTGTGCGTATTATTTAATGTGGCTCAGTAAATAAAGAACCGGATTTCATCGTTGTAAATGGTGCCAGAAACCCGGGATGGGAAGAAGAGAAAATATCGTTTTTGAAGCATTAGTAGAAAGCGATCGCGATTGAGCCATACAGTACTTGTATTCTTTTTGAGATGAATGTTACCGAAGTTTTAAAGGAAGTATCACGTCTACTCAAGGACCAAGCTGAACAATTGGAAAAGTTGAACCAAAAGGCAGATCAGCAGGCCCAACATCTTGATGAGCAACTAGAGCAATTACAACAGCGTAACGACGACTTACAACATCAACTACAACAGATCCATCAACAAATTGTCGGCAAGGTAGTACAGAGAGACATCGAAGTACAGGACTCTGTAGACACTCTAGAAAACAAGGAGAAAGTAAACTTTCAATCTGTATTGGTAGAATTTGTTAAGTCTTCACAGAAGTATACTGCCGTATTGGTTGGAACAAATTATTCTGACTTTTCCTTTCAGCCGAATACTTTTGACTGCTCTACTGATACTGTGTATAATGAAGATTCGGTTATGTATCAGGGTGTGGAAAGTTATGATCATCCTCATCTTGAGAACGCTATTGTCTGTCTGCGTTACCCATATGTTCAACATGATGTTAATCCTGTGGTTCATGTAGCAGGAGATAAGTTGATTCCAGTATTTGTGAAATTCAGGAAGAAAGCGTACGTTCCTACCAATGTTTGTAGTGATTGTTCAACCGAATTGGAGATATTGAATTGGGTATTCAACGAAAGGACCAGAATGATGTTGGTGAACGGTCTGATGGTGTCTTCACAGAACGTGATGCAGTGCGTTGGTTTCCATCATCCAAATTTGATATTGCATAGTTTTAAAGATCCAGTAATGGAGCGATACAGTGCTAACTTGAATCAAACTAACCTTCGGAGACAAGTTCGAAGTATTTATGTGCGATTGAAGTGTGATCCCAATGCGCAGGAAGATGTTAAATTCATATGTACCGATGATGCAACCGAACCTAACCACAGAAGAAACAGAACCCGTGGTAGAACAAAGTTCCGTGCGTATTGTGGAAAGAAGAGGTATAGATATGTTGAAAGACACAACGCTTTGACACCGGTAAAACGAATGACAACTAAACCTAATTTTACCGGTAAGGTAACCGAACCTAACCGTAAAAGCAACCGTAATAGTAATCAAGTAATCAAACATAATCCTAGTTATGACAGTAATAGTAGTAGTGATTGTGTATCCGAACCTAATTTTATTAGTAACCGTACACAACCTAATTGCAGCAGAAATAATGCGATTTGTTTGAAACGCTGCGCAGATGGCAGGAACCATGGTAAGAATAATAAGAAACGTACAACTATGGATGTAAATAACACGCAAAGGCTGTATTCCGGTTTGTGACTTTCGATGCAACCCAAACAAATTCGACCAATGACATGTAACATAATCTAATGTAGGGACGTCTGAAAAGACATATCAAATTGATTCTTAATTTGACCAAGTGCCTTAATGTTATGTGTTTTCTTTGATATTTGTATTATCAATCACATTATACTTGTTCTATGTTATTGAAGTATATTTAAAAGCATCTTTGTAATGCTAAGATATATATCGAATTTAGTAAGTTTTGTTTTCTATAAGGAATTTGTTGGACATATAACTTAGATTGCGGGTACGGCGTCTGAAGGGACCGTACTCAATTGATTTTGCTTCAACTATAATTATGATTTCTCGGTTTTACTTTATGTTATTTAATCTTGAGTTTCTCAAATGTTCTATATTATTTATGTTTTTTTCTTATGATTGCTAACATATAAAATCAATTTCATTATTCATGTCATGATGTTAATAAGACGTTAATTAATATGCTATGTCCTGATTATTATCGATAATTTAATCTCAATTTATATTTTGTTTAATTATATGTTATATTTGATCATTTTGGTGTTCAAAGAACAACTACATAAATATCACATACATCTTTTTCAAAACCTTCTTTCATGCCCAAGTAAATAATTATTAGATTGTAACAAAGCATGTAATGGCCCCGAAAAGGAAACAAACAACTCGTAAAAGCTTTTTAATGAACCCGAAAAAGGACTTAAAAAATAACTTCTTAATCTAATTTCGAATGCGCCTCATCGTCGATGAAACGTATAAATATATGAAAATGATAATAAAGTTTAAAATAAATATGATAAATAAATATGATAATGATATTGTTATAGAATTAAATATGATATATTTATGTATAATTATATGAATTGTATTTTTTAATATACGAGGTGCATTTGAAAACTCGAATGATTCACATGTATATAAACGGTCCAGAATTCTTTTCCTTTTTATGAAAGTTAATGAATAAAAAGGAAATTCCGTTCGGGCGTCATTATATACAACGATACGTTGTATATACTTATATTTTTGGGGCAATGAGTATTTCTTTATACGTACTAACCCAGGTTAGTATGAAGAAGAAGTTAGTTAAAAATAATATAATTGTCAAATATACAGAAAGATATTCAGATGTCATAAAATAATGAGTTTGTCAATATCTGGTTGGCAGTCAACCAGATAAATAAAAAATAAATAATATAATTAATAAATGGAATCAAATAGAAACGAAGTGTGCGTATTATTTAATGTGGCTCAGTAAATAAAGAACCGGATTTATCGTTGTAGCGCAGTTTCATACAATGATATACACCTTTCAAAGAGCTTGTAATCTTAATTATATTTGCCACCAACATATCCTAACTGTATATAAAACTACACGAACTGACATAAATTAAAGGGGTGCTTTCGGTTGACGTGGAAAGTTGAAATGATGAAGGGGGATGAAGAATTTTCCCATGATATTTAAATGGGTCTTTTTTGGACCTATAATCTCATGTTTTAGGAACTTGAAATTTGAATAAAAAATTGAAATTCGGTATGCTTGTACGTTGTCGTTAGTATTACCCAAGTAAATCAGTAAAAATAAACAACTCCAACGTTAGAGTGGTTTTATGGGGAACTGAAAATGTTTCCCATGGTATTTATATGGGACACCTTTTACACCCTAAAATTATACGGCACTTCCTGTAGGGCTACAATGATTAAATTTGACATGATTGTAGCTTTTCGGAACTAACCGATAGAAAATTTGCCAAAAGTGAATATTTTTAATTTTTAGGGAGTCTAAAGAGGAGATGAAGAAATTCCTCATGCCCTTTTTGGACTTAAAATCTCATATTTTAGGTACTTAAAAGTGGAATGCAAACGTGAAATTCAGTATGCTTGAACGTTTTCGTTAGTATTACCTAAGTAAGTCAGTAAGAATAAAAATTTCCAACCGTAGAGTGGTTTTATGGGGAATAGAAAAACCTTTTCCATGTTATTTAAATTGGACGTTTTCTACACCCCAAAAAGTTTCGGAACTTCCGGCAGGATTAGAATGATGAAATTTGGCACGATTGTAGCCTCCCGGGACTAACCTACAGGAAAATTGCTAAAAAAGAATATTTTTAATTTTTAAGGAGTCTAAAGGGAAATGAAGAAATCCCCATGTTATTTAAATAGACGTTTTCCTGGAATACAAAATATTATCTTTTAGATAGTTGAAATAGGAAAAGAAACTTAAAATTCGGGAATTGTGAGCTGAAGAGGTGTGAGAAAGTAGGCCGAGCAAAAGCGAGAGTGTGGGTGCAAACCCCCAAGAGGGCAAATTCAGGAAATATGAATAGCAAAGGCACGAAATTCACTGTTGATGAAAAGGCTGCGTAAGAGATTCGCACACTGTTCACAGATAGGGACACGAAGCATCAAGAACATTCTTACATAACGACTGTGGTAACCATAATATAACTCGTAGCACCAATATATTTACGAAATCAGTTACATTTTGTTGCTAGTCTCACATAAAATCCAACAATTGGATTTCTCATTTCTTCGAAAACTTCATTAATTTTAAATATTCTCACATTTACATGATCTTACTTATTAAATTAATTTCAATATCTATTTAATACCAATGACTGCAATAAAGAAAAAATCTTCACCGAAAAAAGAAAAAATATTGGCTTCCTTTTCTGGGTTTCCAACCACGAAATTTACGGCAGTATGTACGTGTCTCAGCCCACGTTTTTAAAAGTTAACTGATTCACAGAACGTGCCTCATTAACTTGCTTAACTACTTATTACTAGCTTTCACCTATCTTATTCGCACACTGAGAAAAAATATATGTGGCTTACGCAAAAACGTTGGTTACATGTGTAAATGCTGTAGTTTTTGGACTTAACGTACACTAAACGTATAACTGAAAAAGTATATTTTAAACATGCTTTCCGTATAAGTGTTCCGAATAAACGTACTTTCTGCACGAACGAAAGAACTGTATGTAGGCTGTCAGGATCTCACATACAGATGGCCGTATGTAACTTATAGCTGACGTACGTAATGTACGGAAGACCGTTAGATATCAGACATCCTGCAACGACATTGTGTAACATCTAAGCGGGAAAGAGGCACATATGTAGCATATGGATAATGTATGTTAAATATTGATTTCTGTAGTAAACATAAGGATCCCGTATATTTGTACAGTAAGGGACACTTCTGGATGGTACAGCCATATGGAGATTTACGGCAAAACTGCTCCATTAGTTGAGCCCGAAGCATTTGCCAGGAAGTATTGCAACCGAATTAGCTTTAAAGGAAGGCGGGTGGCATAATCGTCAGGCACTGAAAATTCCCGTACACTTGGGTGAAATTCGCACTACAGTCTACAGCATCATTTCTCCAAAATGAGATGAATCTCAGACATGTAGCGGTTTTGGCAAACATATTACTTGATATTTGTCTTATTCGTAAAGATAAAGTGCAACAAAAAAACAAAATCAATTCTGTTGCTGTTGGAATAAACACTCTTTCAGTAGTTTGATCTGAAACGACTTTGCAAAGCCTGAATAAATATTCTCAATTCAGGAGGGCAGGAAGAGCCAATCTCCCCTCCTCTTTATGTGAAAACATTTACTTTTAACAAATGCTTAGTGAGAGTGAGCCCATTGGTATAGCACTTTTATGATTTGAAGTTTTGCTCCCAAGCCATCTTATGTCATAGCTGATGACATTGGAGACGAGAGATGCAAATATGATGGAAGAGAGATACGGTCACATGCGCAAATTTCGGATTTGAGATAAAATGATCGGATAGCATCCATACCTTGTCGAAAATTTTGATTTTGTAAGTAGACATGTAAAAGCTCACCCGATCTTGAGAGCATCCCACTACCAATTGTTGAATTCAAGTGGAGAACTCAGTTGAGAGCATCAGATGATTACGGAGGGGGAGAAACATCTTAAAGTATGGGAAACAAATAATGAATAAAATTGAACTGGTCTGAGCAGGGTTCGAACCATGAAACTCACGATTATCAAGCAAAGACTCTACTAACTCATCCACGGAGCCACACAGAATGAGAGGCAGTCATATGTCAGACACTGAACGTTTGTTACTTACAAAACTTTAATTTGTAAGCACGAAAGCTAAGGAAATTCCCCATCTCTAGTTTCTCTTTCCCTCGCACTAACTTAATTACTGTTGTCCCAGCCTGGCAAGAACATTTTCCACCCCTCTAGAAACTTTCCTAACAATTTCATACATTTATATATAGCAACACAAAACATGTATCAATGGCTGTTCTGCATAATTATACTTACACAAAGCAATTACTTTCAATTCTATTAATCCCAGTACCAAGTAAACAGAAGTACTGCATATAAAATTCTATATCTCGCGAAAAGTCTTGCAGAAAATATCCAAATTCAACTTTTCTATTTGGAACAGGAGAGAGCATACACGCGGGGTTTGGGGAGCAGGTTGCGACCATGAGATTTGTTTTGGTCAGTAAGGGACATAAATTTACATTAAAAATGGCAAATCACCCGCTTATTTATACCATAATTTTACTTTTAAGAACGTCAAATGCGAAGGAGAATAAATGTATTCACTTTGGCTTGAAAGAATAAAATTATGGCTGAAGGTGGAAGGGAACAGAGACTGATGATGTCAGGAACAATAGATGCTACCAAGCAATGGCGTAGCCAGGAGGTCAGAACCCTCTGAAAGTTGTTAAAATAAGATCTAAGATTGTGGTTTTATTCAAATTTTTCTTGGGGTGGATCCTCGGATTCCCCCCAAATGAACGTTTAACCAGCGACTCCCTGAAATCAAATCCTGATTACGCCCCTGCCACCAAGTGATGTATAATCTGTCAAGAAAATTTATGCAAGTTTTCCGCGGGATAGTATCTTGCCCCTTGCTGCTTACCCCGCAGGTAGCTTCCTATTTGCTGATCAGTTAAAACAGTATTCCTGGGCATCGTGGCGCAAAATGTATTTCCTTTTTCGTGTACGAAACGAAAAGTATTTCGAAGTATTCTACGAAACACACAGAGAGTGAACGCAATAAAAAACAAGGAAAAAATACAATACGATGTAAAGTGCTTGGACTCTTTCGACAAATCACTCAATGTAGCGCTTTCCTTGCAAGTAGGTCTTGATGGTGTAATCTGTAATACCGTGGGCTTAAGTTCACGGGGTACTCAGATCGATTTTCCCTCCAGATATACTTTTATTTTCTTTACAACAATAGAAGTTATTTAAAATTATCCAGTCATCCGAGAGAAGGAAATTGTGTAGAAACACAATATTTCAATTTTGTATTCACATTGTCGCGAAGAAATATGATGATTTCTTGCAGTTCAAACAGTAGACAATAACTTAGTGAATAATGCTTTTCGGTCTTTTTATAAACAATGTCCAGTGCATTGTCGTCGGCAGAACTCTACACTGTAGACCTTAAAGTCGCAAGTTTCTGAGGAAAACAGTGTCCATTTATTATTATTATTATTATTATTATTATTATTATTATTATTATTATTATTATTATTATTATTATTATTACAAAAGAAGAAAAGAAAAAGACATAGTCGAAGCCATTGATAGGAACTGAAGATATATACTTTATATCATTATTTTTAGGTTTACTCATGAACGTAATAATACTATTACATTTACAGATTGACAGATAGAATTATTATTTTACGAGAACAAGAAATGGAGTATAAATATTTGTTAGCTGGTAGCAGTAATGAATTTTGTTTCGCCCTTCTTCTAAATAGGTTGAGTTGATTTTGAGTTTAACGTCCCTTTCAGCAGCAAGGCTATATGAGACGGGACCTACCGATTAACGTGAAATCCGAACCACATGAGCTCCTGCCGGGAATCGAATTCGGGATTTTCTAGATAGGAAGGTGAGGTGCTACTTTGAATAAAATCTTTCTTGTGACTAGAGTTGTAAGTTCGATCATTATTTGTAATTTGTGTCATTCCTCTAATGCTTTCTCAACGTTGAATGTAGCGTTAAAGCTAATAATAACTTACTGGCGAAATCACGTGTATAATTTTGAAGACGGAGTTAGTTATGTAAATTCGCACACACATCGACGACCGATTTAACGAAGCCAGAGTAATGTGTGTCTGTCTCTTGAACAAAGGAATCAGTTTCTATGATCTGGCCATTCTCCCTCGCAGAGTATTCGATAGCAAGGTG
Organism: Thermobia domestica; assembly: GCF_964235325.1. Classification (NCBI taxonomy): domain Eukaryota; kingdom Metazoa; phylum Arthropoda; class Insecta; order Zygentoma; family Lepismatidae; genus Thermobia; species Thermobia domestica. Next base: position 212,739,502 of record NC_137457.1, on the reverse strand, counting down.
GTCTGAAGATCTTGTAGTCCACAGATGGATTCCCGCGCACGCAGAACCATTTTTATTTCTTCAGGACCGAACCAAAGATATGGGTCATTATGTGATTTATTTAAAGAAACAATAAAATGGAAGAAAGTTGTTTTGTCTGTGTTTAGGAACGGAGTATAAATAAAAGAAGAAAGTACACTTATATCCAGAATTTCTGTCGCAAGTCTTTCAAAATTACATAAATAGAAATAACTCTCCTTCTTATTATAGAAAATGTAACTGTCTTCTTAGAAATATGCAGAAAAAGGAACAAACATTTTTCCAAAAAAAGAAATATTTCTTTAAAAAATTAAGAAACAAAGAAGTTACAATTAAGAGAAATCTACGAAACTCATCGCCAAACTCTAAGATTCGTGTTCGTAAGCATGGCAAACCCGCGGCGAAATTTACAGAGAGAGAGAGGGAACTTTATGCTTTATTCGAAATACAACGTAAATCTTTCATAATGTTAGTTACTATACATATTACACAGTTCTAATAATAATAGATATTACACATTTTATACGTAAAGAAACAAATAAAAGGAAATAAGCCATAAAAGATGCGAAGCGGTCAGGAAGTTTCAGGCAGTGATTTTCTAATATGCGTTTACTAAGAGAATGAACCTTAACATACCTTCCTAGAGTGGACAGTTAGCGCACAGCTCCCCGAGTATTTTGTTGTTATTCACGATCATCAGGTCGAATCCCCTACGCTCCTCTTCTTTTTTTTTTAAAAAAAAGAAAGGATTGATCCTGTCAATTTCTTAAACAGCAATGTTTTGTTCTAATAATGTTGCTTAGTATTATCGTCTTCATTCTATTTTATTTGGATATTTCCATATAATCCAGAATTAGTCCTTTAAATAAAGTATTACAATTATCAAGAATTTTATAAAAAGAGGAAACTTTATTTTTAATCATTATCCTAACCGGAAGGGGAAACTTATAAATATTTGAAATGGTTATTAACATACGACTGAACTTTAATGAAACATTACCTAAGTAAAACATTTACTCCGAACAGTCTGCAAGTAATTTGTAGAAAATGGACAGAAATAATGAACATAAACTATTAGTTTTTAATTAAAAGTGTAGCAAGTGATAGTTCTAAACTCAAGCAGAATATTCACTCTGCTTCATGAAAATAATAAACATTTTACAAAAATAATGATCTTTTGGCCGTAAATATTTTAGTAAATAAATAAATAAAATACATGATGATGCTTATGGGGTGATATGTTTATGTACTTTATTTACAAATCACGCATATCACAACCACAGCTAATGAACTGTATGATTAAACCCATATTACTGATTCACCCAGATATCATGAAGGAACGAGAAATAAGACTTGACGAATAGTTTAGATGTTAAGGGAAGTTCCCCAAAGAGTACGCACTTAGTCTTTAAACACGTAACGAAGAAAAGGGAAATCACCCAGAGTGATAATTTCTATCAGAAATCTTTATTCATTCCTTAAGGTCAAAATTGGAAGCAAATATAAAGACAGTGACGCAATAGTTACAACAATAGACGCATTGTTATAAAACAACGCATTTGCGCACTCTTGAAGGACTATGCTTCTAAGAGTACGCAGTGTGTCCTCCAAGAGTACGCATTTGCTATGTGAGAATAATACTATTACAAGGCAGCAAACGAAGATGATTTTACACAATTCAAAGAAAATTATGACAGAAATACGAAAAGAGGTACAAAGTTTTTTGGTTTTGCGAGAAATTGATATAAATTATGTTACAAATATAAGTGTAACATCAAAAGTATTCAAATTCTTGATAATGAGGCATACCAAAATATAGCCTACAATTAACCTAGGCCTAGATTACAAAATAAAATTGAAAACTGCAATTACAATTACAATTACAAAATAAAATTGAAAACTGCCAAATTATACCAAAGTATAATTGACACTGCTTTTAAACTAAACAGAAACTTATATGCGCAAATAAAACAAATAGAACATTACAATAAAATTATGCATCTAAAAGCTGACATTTATATGATCATTAGCAGCTGTCACTCTTAAAAAACCCCCAGGCCCTCATAATTTGAACAGGCCTCATGCCACCACTTCCTGCAGGCATGACACTGCACCTAAACGTTGTTTCTGTGGATGCAAGTTGCTTCTGTGGATGCTTCAAGTTTGTTTTAAACGGTGAAAACGTCATAATGTCGAACTTCTTCCTTGCTCTGTACACCTGAGTGTTTAGGAAGAGGCAGACATGCTGACAATGTACTGCTACTGGTTCATTTGGAACATCTTATGTTGTTGCACCATTCTCTTCGCTGTCAGCAGAGCACAGTTGTTGATCGATCAGTGCCGAAAGTTGGAAGTCTACTTCGCTCAAGACGTCAGGATTGAAAGAGTGAATCCCTGTAGCTTACACGAACTCCTAGCTTTCTCAATTGTTGCAATCCCTTCGTATGCAATGTGGGTGATGCCGGAAATGTCCCTTTGTGTTATTCTTCCCACGGGTGATCAATGGTTGTTGACCATCCATTTGTCACATTCAGCTGCAAAGGCAGTCTTCAGAGGCCCAAACCCCTTGTCAAGGGGCTGCAGCATGTGGCTTGCATGCGGAGGAAGAGAAAGAAAGGTAATGTAATTATCCCTACAATACAGCACTGCTTCCAAAGTGCAGTGTGTGGTGTGGTTATCAAGAACGAGCAACACTTCATCATTCTGAGTTGGCTTCACGAGGTGAGAGAAATGTTTCAACCAATCCGAAAAACGTTCGCTGGTTATGTATCCAAAATCTGAGACCAGAGGTAAAGTTCCTTCAGACACATCTTCATACAACACTATTTTCATTCTATTTCTGAGAAATATGACGGCTGGAGACACGTAAACTCCAGTTGGAGACATGTAACAGAGAACAGTAATCGTCTGTCTCCTCTAACTAGGCAACTTTACCCACATGCCTTTTACCGATTGCCGAAAGTACTTTTGGAATTTTATTTGGGAGAGTTAAAATTCCATTTTCATCCATATTAAACATTCTATGAGAGAGAAATTGTTTGTCTTGTAACACTGCCTGAAAGTTTGTGAAGAATATCGTGTATTGAGTTTTGTTGAAGCCAATTATTTTTCCAAGGCTGCATTTCTCCGGTGAGCGCAATGTTATTATTCCTTTTGCAAAATGAATATATCCAATTCTTTCCGGCTTTCTTCTCTCTCTTGAAGTTGTGTTGATCTGATTTCTCTCTGCATAGTCGAACGCAAGGTCCATCAATTGTTGGCATGTGATACCGTAAAGCGTAGAATCAAGGTCCCTTACGTACTAAGCCAATTCTTGTTCTTGCAGAGGGCTGAATGTTGGCTTTATCCGTCGCACGGACGTTGGGACAGTTTCTGGAATTTTTTTTTAAAAAAAGGAACTGTAGCTAAACAAAAACCATTAAAAAATCATTGCAGTATGTTAGTTGACTCTTTTCCGAGGTTAGTTCGCATGCAGTAGGTTCAAATTTGCCACTTTCTGATCCTGAAAGTAATCATACCCACTTTTCTGAGATTTTATCCTACTTCATTCACTTCAGGTATAGCGTAATTACACATTGCTATAATGTAAATCATTGGTGATTTCACATTAGTATTACTTCAGTGAGCCATGTAAATCGCCAGCGATTCACATCATACCTAGGTCTACCTACTTTCTCGGGCTATGCGAATCAACAGTGATGCACACTGCTATTGTTTATATTAGAGAAACCTATTCATTTTGCCTCAAAGTAATCCCGCAGTGTCAGAATTGGAAAAGAATCTGACAAGGTGATCTTCTCTGATAGTCAAATTCAATTGTCTACACAGTCCTTCAAAAGTACGGCATCGCCGGTCCCCAAGAGTGCGCGCGTACTCTTGAAGGAAAGAAAATGCGTACTCTTAGAGGAATCGCACTCATTTTACAAATCTATCGCAAGTGTGCAGTAATTTCCAGATATGATGGTATTATCTGCCTTATGCCCAAACTTGATTGTGACACCTAATATTTGATACTAAGTTCAGAAACAGAATACATCTGTATTCAACTACACACACTAATTAGTGGGAACTCAATTATTACACTGGAAGTATCAAAAATATTTATTTACCAATAAAACGTAGGGCACAGATGCTGGCAGCAGACAACTTACGTACAACCACCTTTCATACAACGACGCTTCTGCAGGAATACAAACAAACAACGTACAGCGTTGCCAGATCTGGCAAATTGTTGATCGTACTCTTAGAGGCCGCGCGCTCTTAGGGGAACTTCCCTTACTTGGTTCGATTCTTATTCAAAAGTACATGCGTTAATATGATAAATATGACATGCTTTGTTCATATGTTAATGTAATGATATAATACTTAAATATTAGTACAATGAATTACTTATCTTAACTTCTTTTCGCAGTTAATTGTTGCTAGCTTGCTGCTAAACCTCATGGTTGCTTGCTAAACCATCATACTTTGTCTTCGGTCACACATAAACTGAGTAGCACTCTAAAACACCGTTAACAACATGTAAATCTTGTATATTAATGAACATGAGTGCTTCTCTAAAAACTATGAATAAATATGTTTATCTAAACCTATGAATGAATATGTTTGCCTAGTTGCACTTCACAGCACATTGTCGAATGCACAGACACAACTTGAATAGAACACTGAAGGCACTGTTGCCAGCCAATGCAAACACAACTCACTAAAACTCACCAGAGAAACCACTAAAAGAATCACAAAGAATTCACTAAACTATATACAAAAAATGAAACTAATATGAATAAAAATAATGCACATATGCAAGCTTATCCAACCTCCCCCTCCTTGATTGGACACAATCAATTAATGCTCTAGGGGCAAAGGAATTAATTTAGCAACACTGCGCCGAAAAATGCCACTTTTACACTTCACAGTTGCCACTCGCACTAAATTATCACTGCCCGGATGAACTTCTTCAATCACACCTAACTTCCACACTTGAGGAGGAACATTGTCTTCTTTTAACAATACGACCATGCGCGGTTGTAGATTAGGCTGAGCTGACTTCCATTTTCTTCTTTGTTGTAACTGTTTGAGGTAATCCCTTGACCAACGTTTCCAAATATGCTGCTTCATTTGTTGAATCCGTTGCCATCTGCCTAGTCTGTTGATAGGTGCGTCCAGTAGATCTGGTTCCGGAAGGCTGAGAAGTGTATCTCCCATCAAAAAATGTCCTGGACTGAGATACCTTGGATCTGTAGGATCGTCGGAAATGGCTGTCAATGGTCTTGAATTTGGAATGGCTTCAATTTGAATGAGTAACGTGTTCAACTCTTCGTATGTCAGACTTGCAGTTCCTGCTACACGCCGTAGGTGGTACTTCATGGATTTTATTGAACTTTCCCATGACCCTATGTGAGGAAATCTGGCAGGAATGAATTTCCATTCTAAACCTTCTTGAGCTGAGTATTCCAGGATGTCCTTTCGGTTAGTCTTGGATTCAAAAAATTGTTGCAATTCTCGATTGGCGCCAACAAAGTTTGAACCATTGTCGCTACAGATAGATAAGCATTTTCCTCGCCTAGCAATAAATCTCTTCAATGCTGCGATGAAGGCTTGAGAACTTAAGTCTGAAACTATTTCTATGTGAACTGCTCTAGTGGGTAAACAGATGAACAACGCTGCATAGACTTTCATTTGAATTTTGCTGCGAATCGTGGGCTTGACATAAAAGAATCCTGCATAGTCAACTCCCACGTGTACAAATTGTCTTGCTTCATTTACTCTCTCCTTGGGTAAGTGTCCCATTAACTGTGATGAACTTGCTGATCTCCACTTGAAACAAACCAAACAATTGTGTACTATTGCCTTGACCATCTTCTTAGCTCTTGGAATCCAATATCTGGTACGCAAAGATGCAATAAGAAGGTGTGGTTCTGCATGAAGCAACCTTTTATGTTCTTCTTTGACTATGAGATGGGTGAAATGATGACCTGCAGGTAGGATGAATTGGTGCTTGTTGTCGTACTCCAAGTTTGAATGTTCCAATCTTCCTCCTACACTTAGCATTCCTTCCGTGTCCAGAAATGGAAACAGATCCTTGATTGGGCTCTTTGTTGAAACTTCCATTTGTTGCTGCAAGTTCAATATTTCTTGATGATAGGTAGTATGTTGTACTATCTTGATACATCTGTGTAACGCTAAACGAAGTTCCGAAGCGTCAAGACTATCGGTTTTTCTTTCTGATTTCTTGGAAAGACAATTATGTTTGAACCGCAAACAATATGCTACCACCCTCAACATTTTGTTTAACGATGAATACCTTTTCATAAAGCTTGTTTCATGAACTGCCACCAAACTTATCATGGCCTTCTTCTCTTCTGGAATACTAGCTGGCTCATTTTGTTCTTGGCATGGCCATTCTGCTGTGTGAAGAAACTCTGGACCATGCCACCACTCTCGAGACTGAATAAGAGTGTTGGGATCCGTTCCTCGACTAACTATGTCTGCCGCATTTTCTTTACTTGGCACGTGGTGCCATTGATTGATTGATGTGATTCTCTGAATTTGAGCCACCCTGTTGGATACAAATGTCTTCCAACGATTGGGAGGTGATTTGATCCATGACAAAACTATCGTCGAGTCTGTCCACAGGTGTACACCACTGACCTCTATTTTCAATATGGAGAGTGTTTTGTCTATTAGCTTCGCAAGTAACAGTGCTCCACATAATTCCAATCTAGGCAAGGTTTGCTTCTTCAGTGGTGCAACCTTCGACTTTGAACAAAGTAAATTAACTTCAATGTTTCCTTGATCGTCTGTAGCCCTGATATACACTACTGCTCCAAAATTTTCTTCACTTGCATCGCAAAAACCATGTAATTGAATTTCCTTAACGTTCTCCGAAGACATTACGTTTCTTGTAATTTGTATCTTCGCCATCGCAGGTAACCAAGACATTAATTGATTCCACTCAACTTGTAGGACTGTCTAATGGATCATTCCAATCCATTCCTGTCTTCCACAACTTCTGTAAGAAATTCTTGTATTTTATGACAATTGGAGCGATTAGACCTAATGGATCGAAGATAGATGACAATATGCTTACCACTTGTCTTTTTGTCATTGCAACATTACTTTGTACTACAGTTCCATTTTTACAAATTTTGTTCGAAATTACAAGTTTGTCTGTTAATGGGATCCATGCTATTCCTAAAGTCTTAACACCATCTTGCTAACCAAGTATGATTGGCTGTTGTTTTTCCCTGAAGTCTTCAGGAACTCCTTGAAGTACTTCTTCTTTGTTAGAACTCCATTTATAAAGCTTGAAACCTGCTCTGCTTAAAATATTAATAAGATCCTTCTGTAGTTCTAAGGCCTTTGACACGTTTGGTACTGATTTTAACACATCATCAATGTAGAAATTGTGTTTTATTACTTCTGCTGCTTCTGGAAATTCCTTGGAATTTTCCTCCGCTATTTGCTTCAGACATCTTGTTGGCAAGAAGGACCCTGACGAAGTCCCGTACGTGACTGTTTGTAACTCATACGACTGGATCGATTCTTCTACTGAGTTTCTCCAAAGAATGCGTTGTAAACACTTGTACTCATCATGAATTCATATTTGGCGATACATTTTCTCTAAGTCTGCTGTAAATGCAACAGGATACAACCGAAACCTTAAAATAATGGAGTACAAGTCATCTTGAACAATTGGCCCAACTTGAAGAATGTCATTCAATGATTTGCCATTAGACGTTTTTGCATTTGCATCAAAACCACTCTTAATTTAGTTGTTGTACTGTCCATCTTGAATACAGGATGATGTGGAATATAACAACTGCTGCTGCTGTTCACGTCTTCTTCTGTAACTTTTCGCATGTGACCCAGACTTAAATACTCATCCATGAAGGCGGCATATTGTTTATGAAACTCAGGATTTTGTAGCAATCTTCTTTCAAGCTGCTTAAATCTTTGTAATGCCATGTTGTAAGACTCTCCTAAAACAGCATTCTCTTCCTTCTTTGGTAATTTGACAATAAATCTTCCGTCTTCATTTCTGGTTGTATTTTGTAAAAAATGCTTTTCACAATTTTCTTCTTCCGGCGAATAAATCTTAGTCTGAAGATCTTCGAGTTCCCAGAATTTTCTCAATTGTGTATCCAAGTCTGTCTCCATCTGAGCAAAACATGAAATTACCGACTGGTTGGCTTCTTCGGATATTGAAGGCATATTTCCGACGACAACGTATCCTAGCTTCGTTTCCTGCAAAACTGGATAATGTCCTTTTCTTGTCTTCTGGCCTGGCTCAAGGAGACTGTAGAATAACCCCGCACCTATAAGCATGTCTACTGACGACGAGCGATTAAAATTTGGATCGGCTAAACAGATATCTTTTGGAAAGTTCCAATTACTGTAATCAATATCCTTAGAAGGTATGCAACCTGTAATGTTTGGCAATACTAAACAATTGACCACTGCATTAAAATCACATGTTCTTGAATAAATATGAACTTCAACACTGTACTGAGCTTCGGAGGCTACAGAATTGATACCTCTAATGGGAACACGATTTTTCGTTTTCTTGAGACCTAATCTATGAACTAAAGCTTCGCTTACAAAATTCGATTGAGACGCTGCATCTAATAACACTCTGCATTGTTGAAAACGACCTTTAATGTCTGTTACGTTAACTAACGCTTTGTTAATAAGACTTGCTGACTATAATTAATCTTAAATGAGCAATAAGAGTCCTGTGGTTGAACTTGAATCTGATTCTGTTCCTTAACTTTAGGTACGTTAGTAGTACTGTTGTTTGTTTTGCTTGAACTTGCTTTGTTAGTAGCCTCCTGAGTAGTATCTTCATGCAACAGTGTATTATGCTTAAAATTACATTTCTTACATTTGCATGCCTTTACTTGATGTTTATTACCTAAACAATTAAAACATAATGTATTTTGCTTCACGAGCTCCTTTCTTTGATTAATGTTAGCACTCAGAAATTCTGGGCAGCGAAAAACAGCATGCGTTTCTTTGCTACGGCAAATATTACATGCATTTGGAAGCACAGTAACAAACGAACTCATTTGACTGTTATTCTTTCTTTTTGCTTTGGACTCTACACTTTTGTTGTCATAAGTACTTTCAGATTGAGCAGGACGAATGTTTTCTGACATTTGACAACGACCTTCTAAAAATGAAAATAGTTCCGATAACGATGGAAAGGAGTCACTACTTTGCTCAGCTTCCCATTCCCTTTTGCTTGTCGAATCAAGTTTTTCTACTAAATGCTGTGTGAGTAGTACGTCATGCAAAGGTTTGTCCAAATTCAATGCTTCAAGGGCTTGAAAATTACTGCGTGCAGTATTTACAAATTGTCTAATGTCTTTAGCGTTTTCTTTCGTTACTGGCTTGATATTGAGCAACCCTCGTACATATGTCGAAGCTATCAACCGTTTGTTTTCGTAGCGTTCAACAAGAAACTTCCATGCAATTTCGTAATTTACTTCTACCGTTGGCAGATTTGCTATTAATGTAAACGCTTCTCCCTTGAGCGATGTGCGCAAATATTGAAATTTACAAACTGTACTTAATGATTCGTTATTGTGAATAAGGGAAATGAAAATGTCCTTAAAGGGCGACCACTCCTCGTATTTACCGCAAAATATGGGCAAAGAAATTTTAGGCAATTGTACTGAACTACTAATACTAGAATTTGCAGCTTTGTTATTTGCTGTCCCTGAATCCGCTTTTTGTTCAAAACTATCAATAAATTCTTGTAACTTAACCTTTCAATCATAATACAGTTTCTCGAATGTAATTCTGTGCGTTTCTTGTTCACCCGTCTCATCCAAGAGCTCTATTTGTGACTGTATCTCATCAAACTTAATAAAAACCCATTCAAGTGCAACTAGCCTCGTTCTTGCTTCTTGTATGCTAGGTTTATTTTCATTCTGTAGTTTTTGAAGAAATGTCTGTATTCTTGTTGCCTGACCTTTGATCGAAGCACGTTTCTTAATTAATTGACCCAACTGCACTTCTGCCATTGTTTCAGTCCTTCTTTTTTAACTACTCAAACCGCGGACAATATATTTTACTTTTCAATTCTCAGTGACCTACAAACGTGTAACCTTGAATTCAGCTGAGTTGAATGCACACACACCACTGTACTTATATGAACAGTTCTGTTCTGCCTATGACAGCAGCACCCACACAAACACACACACGAGAACAAACAATTCAAAGTCACATTTCTCGTTCTGATATCCGGCCCGGAGGACCAAAAAAATTATGATGCTTGTGGGGTGATATGTTTATGTACTTTATTTACAAATCACGCATATCACAACCACAGCTAATGAACTGTATGATTAAACCCATATTACTGATTCACCCAGATGTAATATGCCATTACAGTCTAATGAGATTATGTTTTTAATAGGAGGGTGCCCGAAATTTTTTGTACCGACTGTACTTGACGTTTAACAAAAAATTTCTGGCTGTTCATATAATTCGTAATATTGTTCGTTATTCTATTTCAAATTAACATGGAAAATTGTAAAAAAAAAATATTAGGAATTATAGTTTTGGGAGTCAATACCTTTATTTATATTTTAAATTAGTTATAAGTCTTGTATATGGATGTGTAAATGGATTATTACAATTCTTACGGTGTCAGTGCTATCTGAAAACATAGGTCCACTATTGGACGGAACTTTTCAGATCAAATAACCAATCTAAAATTCGACAGAATTTTCAGGACCACCCTTCACCTCTCTTTTAGATACCTAGGTCCTTCTAAAATCTAGTTTAATCCAGATTTTACCAAATTTTATTCGTTTCAAAGCCCCACCGCCAAAATGCTTTGTTTTGATTGGAGGATAAACCCACGCTATGATATTAGGGCGCAATTATTTCCATTCCATGCCGGGAAGTGTTACTGAAGACACTAGATTCTGATCGTCTAGCTTAAAAAGTCGAAAAGGAGCTAGAAAAGCTGCAAACAAGGTAATATTTGGGATTTTATTAACATGTACAATCACTGGAAGTCTTGAGGAGCCATGAACTATTAAATTTCATAGTGAAACTGGACTAAAAAAGCTGAAATAGTAAGTGCAATATAGTGACGCCATGATTGCATCCACCGATCGCTATGGACAGGATTCCGAAGTAGTGTGATTTCCGTTTTCCTTTTCCTAAAACCGGTTCTGAAGATCAGTGTTTTCCCCTGATATTTTTCACCTTCCAATTTTCCTGCTAATTGAGGGTTACAAGACCTGTCCATTATAGATTTGTTTATGTAGGTAGCGAGTGATTTTTTTAACATACATGGCGGCATTTAATTTTGTTGTAGTTAGTATAGTAATCACAATGCACGTGTAAATTTACAGTAAGGGCTCCTATCTGACTCCCAAATTGGGAGTACGGCTTCCAGCGGGATGAGTTGAACATGTAGTTTGTTCCGGGTTCCTGCCCCTTCAGGGCAGGGGTCCTATTGTTAGTCAACACTTCGATACGTCCCCTCGGGGCATTGATTAAACAGGTTGATTTTAAGAATGTGATTCAGTGAATACAAGGGCCAGTTGGCCCTGTTCCTTTCTTTCCTTTTCTTTTCGAGCCGATTTAAAATGGTAAAATATGAATGTTTTCTGTGTATATTTATTAGTATAACATGTATTAATGATAGTGATGATTGGTGTGTATTGGCATGATGTGTCTTGTAGTTTGAGTAGTATGTGTATATTTGTAATGTAGTATCAGTGGTAGTGGTAGTTAAGCGATGAAAGAGTGTGTGAGATAATTAAATATGGACAGTGTAGTATTTACTATGCGATAAATTGTTTATTATTCCGTCATTAAGTGAACTCATACACAATATTTAAAAGTGAACGTAATGTAGTACAATAATTCCATGTACAAGGTCACATTCAGTTGTTCAAGGGTTGATTATATCGTCGCTAGCCTCTAGTGTCAAAAGTCAGTACTAACCGCCATTCGCATGTCGATGTTCTTAGTGATTTAGTTTCCGTGAAATTGACCTTTCTTTTCGAAATAAAACCTAGAAGGTGTAATTCACAGCCCATATGGATGTACAGTTAGGTCAAGTGACCCAAAATTAATATATCCTGGAAATTACAACATTCTGCTTAGTCTAGAAATCGAAATATTTAAGTAAATAAACAATACGTAATTTTTTAACAGAAGTCGGGCGATATGATGCTAGTTCTTCGCTTTGAAATTATATTAAATGTTCATTTCTTTCTTTGTGGCTGCAGAATAATTTCATTGTTGTCAGAATTTCGTAAACATTAAATATTATCGCAGATAATTCTATTTTCAGTGAACATACGTAGGATTTCTTTTTTTTTCGTTCTTAATAAAGCTACCAGGTATTACATAGTATTGTGTGTGTGGTGAAAGAGTCTTGAGTTCGAGTGAGGTTGTCGTTCGGTGATCGGAATGGGAAATGTTTGTAGTGATTATAGATTTTAAAGTGTTATGATGAAATGTGTATATGAGCTGGGCGTAGATAGAGGAGACAGGGTGTTTGTAAAATATAGCGTCGTAATAAATGAAAAGAATGATGATATGAATATTATATGAATATTAATATGAATATGAATATGAAAGTATATGAATATTGTAGTAAATGAATATAGAAGATAGGACACCCATATAGTTAAATATATATAGTAGCCCAGTGAATACTTCGCCACGTGTGGATATATATATATAATGAATAGATACGTGTAGCTACAAACATCTCGGGTTCTGACCCCTGCACCATAATATCACGCGGACCGGAGGGCGATATATAGTCGGACTATGGTAATACTTTGTAGTTTAATGGGTTATAGTAATAATCAACCATAGTAATACCATCTGATAGAATGGGTAGCATCATATAATCGCTGACTAGACATATTGAATAATAAATTATGAAAAGACAGTAGTAGTTATACAACAGGGCTGTAGTGAATTATATTTTCTGGTCGGTTTTAAAAAATAGAATATCCTGCTCCGTGAGATTTTTTTTCTTCACGTCACCTACTCGGGCTAGCTTACAATGTTCATGGAGGCGACAGCTCTGATAGGGTTACAGAATCAAAACAATTAATTATTGAAATTTATTATACCGTACCCGGGCATCGACCCCCTCCCCCCTTGAATATTTTCGTCTTTTTTTCTCAGTTTCCAAACTAGATAGTGATGGAAATTAATCGATGCCTCAGAATTTAGCGCATTCTGCGAAGGGGAGCTATCGGTGAAGTTTGGCAATAGAAATCACCGATCCAAAATCCAGTTTATTTAATTATTTTTTATTTTGGCAAATCACTAATTAGGGATATCTTAGCTATTACTTTTACTCTAGTTTCTTTACTGTCTTTGAACCTTCTTAGTTCTTCTGAGGGGTCGAATGTTTTTTTTTCTTACTTAGAGATTTCAAAATTGGGGACGCAGTTACCTGGTCCCTTCCCCCTCTCCCTTTATCCTGCTGGTCTGGGCCGGATACGGGGATCGGATTTCAATCTTACAAGCAAATTCTTGTGGGATTGGAATCTGATGGACACAGAACTTGCATCCTTGGCAGCAGGACCTCCCTCCTAGTTTACGTATTTAAGTAAACCACCCTCTTTCGGCATATGTGAATATTTTTGGCTATGAGTTGTTATATATTTAAATTCGATCACTCTTCTGTGTAGTGAGTAGTACTTTAATCTTTCTTCTTTCGTTGGCGCCGCTTTCTCTCTTTTGTCTCTTCCTTCATTTCTTCAAGTTTTTTTTAAATTTTCAACCTTCCCCCCCCCGACTTTTTTTTGAACTTGTTGCTTACGATTTATTTAACGTACAACTCTGATCTGAAATTACCAGCTGAGACGTTGCAAGACACGATTCATGGATAAAGTAGATAATGATTGGGTCCTCCATCACATTTTCACCTATCGCCGAAATGAACAAAGACTTCATATTTGACGACACTTCAATTACGTTCTTTCACCGTCGTCCCTCTTAAGTTTTTTTTTAATCCATTGGTCACTTTCCTTCTGTTTTGGATTTCGTTTATTTTGTAGTTAACCTGGGCCCAAAAATTGTATTTTAGGTTATCTAGTTATATCTTTAGAAATGCTCTGTGTCACGTGCCTGCCTTACAAAGTTTTTTTTCCCATTATTTAAGCACGAATTGATTATATAAAAGTTAAAAAGTTATAGACGCGCGGTATCAGATAAAAAATTCAATTCTTTTCCAAATGTAATGTTGGAAGTCATTTGTTTTCTTGGACAATGTTGCAACCTTTTCAAAAATTATTGTTGGGGTGATTAATTTAAATGTGTGCGCATTTATTATAAATATATATATATATATATATATATATATATATATATATATATGAATACGTCGAAATGTATATGTACTTAGTATGTGAATATGATTTTAAAGTAAAAGTATGATATTAAATGTATTATATGAATATATGTAAGAGCGCTCGTGTCTGTTCCCCTAAACGTGTATTGGTTGCTATAGTTTACCAGTGAGTTTTCCGACGAATTTAAGAATGTAGATTTTGTCAAGAATACCACCGTGCACTCAAGTAATTTTCCTTTTCTTCTGAATCAATGTAAATGATAACCTCTGTAATTATGTAATGGCATGTATTGAAAAGTAACGGCAGGTCTAAACGTAACCCACATCATAACGAATATTATCCCTGAACTACTAACCTAAAACCATTGTCGAAAGTGCACCTTGAATCCTTCTCACCTGCATATGTATCCTATGACTTGACCAGTTTTTTTTTCTATCCTCAATTTGAACCATCATATTCCGTTCACCTGTGGAAGATTGTTTTTCTTTTTTTTTTAATCCGAACCATGTATACAGATATATAAAAGTGATCTAAAGGAAAGGTCTCGTGACGTGTCCCAGTGTTGGATAAATAACTTGAAATTATTCAATTAATAAGTTTGGAAATAGACCGTCTAAGAGGAGAAACATCCTCTGGTGTAAGTGATTTTCTCGAAATCCCTAGATGGGTATAAACGTAGCAGTGTGCAATTGCAGATATAAACTGTTAAGAGTTACAAACCAAATATAGTCGATGAATGGTTTTGTAAACCACTATATATATATATATATATATATATATATATATATATATATATATATATATATATATATATATATATATATATATAAACACAAACTAAGTTAAATGGAGCGAAATGTTTTGGACACTACGACTAGTGCGTGATTTGTGATTTGAACGCTCAAAATTATTAATATTTTATTGATCAATGTGAGGTAGAGACTCATATAAGTTCTAATACATCTAAAAGTTTTTTTTCTCTTTTCTTTCCTCTTTGTCCAATTTTTTTTTTAAAGTGAAATAAGTGTCTTTTTTGCGTATGTCGCAAATCATAATTTTGCTTTAGCATGCCTAAGATATGATACATGTAATTATATTTTTTTTTCTTTTCTTTCCATTTGTCAATATGATTGAATATACAAAAATTTACTAAAATATAACACTATGTACTCTATTAATATATAACCAAGAACTTGTGCTTTTAATATTTTCTTCATAATTACTTGTTTTGTCTTTTCTTTTCACTATGAATGTAATAAACTATTTGTACCCTTGTAGCTAGTTGATTTTCCTTTAAACATATATACACTGTCCTGAGTGAGTGAGCGTGTGAATGCATGATAGATTTAATTTAGGTAATTTTAGTGATATCCTTTGTCATATTAACATCTGTAATATATGTGACATGTTTTAATAGATGTGTTAAGGTAAATAACCTAGGTCATGAAGGACCGCTACTAATGGTTTAAATCGGCTCTAGGAGTGAAACAAAAATAGCAGGATGAGCCTAAATACGACATCTTTCTTCCAGGAAGTTGAAATTCTTATTGATACGATACATAAATTTATATTGAGTTTATAAGTCTGATTTTTTTTCTTCCTCTTGGCTAATTCATATGTGTGGTCGATCCTAGAGAACAGAGTTCAGATGCTGGATGGTTATCAATCACCGGTTGGAATAACAGTACAAAGAATGATTTCACCTTTCTCGTTTCCAGGTCTAGGTCTGGGCAATCCCACGGTCGTGGATCCTGGAGCTAGGTCTGGGTGGTATGAGGGAACATGTGTCTATTCCGAAGCATTCCAAAATTGATTAGACGTTAATAACATTTAGAATGATTCATCTTTCAAGGACTTTCCCGACCTTTTACTATATTTCCGGAATTATCCAGTAATCTGTTTCTTATTAAAATACCCTATTTCTTTTCTTTCTTCTTTTCCTACCTCCTTCTTTTACCCTTCTACTTTCTTCTCTTTCTTTTCTATTTCTAAATGAAAGAAAACGGAGTCATGATTGAGAGTAGTCGCTATTGGCACGGTCAATAAGTTGTTTAGATGAGTTTTCTTCGGGAGTCCGATATGGAATAATCAACAATAACAAGAAAGTTTATTGGAATTTACTTTATTGGAAAATAATTCGGATTTCAATCAGTAGGTGATGTTTCGTAATCGTCCTCGTTAAAGAGAATTAATTTTAGCGACTTCTCTCCAGTACATTGCACATTATTATTTTTTCTTCGTTTTTTTTACGTTTTCTTTCACAGATATCATGAAGGAACGAGAAAAAAGACTTGACGAATAGTTTAGATGTTACTTGCTTCGATTCTTATTCAAAAGTACATGCGTTAATATGATAAATATGACATGCTTTGTTCATATGTTAATATAATGGTATAATACTTAAATATTAGTACAATGAATTACTTATCTTAACTTCTTTTCGCAGTTAATTGTTGCTAGCTTGCTGCTAAACCACATGGTTGCTTGCTAAACCATCATACTTTGTCTTCGGTCACACATAAACTGAGTAGCACTCTAAAACACCGTTAACAACATGTAAATCTTGTATATTAATGAACATGAGTGCTTCTCTAAAAACTATGAATAAATATGTTTATCTAAACCTATGAATGAATATGTTTGCCTAGTTGCACTTCACAGCACATTGTCGAATGCACAGACACAACTTGAATAGAACACTGAAGGCACTGTTGCCAGCCAATGCAAACACAACTCACTAAAACTCACCAGAGAAATCACTAAAAGAATCACAAAGAATTCACTAAACTATATACAAAAAATGAAACTAATATGAATAAAAATAATGCACATATGCAAGCTTATCCAATACATATTGTGTATAATTTAATCACCGCAACTGGATAGCTGATTGCGAGGGTGAAGATAGTGAATATTACTACAAACTGTTACAAATGTAGGGGGCGCAATGGCCCAGTGGAAGCCGGTGGGTGTAGCTAAGCAGCCTGAGGTCTCAGCCTGTAGTGTTGTTAATGGCTCGAGCGGCTCGGCTTACGACTCAGTCACCACCGAGCCGAACCGAGAAGTCAGCGGAGCCCACACTTCAACTTACCGATCCGGCTCGAGATTCGTAAAAGTGATTAGATGCTAATACAATATGAAATATATGTTCTATAAGCCTTTCCCACAATTCTAAACATAGTGAAATTGGTCAAAGACAAGGCGATGAAAAAAACGGCTAACTTCTACTATGCAAAACACCATTAGTTAAACTTGAAACTAGCGCTACAATTTGACTCAACTGACATTTGTGAGTATGTGCAGCCATTGGCCTGTTCCACAGCTATCTTTTATTGTTTTGGTTTCATTTTAATGAAATTTGGCTTATAGTTTCAACTAATAATCTTATTGTTAGGAATTTAACTCTATCAAGAAGAAGGGGTGAAAGCTGAAACACTCACTCTTTGCACATATACATACAAAACAATTTTGTGTTATAGGCAAAACAACGTGAAGATCATTTGATAAGAAAAAACATAGCCTATTTTTACTTTAGGCTATCCGCATCATTCGAATTCGTTGCGGGTGAAATTGGCAATGGATAAGTGCGTAAAAGGGACGAAGTTCCTCTGAACTTCGAAACTTTGTTACTTAAATATTATAATAAAATATTTTTAAAAATAGCTTTTACCATATAGAGCCAACTTTGATTCAATATGATGTATATTTTCTTTGGGGCTTCTCGATCATCCCTATTAAACGAAGTCAATTAGGGTCAAGAGAGAAATGAAATTAACTCTTTCAGTTTTACGTCCAACGATTATGCCCTGTAGACTAAGGGAGACGATGATTAAGGGAAGTGAATATTGATGGTAGACTTGGTAGAATGATAATGTGGGAGGAAACGGAAGTACACTGGCTGTCATAGTTTTCAAAACAGGGGCGGATAATTAACTTCCTCGGTATTGGCTGATTTCAGCCCCAAGCACTAGAATTGTGGCAAAGGCTTATAGAACCTATACTTCATATTGTATTAGCATCTAATCACTTTTACGAATCTCGAGCCGGATCGATAAGTTGAAGTGTGGGCTCCGCTGACTTCTCGGTTCGGCTCGGTGGTGACTGAATCGTAAGCCGAGCCCCTCGAGCCATTAACAACACTACAGGCTGAGACCTCAGGCTGCTTAGCTACACCCACCGGCTTCCACTGCGCCATTGCGCCCCCTACACTTGTAACAGTTTGTAGTAATATTCACTATCTTCACCCTCGCAATCAGCTATCCAGTTGCGGTGATTAAATTATACACAATATGTATTGGATAAGCTTGCATATGTGCATTATTTTTATTCATATTAGTTTCATTTTTTGTATATAGTTTAGTGAATTCTTTGTGATTCTTTTAGTGATTTCTCTGGTGAGTTTTAGTGAGTTGTGTTTGCATTGGCTGGCAACAGTGCCTTCAGTGTTCTATTCAAGTTGTGTCTGTGCATTCGACAATGTGCTGTGAAGTGCAACTAGGCAAACATATTCATTCATAGGTTTAGATAAACATATTTATTCATAGTTTTTAGAGAAGCACTCATGTTCATTAATATACAAGATTTACATGTTGTTAACGGTGTTTTAGAGTGCTACTCAGTTTATGTGTGACCGAAGACAAAGTATGATGGTTTAGCAAGCAACCATGTGGTTTAGCAGCAAGCTAGCAACAATTAACTGCGAAAAGAAGTTAAGATAAGTAATTCATTGTACTAATATTTAAGTATTATATCATTACATTAACATATGAACAAAGCATGTCATATTTATCATATTAACGCATGTACTTTTGAATAAGAATCGAACCAAGTAACATCTAAACTATTCGTCAAGTCTTATTTCTCGTTCCTTCATGATATCTGGGTGAATCAGTAATATGGGTTTAATCATACAGTTCATTAGCTGTGGTTGTGATATGCGTGATTTGTAAATAAAGTACATAAACATATCACCCCATAAGCATCATCATGTATTTTATTTATTTATTTACTAAAATATTTACGGCCAAAACATCATTATTTTTGTAAAATGTTTATTATTTTCATGAAGCAGAGTGAATATTCTGCTTGAGTTTAGAACTATCACTTGCTACACTTTTAATTAAAAACTAATAGTTTATGTTCATTATTTCTGTCCATTTTCTACAAATTACTTGCAGACTGTTCGGAGTAAATGTTTTACTTAGGTAATGTTTCATTAAAGTTCAGTCGTATGTTAATAACCATTTCAAATATTTATAAGTTTCCCCTTCCGGTTAGGATAATGATTAAAAATAAAGTTTCCTCTTTTTATAAAATTCTTGATAATTGTAATACTTTATTTAAAGGACTAATTCTGGATTATTTGGAAATATCCAAATAAAATAGAATGAAGACGATAATACTAAGCAACATTATTAGAACAAAACATTGCTGTTTAAGAAATTGACAGGATCAATCCTTTCTTTTTTTTAAAAAAAAAGAAGAGGAGCGTAGGGGATTCGACCTGATGATCGTGAATAACAACAAAATACTCGGGGAGCTGTGCGCTAACTGTCCACTCTAGGAAGGTATGTTAAGGTTCATTCTCTTAGTAAACGCATATTAGAAAATCACTGCCTGAAACTTCCTGACCGCTTCGCATCTTTTATGGCTTATTTCCTTTTATTTGTTTCTTTACGTATAAAATGTGTAATATCTATTATTATTAGAACTGTGTAATATGTATAGTAACTAACATTATGAAAGATTTACGTTGTATTTCGAATAAAGCATAAAGTTCCCTCTCTCTCTCTGTAAATTTCGCCGCGGGTTTGCCACGCTTACGAAAACGGATCTTAGAGTTTGGCGATGAGTTTCGTAGATTTCTCTTATCATTATAATTTCTTTAATTCTTATTTTTTCCAGATTTGTTTTTCTTTGAAAATATTGGTTTCCTTTTTCTGGATATTTCTAAGAAGACTTTTAACATTTTCTATAATAAGAAGGAGAGTTATTTCTATTTATGTAATTTTGAAAGACATGGACAGAAGTGTAGTTTATTTTTTCTATTTATACTCCGTTTCTAAAACACAGACTAGTGTTGCCACGAGACGAGACTTCAGGCTGTCTCGTCTCGTCTCGTGCAAAGAATGTCTCGTCTCGTGTCTCGTCTCGAAAAAATGTGCTCGTCCCGTCTCGTGTCTCGTCTCGATAGGTTCTGTCCCGTCTCGTCTCGTCTCGTCTCGTTTGTCTCGTTTTGTCTCGTCTTGTCTCGTAAAAATATAGCAGCATACCATGGGAACGAAAGTTAAATGTAGCAGGCTGCACCATGCTAATCAAGATACAACTAACAAGAGAAGAGAGGGAGATTATATATCGAAGTGGAAGATGGTTTATATACCAATCGAGAGCACTAATGACGCCTATTACAAAACTAATAAAAATTTTCCGAATGCATATACTGTGCGAGTTATATGAATATACAGGGTATCCAGAAAATCCATTTCCACCCCTTGAAATCGCAAACGATGAAACAGATGCCAAAAGTGGAAAACACGTTTTTGATCATTATAAAAGTACAATGTATCAAAGCAAACATTGTTGTCCCAGGGCCACCCGCAGAGTCCCAGGCGGGATCCAACTCAAAAATTACAAAAGATAAGGGGGTCAAGTAGTATATCGTTCGAAACTTTTTGGGAAATGAAAGAAGACGAACAAGTCCCAACTCTAAAATTACCCTGTGCAAAATGGCGGCCGGTCAAACTGTCAGCAAAAACGTCATTGTAGAGTCTATGGCCACCCTCCAAAGAAAGAAAAAAAAACTGAAACGGTAAGACAGATGTCAAAAAAGAAAAAGATGTGTGTCATCTTTTCAAAAGTACAATGATTGAAAGTAAAAATGTTTGTCCCAGGGTCCTCCACAAGGTTTCAGACGGGGTCCTACTCAAAATTTTCAAATGGCAAATATGGTCAAATAAAGCTGTTGAGAAATAAAAGAACACGGAACAAGTCTCGATCCTCTAAAATTACCCTGTGTAAAATGGCGGCCGGTCAAAATGTACATCTTCATTTCGATTTTCTGAGGACGTTCACTTTCCATTTTGCAATCGGCACTCGTTTTCATTCTGACATTTGTACGTATTTACTCTTCCTGGTGCAAGGAATTCTTTCGTTTGAATCATTTCATAATTGATAAACCAGATAACGAGCATAAGTACCACTGTTGTGCAGTCATAAACATAAATAAGTAGAGGTAAGAGTCTTTACTTCTGATGGCTCCAACCTCTACATATTTATGTTCGTGGAAGTACATTATATGTTAACTAGTCAGTTCTATACTCAAAGATGTCAAATGTTGTCGTTTCTTTTCTTTATTTCTTAATTTGCTTTTATATTATTTTTTTTTCTTTATTTAGATATTATTGGGCTCAAAGAGCAGAATCTCACAGTAGGGGCATTTCCTTTCTTTCCGTTGAGTACAAAAATTAAAGTGAAAATAAACTAAAACCCGGTTACAGAAAGAACAACTAAAATGCAAGATGTTTGCACAGTATTATCGTAGAGCGTCCATACTTATTCTATCTGCTTTCATTTAATAACAGCTTTAAACAATGTGCTACTTGACCTCCCTTGCCATTTGAACAATTTGAACATGACCCCGCCTGAGACATTGTGGAGGACCCTGAGACAAATATTTTTACTTCCAATCATTGTACTTTTGAAATGATGACACACATGTTTTCCTGTTTTGACATCTGCTTCACCGTTTCAGGGTTTTTTTGGGGGGCGGCCATCGACTTTACAATGACGTTTTTGCTGACAGTTTGACCGGCCGCCATTTTGCACAAGGTAATTTTAGAGTATTGAGACTTGTTCCGTCTTCTTTCATTTCCCCAGAAGTTTGGAACGATATGCTACTTGACCCCCTTACCTTTTGTAATTTTTGAGTTGGACCCCGCCCAGTACACTGCGGGTGGCCTTGTGACAAGAATTTTTGCTTTGATACGTTGTACTTTTAAAATGATCAAACACATGTTTTCCAGTTTTGGCATCTGTCTTATCGTTTGCGATTTCAAGGGGTGGTAACGGATTATCTGGACACTCTATATATCCATATAACTCGCATAGTATATGCATTCGGAAAATTTTTATTACAGTTTTGTAATAGGCGTCATTAGTGCTTTCGATTGGTATATAAACCATCTTCCACTTCGATATATAATCTCCCTCTCTTCCCTTGTTGTAAGTTACAAGTATTACCCAGAACACACAAGACAAGAAATGTCACGATAGCTACACCGTGAAGCCTTCACCTCTGGTGTATGTGGTAGTCGGTTCGATCTCGGTTAGTGCCATGTGAGATTTGTGGTGGACAAACATTGAATGTGTATGGGGACCGCGGTGGCTTAGTGGTAGAGCGTTCACCTCTGGTGCTTGGGGTCTCGGGTTCGATCCCAGCCCCGCCAAGTGAACTTTGTGGTGGACAAACACCGTGTGCGTGGGTTTTCTCGGGGTTCTCCCGTTTCCTCCCGCTTTCTTCATTCCACCATTTCATTCATTACTCATCATCACTGTCTCCTTTAGCCTAACCGGCATAACCATGGGACGTAAAACTCAAAGATTTCATTTCATTTCATTTCATTTTTCGAATGTATGTGTTTTCTCGAAGTTGTCTAGTATCATACCACTTTCTTCATTCCACTAATTTTCCCATCATCATCCATTCGGCCAAAGTTGCCTAAAGGTCTTAAAAATAAATTCAAATAAGCTCACAAGGCAAGGACAAATAGTTTACAACATAATATATCTCTGCTGTTAGTTGTCTGAGGCTTCTTTTTTTTTACATTCTAAAACATTGAATTTGTTTCACCAGTTTCAATACACGAATATATAGTAAATTGCTCATAGGTACGTCGAAGATGAAGACACTAATGTTAAATAATGTTTACACGACTAGCAAAGTTCGATGTAAAGGTGTCATCATCCCCGACACTATCGTATACTATCAGCCCACTTGCTTTATAGTGTCTGTAAATATATATATATATATATATATATATATATATATATATATATATATATATATATATATATATACAGAGAGAGAGAGAGAGAGAGAGAGAGAGAGATGGAAAGATATATAGATAAATAGAGAGATAGATATGTGTGTACACTTTGATTTCATGTATTCCAGCCTTTAGGTTTCACAGTGTTAATCCATAACAATCCAAAAACTACTTTTCATTTTAGCATATTTAGATTTGTTGCAATTAAATTTTTTTAAAAGAAAAAGCTCGGAACCAAATAATTTTATTGAGTAATGGAAAGAATTTGATTGAAATTTTATGTTACTGCACACTAAGCTCTATTTAAAGTGCCATAGTAATGGGAGCTGAACGACACATCGGACGAAAGAATGCTTGGGGCCAGTCTTCACCTCCATGGTTCAAATCTGTTCCCATAACCGCGGGATGTGTGCTAGTATGTGGTGCTTGCCCCGTTTGTGTAACAAACTCATGACAGTACACCCAGATTAGCTAATGGCTAAAAAAAAAGTTGATTTTTGGGTGGCCATTTTGGATTAAAGTTCCTTATATTGTCGGGATCTATTCGCAATCATACAACGTACATCTTCATACCAAGCCGAGCGGTCTGCGGCGATAGACCATCGGTTTGAAGGCCCCGGGTTGAGTCCCGGAAGGGTCATGTGTATGGATTTTAACAACATTTGTTTTTTCGTACTGTGTCAGGGGGGAAAATCGTACGGGATAAAAGGGTTTCAGTCTGAAAAAAATGGAGAGAGTATCCTCCCCAGGATACTTTCATGGGAGTAAGGAATTAGTAAAAATATAGGATATACATTTTATAGCAGGTTTAAAAATATGATTTGGGTATCCTATTTCTTTTCTGTTAATTATGTTCTTCAATGTTCGAATTTTGATCATTCTCATGATATTTTCTGCTTTCAACGAAGTTCCATGAATATTATACCAAACGTTCTTTACACTTATCAAGTTCGAGAGGTTTTATGCGCCTGTAAGAAACAATTTCTGAAGATAATTCAGATCCTAATGAATATTATTCACTAGGAAGGGAAGTATTCCCCTCCTCTCAACATGGAAGCAGAGGGCAATTTCGCACTCTGGTCAGATCAAACATTTCCGCGTAACAAAACGAAGGTCCCCCTGTAAAACTTCTTTACCTAAAGTGTTATTATTAGTATCATAAATTTGCTGAAAGCAAACAATTTGAAGAGTTCGTCGATAATATCTTTGCTTCCTTTGTCGTCCGCCCGCCTTCCAAACGAAGAAGTGAATTTTACAACATGACTGCTGTATAATAAGCGAGCGATTGGTAAAATGATAAAAGTGTGTTTTTATGTGTGTGTGAGAGAGAGAGAGAGAGAGAGGGAGAGAGAGAGAGAGAGAAGACAAAATTTTAGTTGCAAGATGACATACTTCAATTGCCGTTTTCGGTTCATATAGCAAAAAGAATACCGCCACCAGAGAATAAAGACAAGTGTAGACCTTACCCAGTTTCCAAATTGAATAAATGGTGGTGGTAGTTCGGTTTCTTGACCTGGTAAAAATCTTCCCTGTCTTTGATTTTGTTTGTCATCATTCCAGCCAGAAATTAAAAAAAAATGAGAATTCCTCAGTTTACAGCAAGGGGAATTGTTTCATTCAATAGACAGAGGACACTTTTCTATGAAGGCTTTTCAACATGTTTTCTCACAAAGGGGATTTTCCTTTTGCAATCTATATAACCACTGGCAATTTCAATCTTGGCCATTCCCGCCAGCGTTTTCATTTTCGAGACACGAGACGAGACAAGACATTTCACGAGACGTCCCGTCTCGTCTCGTTTTCGAGACGGGACAAGTGGTCTGTCTCGTCTCGTGTCTCGTCTCGTTTACGAGACGAGACTAGACGAGACACGAGAAATGTCTCGTCTCCTGGCAACACTAACACAGACAAACCAACTTTCCTCCATTTTATTGTTTCTTTAAACAAATCAGGAAATAACCCATATCTTTGGTTCGGTCTTACTTGTTAGCTGTAAACTTCATGCATCTCGATCTTTTAGCCTTTTCTACTTGTGCTGAAGAAATAAAAATGGTTTTGCGTTCACGGTAATCGAATCGTGGACTACAAGATCTTCAGACTACATTGCTATCGAATACTCTACGAGGGAGAATGGCCAGAGGAGAGACATAAGCACATTACTCTGGCTTCGTTAAATCGATCGTCGATGTGTGTGCGAATTTACGCAACTAACTCGGTCTTCCAATTTTACACGTGATTTCGCCAGTAAGTTATTATTAGCTTTAACGCTACATGCAACGTTGATAAAGCATTAAAGGAGTGACACATATTACAAATTGTAATCGAACTTACAACTCTAGTCACAAGAACGATTCTATTCAAGGTATCACCTCACCTTCCTATCTAGAAAATCCCGAATTCGATTCCCGACAGAAGCTCATGTGGTTCGGATTTCACGTTAATCGGTAGGTCCCGTCTCATATAGCCTTGCTGCTGAAAGGGACGTTAAACTCAAAATCAACTCAACCTATCTAGAAGAAGGGCGAAACAAAATTCATTACTGCTACCAGCTAACAAATATTTATACTCCATTTCTTGTTCTCGTAAAATAATAATTCTATCTGTCAATCTGTAAATGTAATAGTATTATTACGTTCATGTGTAAACCTAAAAATAATGATATAGTGTATATATCTTCAGTTCCTATCAATGGCTTCGACTATGTCTTTTTCTTTCCTTCTTTTGTCATAATAATAATAATAATAATAATAATAATAATAATAATAATAATAATAATAATAATAATAATAATAATAATAATAATAATAATAATAAATGGACACTGTTTTCCTCAGAAACTTGCGACTTTAAAGTCTACAGTGTAGAATTCTGCCGACGATAATACACTGGACATTGTTTATAAAAAACCGAAAAGCATTATTCACTAACTTATTGTCTACTGCTTGAACTGCAAGAAATCATCATATTTCTTCGCGACAATGTGAATACAAAATTGAAATATTGTGTTTCTACACAATTTCCTTCTCTCGGATGACTGGATAATTTTAAATAACTTCTATTGTTGTAAAGAAAATAAAAAGTATTCCTGCAGGTGGAATCGATCTGAGTACCCCATGAACTTAAGCCCACTGTGTTACAGATTACACCATCAAGACCTACTTGCAAGGAAAGCGCTACATTGAGTGATTTGTCGAAAGAGTCCAAGCACTTTACATCGTATTGTATTTTCCCTTGTTTCCCTTTTTTTATTGCATTCACTCTTTGTGTATTTCGTAGAATGCACGAGAAAGCAAATACATTTTGCGCCACGATGCCCAGGAATACTGTTTTAACTGATCAGCAAATAGGAAGCTACTGGCGAAATGATAAGGGGTAATGTGTAGTATTTTATTTTCATAGCAGCAAGGGGCAATATACTATAACGCAGAAAACTTGCATTTTTTGTTTGACAGACAATATACCTTGTCTCAAAAAGATTGAGAGCATTCTTTATTGCTGTTTTGAGGCGAAACATTTCTAAGTCCAACCTCGGGTATCTTCGGAGAAAAGTAAACCAGGTTCGAACCTCGAAGCAAACCTTTGCAATCGGGAAAAATCTTGCTGGTGTTTTTTCCTTGTTATAATAAGACTTGTTACTAATTGTATAAAAAAGCAACATTGATTGAAATACTTTATTTCGAAACTTTGTAGTAATGTCAGCACATGCCTGTTTGGCGTTTAGCTCTCGATACTTAATGGAACATTTAGATACATAAACGAATCTTTCCATATGTAAAAGAATGCTGAAACGTAAGACATAGAACATAATTATTGCTTGAGTACTAAATAAAAGTCAAAGTAGAACAAAATCAGCGTTTGCAGTGGATATGAATGCCATAATTATCCTAAATGCCGCTATACACCGCTAGCAGTATCTACCTAAGAGCGTTTGTGCTAGCTTAGTGGAAAGTCGTTGGAATTCAAATTGTAAGGTTGTGAGTTTGATTCCCATCTGGACCAATACTCTGTTTTATGAATTAATATTTTCCGCAATGCATGAAAAATTATATGAAATAATTACATTAAAATACATCAGTTGTATATATATAACATATAATCATTGCAGAACATAGTGATTATTATGTTTAAAATATAACAGGTGTTCACAGTACGTTGATACTCTATATGTGAATGTTAAATTCAAATTAAGAAAATATCATAGCAATAAATAAATTGTGTAGTGTATTTAATTGCAGCTATTTGTCATATAGACGTTACTTCTCAACATTTGTATTAAAGCATTTCATTGATGTTGTTGAAAAATTATCCGAGGCATAAAAAGAGGGTATAAACAAAGAATCCAAAGTCGTAACGCTCGCAAGAAATTCATGAACCCCAAAGGTCACGTGAGCAGATTGGAATTGTTCTTATGAAGCATTCCACAGCAGAAGGTCTTTACATAGATTTTCAATTCAATATCTGATATATACTTTTGCAATGTGGAAGTAGTGATCTTGTCTCTCTCTCTCTCTCTCTCTCTCTCTCTCTCGCTCGCTCGCTGTCTCACCCTATATATCTATATATATAAGTGGATGTGTGTGTTTCGACATAATTCTGATATGTCTACAGCAATTCTAACCATATTTCTTACAATCTGGAAAAGAGTACTGTCGGGATGCATATCAAAAATGCTAGAAAAGGATCGATATTAGTATCGAATCCATAGTTTCGTGGTCGCTTAGTTAAATAGTTCTACTTTCAGTTCAAGTCCAATTAAGCTCTCATTAGCATCCAGGGTGGTTACGTAGCGACATAAAAATATCGAAATCAACCGATATTAGAGTCGAATCGTAAATTTTCAGCGCCGCTAACAGTGCCGCATTTCTCATTAGTCCAACTAGGCCCTGCCTAGAGGGCAACATATTAGAAGAGCGGAAAGTTTAAAAATTAAATACTATTTTAATTTTTTCTTAGGAAAAAGTTAAAAAATCAAGAGCAAACATACTATTTCATGAACAATCCTCTTTTACTATTCTAATATATTTAATGATAGCATAAGAAATCTAAAAATAATTCAGAACATGTTTACCATTTGTTATTTTTTGTTACGTAGTTGCAGCTGTAGCATCTAGTGAGTAGTATTTAACTGTAATAAATTCATTAATTAAGCATATTCGAATTAAGTTTTATTTGCAAGTTAGGGTTCAAGGGGCTGCGAAATATGTAGTTATTGGGGGCGCCGAGAGCAAAAGTGCGTAGGGGCGCCGAGCTTCTAAATACAGCACTGGTCGCTAAACTAATTGGTAGAAATTTTAATGCCATTTAAGACCAATTTTAGTCCTACAGGTGGCAGTATCCGTTTGCTTTCCTAGTAGGAATGAAAGGGGTTGACATCAAAATTATATTTTAAAAAAGACCGACATTAGTGTCGAATCCATAATTTTGGGGTCGCTTAGATAAAGAGTGGGACTCCAGATGTCACGTAAGTTAAGCCACCATTAGCACCCTGAAGGAGTGTGCGAAATTGTGACATGTAGAAGTAATTGAAAATGACCAATGTTAGTATCGAATCCATATCTTTCGGTTTCCCTAAGCTAATTGGGAGCAGTTCTGATGACCTTTAAGTTTAAGTTCAACTTCCAGTAGGAGTAAGATCCCCTAGCACATCTAATAAGGAGAGTCGAAGGGAGTAACATATACAATGATTAAAAACGACCGATATATCACCGAGATAAATAGCAACACTTCTGAATGAACATGTCACCTGGATTTTGAATTTACAGGGGCAGCATCGAAGACATTGCTCGCACAGTTCTAAGTATTTTAATGTTTCTGTATAAATGAATATTCCAGCGTAACTCCGGAATATCTGGGACAACCTTTACCAAACTTGGGGGATATATTACTTTCAATCTAAGAAGAAAATATTGTAGTATTATGAAGTTATGGAAGTTGGGAAGTATGACATGTAAAAATAATGTAAAACGACTGATATTAGTGTTTTATCTATAATTTTCTCGGTCGTTGAGATAGATACTGATGCTCCCAATGGAGTTTACATCCGAATTCATCCCCATCTTCACAGGATGATGGTTTGGGAGAGCTAAAAATAAAATCTCAAAAATTACTAAAATATTTGTCGAATTCATAGTTTTCGGGGTTGAGAAAGCGTTTCTAATGTCTTTGGAAGGTAATTTGTACCCACTTCTCAAGATGGGCTTTTTAATCATATCAATTTCTCACCCTAAGAAGAAATTACCTTTTCAACTATTATATTAAGCCAACCTTCGCAACCGATAAAAAAATTGTGTGGATGTGTTTCGTCTTTTAAATGAAATAAGACATGTTAAAATAAAAAATTGAGTGGGTCAATGAATCAAAGTTAAGTGGGTGAAATGGGTCGATTTGTGAGTGGGTCAGTGGATCGTGCGTCAAAAGGACGTGACCTACTGCGAAACACCACTCACCGTGACTCACACGGACCCACCGACCTATTCTGTTTAGTGTATTGTAGACAGGATCTTCTGAACACTGGTGAGCTTGTCTACGTTTTACTTTCAAGATTCCATTTTTCTTCTTTTTTCATTTGTTTCTAATGAAAAAAGTTCAGGCACTTTTGGATTTTGATATTTGCAATTGTAAGAGTGGCAATAGTAATAGGAGTTCGATTTTGAGATGGAGCTTGTGAGCTTTTAGAGAAGCTAACTTCTGGGGTAAAAAATTTGAATCACCTGTAATATATGAATTATTATACCTACTATAAAAAATTGAAAGTAACTATGTCTGCGTGATCATCACGGTCAAATTGCAAAGTCAAATGAAATGATGTTTGGTATATAATTAGGACCCAATTCCAACTGGAAAGTTATAATACGTGTATCACTTTCATTATAATACATATCCTTAGGGGGGAGTAGGGGTCCGAATTTTGGCAAAAATATTGCAATGTAATGGATGTGTAAGGACAGACCAATGTTTCCTCTAATAAATTCAATTTTTGTTTTTGTTTTGTTGCTTACAGTTTTCGAGAAATAAATTTTTCTTTCTTTTAAAATGGAGTATGCCAACCGACCCCTTGTAAAGGGCTGGTTGGCTGACGTTGTGGGGCTAGTTGGCATACTTTTTAAATATAGCAAAACACAAACAAAAATTGGATTTATTAGAAATAAACGTGATTTTTCTAAATTCTATTATATATATTGCAATGAAGTAGGCTATTTGAAGTTTGAAATGACTTTTATCCACAACATTTAAAAGAATCAGCATTATGAAATATGAAAACTTCTTTCTTTCATTCTAGCTTGGTTGTTATGACATTGAAAGCTACAAGATTTCAAACCACATCAGTTTTAATATTATTTGGTGTTGGTTAATTCTTCATATTATTTCAAAATGTAATTAAAATAACTGAACTATCAAGAAACGCAGTTTATTTCTCCCTGTTCACAAAGTAGCTAAGAGAAACTAAAATATGTTTTAGCTGAATTATCGAGAAATGCAGTTTATTTCCTACTTTCCACAAAGAAGGAACAAGCAATAGCTAGGCCTCTATTTTTGTAACAAAAGAGCACATGCAAAATATTCTTGATCCTGAGAATTAGGCATATTCAGAAAATTCAGAGTCGGACATAAAGTCTTATCTCGATTTCTAAATTTTGACACTAATCCAATACGTGCATGCTATTCTATAACATTGAAGTAAAAGATTGGTAGAACTGTAAACAACATAACAATAAAGCAAATAATGTAGCAATAAAAAATAAAATGAAATAAAATTCCACACTGTGTTGTTTGGTGCACTTGCCAACCAACTCCAAATGCTATACGCTAACTAACCTTATGCCCATGTTGTGCAACTAAGTTGTAATTACTTAGCAATTTTTTGGCATTTATGTTTTATTGTTTGAATATCCATAAAAACAAAGTTCAGATCTAACTAATGCTATATTACTTACCTCTGTTCTCTAAGTAGTGACGATTCTGTGATGTTGTAACGGAGAACTAAAAAAATACTTCAGATTGTCAAAAACACTCTTTATCTAATAGCGCCATAACCCGCAAGTTACAAATACCATATGAAGGTGGCAGCTGCATCCATAGGTCGCTCTTTTATGAGGAACAACAGCTCATTATGTTAATTAATGAAGGAGTTATATGCAGTTCGTCGACCAGTCCCTGCTGCCAACCAGCCCCGGTCTCCCCTATATAACTCTTTATAAAAAATAAACAGAGCGGGTTCTGGCATTTCTTAAATTGTCTATATATTGGAAATT
This sequence comes from Thermobia domestica, assembly GCF_964235325.1. Lineage (NCBI taxonomy): Eukaryota > Metazoa > Arthropoda > Insecta > Zygentoma > Lepismatidae > Thermobia > Thermobia domestica. The sequence goes on along the minus strand of NC_137457.1, from coordinate 212,707,843 downwards.
GGCAGTGGGTTGATTTGTAAAAATAATCGAAAACGATTGATATTAGTCGAGAAACAAATTGAGTAAAAGGAATGAAAACTACAGTTCTTCGCATTTTATACCCACTGTTTTCTATTATAACAATTGCTGAAGCTGTTGTTTAATATATGGAGCGTTCAGAGCATAAGGCAATCAAGCCATAAACTTGTGAAAAAATGGACATAACATTTGTATTCCAAGCTTAATTACATGGGCATTTTAAATTAGTACGGCATGCTTAATTACATGGAAAGCTAGTTTTTAGGGATGCGCACGAGACGAGTCGAGACAGGATTTTCCTGACAAAATTCGAGTCGAGACACGGCTCTTCCAATAGAAAAATATATAATTTTCGAGTCGAGACATCACTTTCACAGCACATTTTCGAGTCGAGACAGCCACAAATCTTGTCTCGTGCGCATCCCTACTAGTTTTTCTTTTTTTACGTTGGTCTACTTTATTTTGATTTGAGACTAAATTTCATTCTATTTTCTACTGAAATGTATCTGTAAGCCAACAAAGAAATAATTATATATGACAATTTTAAATTCATCTTAATTTGGAAGATGAGAAACATTTCACCATTGTATATCGCATCCACCGGTATTGTAACAGCGGTGCTTGAGCGATTGACGGTATTAATTCAAACTCCGATAAGTGATAATTTAAGTCTTGTATTATTACAAGTGTAACCTCTTTAGTCATTGGAGAGAAGGACGTGGATCATGGGTCAGAATTGATGACGATGGGTTTTGGTGAGTTGGAGTTGGTCACAATGGTTCAGAGTGGTTCATGGGTCACGGTGAGTCGTGGATCAAATTTTCATTGACCTGCACCATCTCTGGTTAAAATTGTACTGAAGAGAAGAGGCACCGAAGGTGCTCCAATTTTGGACATAAATAGTACCCCACCAAAAAGCAATGAATCTGAAACGGTTCACGGTACCACCTCCTAGAACTCGAGATATAGGGGTTTGTCTGTTTGGGTAAATAATTTATATTTAAACAAGCAAGCTTATTATAATCGTTTCCGTGAGGAAGTCAGAAGAACATGTTGCTAATAATCGTAACTTTGATAGTTCACGCCCACCCCGGGGCATTTGTTTTAGTGCTTTTTTGACTCACCTAAATATAAACAAATCACGCATATAGGCGATTTAACATATTTTGGGGATGTAGATTTGCGGTTCGTTGGCATCCGTCGCGTCTACGCCGCTGTGTTATAATTTTCAAAACGGAAATACAGCAATGGCGGATCGTCGCAGTGGTAGGTAAGACAAGTGCAGTTTTAAGACAAGTGCTTACCTCTTCTGATATCCGTTTCACAGTTCATATTTCTAGAGGTGGTCACGGAGTTTTCAATGAAGGATTTATTACCATCTTGAACATTCGCTATTTTGCACAAGTTTGCATAAAGACTCGAGACTTAGATTTTTTTTTAATTTTAGCAATACTTTTAAATGATATACTACTTGATTCCCCTTGCCATTTTCAAATTTTGAGTTGCACCCCTCCTGAGACACTCCAGGGGACCTTGGGGCAAATCTTTTACCTCAACACGGGGTAGCTTTGAAATTAAAAAATACGTGTTTTCCGGTTTTGACATCTGTTTCATCGTTTCAGACTTTTAGGAGTGCCAACGGGCTTAGGGAATTTATTAATCAATTTTCACATTACGTATCGTCTCGAAAATTATATGAATGTCTCGTCTCGTGACACACTATTTAATGAAATGCATTATAGAACTTTTCTTTCTATATATTTGTTTAATATACTTCCCTGGTAAACGTTTAATTTTCTGTAAGCATTTATTCAGGTAAAAGTTCTATAACTCATTTAATTAAGTAGTGATATTTCGAGATGAGACAGTCATATAATTTTCGAGACGAGACAGCATTTTTACGAAACGAGACGAGTAGAGATTTTAAACTGCCTCGTCTGGTCCCGTGGCAACACTTGTGATTACACGAGACAAAATATTTCTCGTGTATCGTCTCGATAAATATATACAAATATAAATAACAAGACTTCGAAGCGAGACAGTTGTATAATTTTCTAGACAAGACGGCATTTACACGAGACCAGACGAAACAGCCTACAATCTCGTCTTGTGGTCACACTATTAAATTAGGTAATTTTGTCCTAGCAACCTTTAAATATCAGTAACCGTCGAAAACGTTTAATTAAACGAACAAGTAGTGAATTCCTGATACATATCGCATTTCAAACACTTTCAATTTACTTATTCACTAACAATTTTAGAAATGTTGCGACTAAGGTGGAGACGGGAGTATTTTCTTTTAATTCCATGAGCGCCGCAGCGAAAGGTATGAAATTTAGTATATAGTTTATATGAAGAAATTAACAAATATATTTCTAATCTACAAAATGAAGTTCCTAAGAGTATAAAAAATATATAAAAATAGTAACAGCAATTGTCCACATTCTGCTTGAGTCGAATGTATTACAAACGTTCCTAGCTAGCAATGGAAAGTGTTCAAAGTTTTCAAAGACTCCTTTGTTTCAAGACTGGCATCATGAAACAACCATCTGTAGAGTTTTACCTATGAATTGTCACCTCCGATACTTCAGCTAGTTTTGCGTTTGTCCATGAACATTTCGTAAGGCGTAGAAAATTGCTGCATTAAATAAAGAAAACGAAGATTTTACTTTAACGGGACTCGAACCTGCGTCCGTGAGACTACAAGCATAATGCCTTAAACACCTGCGCTATTTTGCTCAACACCTGCGCTATTTTGCTCAACACCTGCGCTATTTTGCAACAATTCACATAAACCGTGAAGTATTGAACAGTTCTTTTACCTTGTTGAAAATCATTGATAATACGAGTAATTTATTCTCGTTGCTGTCAATACTTTGATTGAACGGGAAATGTATTCATACACAATGAAATTGCCCAAGGAGTAAAGGATGCTTTCGTGTTTTAATTGTTATTTCTTTCTTTTCAATATTTATTTCCGTTCTTTTTCCAAATACGTTCTTTTTTGCAAATTTGCAATATTGCAAGTAAAAGAAAAACATATAATAAGAAGTCTCATATCTGAAAATAAATTCGGCTTAAACTGCCTGACACTACATATAAGTCTCAACAGAACTTATGGAATGCTTAGAATAAATGTTGCTAAAAAAACCAATGAGCTTTGCGTGGACTCGAACGCGAGACCTTATACGTAGAAGTTCAATAAACTAACCACTTATCTAAGAAACCTAACGAAAAGCATTCCTTTGTTTAAATTTATAACCGAGAGACAATATTATCTGCAGATCTAATCTCTCTCTCTCTCTCTCTCTTATGTTTAAAAAGTATCACGTTTCGGACATTTTTGAATATTAGTTATGCTTTATATCTGATTATTTGGCAGTTGTTTTTAGCAGATGGTTCTTCCAAATGAAACTTAACTAACACAGTAGTAACCCATGTTTTTTCGAAGGGGAAGAACTTAAGACTCTTGATAGCTCTTGGCATCTTAAGAATTGCATCCCCCCTCCTGGGCCAGGGGTGACCATTCCTCCAACCGCTTGGGCGAAATTTCTCCCACATTTATCATTCTTCTCCTCGCCATCAGAAAAAGAGTGCCTAAATTCTTAGCGAGATTTCTCCCCTCCTCTTATGAATTTCACACTGATTTGCATGTTACATACATAGGAAAGTGCATCATTTGGTAGCAAGTTCGTAACCAGGATTTGATTTCGGGGGGTCGCTGGCTAAACATTCATTTGAGGGAGTCCGGGGTCCACCCCGAGAAAAATTTTCGAGTAAAACCGCAATCTTAGGGTAAAGACATACCTAAGAGGCCTCGCGATCGAGCTCGAGGTTTGAGTAGTGGTCGCTACCTCGATGTCTAGATCTAGATGGATGAAGAGCGCACATAGCGAGGATGTCGCACCCTCGCTGTAAGTCCTAAGTTTCAGGAGAAACATTACTGTAACGCGTCTGAAATTATTGCACAAAAATCACTGCAAAACAACATTTTGAAATTGAAAGGATCAAGCAGTTCATAAAGAGGAATGGAAGCGAGGCGATAAATAAGAAATACTAAAGTCTCGTCTCCTGTTTCGCAAAAATATTTCAGTCTCTTCTCTTGTCCATCTCTATCAATAAATCAAAAACTTACATTTAAAAAAAAATTCGTTCAGCACTCAGGCGAGAAATCATTTCCCAGTATTTTTTTAAATGTATGTCTTCAGGTTTCAATTTGGAGGCGGTATCAACTTCAGCATATGAAGTTTCGTCACTGCAATCCCATTATCCGACATTTCCTCCCTATGGATATGTGCCTGTCTTTACAGATATTTCTTTACCTTATATCAGTAACGAATTTAGAAGAAATACTTTTTATTAATCTCGGAAATAGGCGGAGGAGTGGAGTTTTTAATCATAGACATAATTAACAGTAGTTTTTTTTCTTTAGAAATTCCACAATTTACGGACTTCAGCCCGAAAATCCCCTCCCTGTAACAGCCGCTGGTTTGTATAATAATAAGCTACAGTACAATTCTCAAATAAATATGAATAACTTGTCTGACATTCACATTTCAGTGCTATTTTCTTCCCTTCTCTATCTAAACGTGTCTATTACGATGTTGTGTGTGCTTCTTATCCCATATTGCTGGAACATACCTCACTAGTTCAATTAATATGTCTTTCATTATCAAATTTAATAGTGCAGCCAAACCTCTCGAGCATAGACATACAGAATCCTCTGCAGACGAAATTCTAAATAAATGAAGACTTTATTCTATGCAGCGCTTCAGGGAGAACTAAAGAGAACACGAGCCACAGTGATGCTTCCTCTTAACATTGATGTAGAAACAAACTCGGTTGTTTATAATCGTGACCATTAATTCACCCTCACGGTCGACCTCTAGGTCGCCATGTAGCGTACATGTTTGTGCCAGTATCGACGATGCGACCGCGACTTAAACTTCGACCTCAATCGCGAGGTCTCTTCGGTATGTTTCTACCCATAGACCTTATTTGAAGAACTATAAATGTCGGAGATTCCAGACCTCTTGGCTACGCCACTACTTGGTAGTATCCATTGTTCCGAAACATCATCAATCTCTGTTGACTTCCACCTTCAGCCATAATTTTATTCCTTCAAGCCGAAGAGAAAACATTCATTCTCCTTCGCATTTGGCGTTCTTAAAGGTAAAATTATGGTATAATTAAACGTGGGATTTGGCCATTTTAAATGTAAATTTCTGTCCCCTCCTCCACAAAACAAATCTCATGGGTGCACCCTGCTCCCTAATCCCTGCGTGTATGCTCTCCCCTGTTCCAAATAGAAAAATTGAATTTGGATATTTTCTGCAAGACTATTCACGAGATATAGAATTTCATATCCAGTATTTCTGTTTACTTGGTATTGGAATTAATAGAATTGGAAGAAATTATTTTGTGTAGGTATAATTATGCAGAACAGCCATGGATACATGTTTTGTGCTGCTAAAAATGTATGAAAATTGTTAGGAAAGTTTTTAGAAAATACTCTTCCCAGGCTGGGACAACAGTAATAAAGTTAGTGCCAGAGAAAGAAAAATTAGAGACGGAGAATTCCCTTAGCTTTCGTGCTTACAAATAAAAGTTTTGTTAGTAACAAACGTTCTGTGACTGACATATGACTACCTCTCGTTGTGTATGGTTCCGTGGATGAGTTAGTAGAGTCGTTGCTTGGTAATCGTGAGTTTCATAGTTCGAACCCTGTCCAGGCCAGTTCAATTTTTTCATTATTTGTTTCCCATACTTTAAGATGTTTCTCCCTCTCCGTAATCATCTGATGCACTCAACTGAGTTCTCCACTTGAATTCAACAGTTGGTAGTGGGATGCTCTCACTTTCATGTGAGCTTTTATATGTCTACTTACAAAATCAAAATTTTCGACAAAATATGAATGCTATCCGATCATTTTATCTCAAATTCGAAATTTGCAAATGTGACTGTATTTCTCTTTCATCACATTTGCATCTCTCGTTCTCTAATATCGTCAACTATGACAAGATGGCTTCGGAGCAAAACTTCAAATCATAAAAGTGCTATACCAATGGGCTCACTCTCACTAAGAATTTGATTAAAAGTAAATGTTTTCATACTGAAGGAGGGGGCATTCGCTCTTCCAACCCCCCTGAAGTGACAGAATATTTATTCAGGTTCTGCAAGGTCATTTCAGATCAAACTACTGAAAGAGTGTTCATTCCAACAGCAACAGGATTGGGCTTTCATTTGTTGTTGCACTTTATCTTCACGAATGGGACGAATATCAAGTAGTATATTTGGCATAAGAACTACACGTCTAAGATTCATATTATTTTGGAGAAATGCTGTAGACGGCAGTGGGAATTTCGCCCAAGTGTACAGGAATTTTCAGTGCCTGACGATTATGCCACCCGCCTTCCTTTACAGCTAATTTGGTTGCATACTTCCCGGCAAATGCTTGGGACTCAGCTGATGGGGCACTTTAGCTGTAAATCTCCATGTGGCTGTACCATCCAGAAGTGTCCCTCACTGTACAATATACCGCTGTCCGGATAACGGATTTTTCTCTGTGACCTTAGCTCGTTTTTCTATTAACCTAGAACGACAGGGACACGAACACAGAAACATCGATGAGAGTTAAGATTCCAAAGGCTCTTCCACCGGGAATCGAACCCAGGACCCCATACACCAAAGGCGCACGTGATAGCCAATAGACCAGCGAGGAGGGCACCAACTCGACCACTCGGACGATTGACAACATTATCACTATGCACATGATGTGTTCAATAACGAAATCGTTCCCGATTTCTGATTGTAAGGACAGTCTTTTTGCCAATGAAATATTCTCCATAGCAAATTCCTCAAATTTCATTGTCAAGCGGTTATAGGGTACCTTCATGGAGAGTTTCGCATCTTTATCTCATTAAGAAGTACCTAATAGCTATGGACAGTTTTTCGCCCATAAAAATTCCAATAGTACATTCCTTAAATTTGGAACCTTTTATTTACACAAGTCATTACGTAAGGTGAGTACCATTATGCAGAGTTTCAATTCTGTATCTCATTTGGAAGCATTTAATCAATGATAAGTGAGTAAATGAACCGTTCTCTGTTTGAGTAAGAACAGTTTTTCGCCCATAGAAAATTCCATAGCACATTCCTTAAATTTCGGATATTTTTCATATTCAAGCTACCTTCGTGTAGACATTCCCATCTTCATGTCATTGGGAAGTATCTAATGGCTACGGACAATTTTTCGCCTATAAAAAAATTTCCCATAGCACATTCGTCACATTTCGGACTTTTTCCATACTCAGGTCATTATAAGATACCTTTATGCAGAGTTTCACATCTTATCTCATTGGGAAGTACGAAATCAATATGACGAGTGAGTGAGTAAACTGATTTTTGCTTGACTAAGTACAGTTTTCACCCATAATTTTTTTCCAAAGCACTTCCTTAATTTTCGGACACTTTCCATACTCAAATCATTATAAGGTACCTTTATGCAGAGATTCATCCCTGTATCTCGTTGGGAAGTGCCTAATCAATGCTATGAGTGAGTCAGACAGTGAGTGAACCGATTTCTCCTTGGCTAATAGCCCAGTAAATAAAGGACCGCGAGCTGAAATAATTTAGAAAAAGCTGAAAATTTCAGGATTTGTTTTTCATGTGATCTTAAATGAAATATCAAAAGTCCCCTAAAATCCCGTGTGCGCTTCATCCTCAAAATGGCGGCCAAAGATGGCGGCCGTCCGGAATGCGCATGTCTCCCGATTTTAGCTTGTAAGTCTGAGACTATTTAAGATATTCCAATTCTGTAAAAGCACTTTTGTTCTAGAAGCTCTAATCTATGACTTTTCTTAATACTTCTTTCTCGTAAAGTTTGACACAAAGCCACCATTTTCCATTAACGTATAAAGTGATACATTTTGAAAGTCCTGCTCTTGGATTGGATGTAGAAAATCTCCAAAACCGTTAGGAATTCGCAAACAATGCTCGGAATAGTTTAGATTGAACATTTAATTAGCTTTGTTTTAAAAAAAGAATCATCCAAATCGGAATACAATTAGTCGAGAAATTCGACTTTTTTGAAAAATATAGGTGGACAGAGCTGCTTTGTTGTCAGCCAATTGTCCATATTGTGTTCCTTTAAATCTTTTTTTTTTTTTTTTTAGTAGCGTAACAGCTGGTAGTCTATATATTATTATATTCTAAACATACATAAATTTTAAGCTAATGTGGTTCATAGTGGTATGAAAGTAAACAGCAAACCCCTGCCTTCTTATCTCAAAGAATGAAGCAAACAAGAAAAGAAAAGCAGATCATGTCTAAAAATAGAAGTATCAACAATGCATTCGTATCACGTCTGCCTAGAAAGAAACAATTCCTTCATTGGAAAAAGTTACTCCCGAGGATCCACAATTATTAAAATTTTTTGTTGAAAATATAACTAGAAGTAAGAAAGGTGATTCAAATATGTTATCTCGGATGCATATCATGATCTGCCATTCAATTATTTCAATGTGTCGGCCTCGTACGTTTATATCACCAATCCATCTAGCAATTGGAGTTTACTGTTTGCGATACTATGGATTTCGTCAATATATAGATAGATATACTTGCATACGGTAGTTTTGGAATATCAGCCAGCTACGCTGAAGTAAGAAGATATGAACATTCTAGAATGTGTTCTATTATTCCAATCCAAAGCGATCATTCTCAAAATTTGATTCAGTTTGTTTTTGATAATGCAGCGAGAACATTAGATGGTCACGGTACTTTCCACAGTATGGGTGGGATTAAAATATGCACACCTAAAATAAATAGACAAGATTTACGTATAGAACGTGCTGCACTGCCTTCAGCAGTTATGGTATCCGCTCTTGCTAGAAGGGATATTAAATTTTATAACAAACCAACAAACAATAAATTTTTAAATATTGAAACAGTTTGATACCGGTAGAAAATATGATAGTACAAAATCTTCGATATGCTAATTTTCACAGATGAAGTTTACTTCTCATGCATCTCATAAAAGATTCACCTAAGCCAGGGTGGAATGGTTTCATGCTCACTATCACTATGACCACCGGCAGTTTGAAATGAGCAGCATAACTGCAGTTTCTTTCCTCAACTGGAAATCATAAAATTTCTGTACAATTTACACTTCCTTTCTATTTACTTGTGACGAAAGAAAGAAGGCGGGATGGGATTCTTGTATCGTTACTTTTGAACAGCTTCTGCATTGGAAGGCAATGGAAATAAAACATCTGCTCAACAAGATAGTGATTTAGCTAAATTAGTTGTCAGACAGGGGGGATTTCACCTTCTAATGTCATACTTAGGTGTCGTTGGACATATTATCTGGTACTTTAATTAGAACTTTGGGGCTTGTTGTATGCGCAAAATACTGTGGTACACATGTTAAATGGAACTACATATGCAAGAGCACTGAGATCACTAAGCACTTTTTGACTTATGTAGCACCATCAACAGATTTGCAGTTTAGTTAGAGACCTTGAAGAGAGTAATATATGTTTCAGTATCTATGAGTTGACCATAGGTACAAAAACCGTAAACGACTTAAAGGATAATCCAGGCATTAAAATACTTATGACCTATCTAGCCGAGTCAAAGCTGAACTGTGGCTTCAAAGTTTGGAACAAGTAAGATTAATAATACTTTATATTCGAGCGGAGTGTCCTGGAGACTGGGACTTTCATATTTATACGGTGAAATGCATGATTCCAAACTTTTAAGCAGCAGGACATTTGAACTATGCGAAATCTACACAGTTTTATCTGCAACAGATGGAAGAATTGGGAAATAAACTGAAACCAGCAGAACTTGAAAGATACTTTGATGTGCGAAGGAAGGATTGCTTTTGGAGTGGAAGTGCAACAGATATGGTAATTGAACAGAGTTTGATAAGGGCAATGAAAGCTTCCGGAGGATTGAGCTATGGGCGGGATATTGGCTGGCTCGGTCTTATCTTTTTCAATTACAATGGAAGTGAGTGAAACCTTAGAAAGTTTCTGTGAAAAATGATCGTCAGTGTCTGAACAGCATGTAGAAACTAGACCTTTCGGTCAGGAGACAGATGATCAAGACATCAGAAAACTTGAGCAAGCACCCTTTTTACTGAACTCTGAAAATAAAAGACGTTTGATTGACTTCTTCAAAACCCACTTTAACTCTTCAAGCATTACAGTGTACGAAGTTAAAAGAGATGCAGATGCTCTGATTGTCAGCGCAGCTATTAATCTAAGTAAATAAAACACTTTTGTTGCTGTAGTAGTAGGAACTGACTCTGACGGCCATCTTAATTACTCGAACAATTCCAGACACTACAGTGTACTTTGTGAGGCCGAAAACAAACAAAATTGAATAGAAATGCTTCCACATTGGCAACATCCAAAGGAAACTAGAGTCACTGAAGAACATCTTTCACAGGGTGTCTTCATGCTATCACAGGGTGTAACACATCATCATCTTTTTTCAACAAAGGCTGCCATCAAAATTCTTTAGAAGTAGCAAGAACTATCTAAAGCGGTCACAGTCTTCCACCAACCCAATTTAGATCCCCAAACAGTCATTAAAACAGGAGAAAAATTGGTTACGCGGTTGTATGGAGAACACAATCAAATTTCTTTAGACGAACTTCGATATAAGCCTACAACAGGATAATGACTAGAAAACTATCCTCAAAATTCAATTTGGCAAATTTCCCTCTTACAAGTGCTGCTGCCTCTCAACACAGTGTATGTGTTTACCTTCAAGTACACCAATGATTGGGGAATTATTTGAAGCCAACAAAATGGGGGTGGCAATTAATAGAAAGTAAATTGTTTCTAGTGGCAATTAATAGAAGGTAAATTGCTTCCAGTGCAATAAAATTGAAAGCTGATCCTGACAATCTGCTGAACCTTGTATCTTGCCCATGTAAGATAAGAACACAGAAACACTGTGACAGCAAATGTGAATCTAGAAAGGCAGGACTGACTTGTTCCAAACTCTCTTTCAATTGTCGGGGAAATATTTGTTCAAATATGTTAATTCCTGAAGACTCTGAAGACCACGAAATTTTCATGTATTAAAGAAGGTAGGTGTAATACATATTTTAAAAACTTTTTTACTCCCTTTTTGACTATTTACAATGAAGAATCTACTTTACAAGGGAGTTCAAATAAGATGTAAAAACGGATACTTAATTTTCAACAATGGTGGCTCGTTGGTATGTAATCAGTGAGGCACACTACATAACTGTAAGTTGGGTTGTGTGTCTACAAGTAGACTCAATGCAAATTGACCATTTGGTATCCTTATGAATATACAACCAACTTAGTTATTCCGTGTGCACCACCGGTTGCATAACAACTATCCGCCACTGTTTTCAATGTACTTAAAATTACATTACTCTTAACAAAATTTACAGAATAGGGCTTTTATTTTTCATAATAAAAGTGCTTTTTACAGAATTAAAATATAATAATCCATTTTTGGGGGCGGGGGGATATCGGACCAGTGTCCTCTTTGGTCGCCATTTTGGTATGAAATTCACATAGGTTTTATGACAGTTTTGAAATTTCAGTTTGGAATCCAAGGCATGAATGCCATAAATCCAGTACAACTATGAATTAAGAAACTTTAGGTGCTGGACTAATAGCGATTAATTTTTATCCAACTACATTTAATTTAAAACATCGAATTTCTCGACTAATTGTATTCCGATTTAGGTGATTCTTTTTTTAAAACAAAGCTAATTAAATGTTCAATCTAAACTATTCCGAACATTGTTTGCGAATTCCTAACTGTTTTGGAGATTTTCTACATCCAATCCAAGAGCAGGACTTTCAAAATGTATCACTTTATACTTTAATGGGAAATGGTGGCTTTGTGTCAAACTTTACGAGAAAGAAGTATTAAGAAAAGTTATAGATTAGAGCTTCTAGAACAAAAGTGCTTTTACAGAATTGGAATATCTTAAATAGTCTCAGAGTTACAAGCTAAAATCGGGAGACATGCGCATTCCGGACGGCCGCCATCTTTGGCCGCCATTTTGAGGATGAAGCGCACACGGGATTTTAGGGGACTTTTGATATTTCATTTAAGATCACATGAAAAACTAATCCTGAAATTTTCAGCTTTTTCTAAATTATTTCAGCTCGACACTCTTTTTGGTCCTTTATTTACTGGGCTATAAGGACAGTTTTCACCCATAAAAATTTCCTTTAGTACATTACTTAAATTTCAGAATTTTCCCATACTCAAGTCATTATAAGGTACCAATATACTGACTTTTACGTCAATATTTCATAAACAAGTACTTATTCAATGTGACGAGTGAATGAATGAACCGATTTCTCCTTGGCTGAAAACAGTTTTTCACCCATAAAAAAAAATCCCATAGCACATTCCGCACATTTCGGACATTTTTCACACTCAAGTCATTACAAGGTACGTTTATGCAGAGTTTCACATCTCTATCTCATTCGAAACTAGCAAACAAATGTGATGGGTGAATGAATGAACCGATTTCTACTTTGTTAAGAACAGTTTACATCCATGAAAAATTTCCCATAGCACATTCCTCACATTGCGGTCCTTTTACACACTCAAGTCATTATAAGGTACCTTTATGCACAGCTTCACGTCATTACCTAAATGGGAACTAGCAAATCAATGTGATGAGTGAGTGAATGAACCGTTTTCTGCTTTCCTAAGGACAGTTTTTCGCCCATGAAAATTTTCCCATAGCACATTCCTCCCATTTCGGAAATGAAGAGTTTCACGTTTCTATCTCATTGGGAAGTACCTAATCAATTTGATGAGTGAGAGAATGAACCTATTTGTGTTTGACTAAGGACAGTTTCTTGCCCATAAAAAACTCCCATAGCACATTCCTCACATTTCGGACTTTGAAAACTGCATATTTTAGGAGTCCAGTAATCGAATATGGTTGAAGGTAGGAATGTGAGATTTGGCATATGAGTACATCTCTTAGATATCTCCTTAAATTCTAAATTTCATGTTCCTACCCTTAATAGAATAGTTTTTACAAAGCCTCGAAATCGGCGATTTTACCCAAAACTCTTGTTCGTGCAGTGCAGGCCAGTTTTCATTTTCTTCGCGGAACTTGGCTGCCATGCAGTGCCGTGCATATTGATGGAAGATGATCTGAGCACGTTTTGATTAGATAATTTGGAATACTATGCGAAATAATTGCACTATGAGGTTTAATAATAATAATAATAATAATAATAATAATAATAATAATAATAATAATAATAATAATAATAATAATAATAATAATAATAATAATAATAATAATAATAATAATATGTTTGTATGTTTTCTCGGGGTTCTTCCATTCTTCATCTCTCTTAAGTAAATCTGCTTTAAAGAAAATATTCTCACTCCCGAGATATCAAACTAAAGATTTTTTAAAAAGAAAAATTAAACAAATATTAACCAAACGGCTTATGTGCGGTCAGCTGGTTAAGTGTACGTTTCCCTAATTTGATGATCTCGGGTTTGGTTCCCCGTGAGGCCAACAATTTTCGGTGTATCAGCATCAGTAGCTGCTTGAATTAAGAAATAGTGAGCTCCTCTCTAGGAAGCAGTATAGAAGCTAATATGTTCATTAATATCAGCCAGGTAAAAGGCGAGTAAACGATCATAACAGAGTGGTCTATACGATTAGAGTTTGTGAATCAAGTATTTATATAGAGACAGTTCTTGCTAATTGGCAACACTTGCAAGTGGCGCTGGTATCGCGCTCGGAGGCACAAGGTGAGGGATTTCCGGCCACAGCAGACGACTCTTATGTTCGTGGCCCACGAGGAAGATAGCCACCAGCGAAGAGCATCCAAACACTTCGGCATTCTTAAGCGAAAGTGAACGAAGTATCTTGTGGTATTTTTTGAACAAACATGCAGAAACGGCATGCACAATATTTACTCTATGAACAACTAATGCATTGTAATTCACACTTCAGTGTGTTGTATTGACATTGACATTGCGTACTTCTTTATTTATTTATTTATTTTTTTGTTTTTCGCGGAAAGACGGGTGAAAAAACAAACTATAACGAGTCTCTGCTGCACTTTTTCCTTTTTCTATTTTAGAAGTTGTGGATACAGGACATTGACCGTGAAATCATTAGGGCTAGCGCTACGCCAGCCCTGTATTTACGTCTCGCGACCAGAACCAATCTAATAATAAGCGCCGATGGGTGAAGCAGTGTGTGTGGTTTAGTTTTCTGTGAATGAGAAAGTGATTGTTTTATTGCTCGAATCAAATATGGACACATTATTTAGTGATAAAAAACACAGACAATCTGTGGCAAATGTGTATCATCCGTATGGCACCCCTACACTTGGCAGACAGGTAAGCTCTTAAATAACTTTTTCGTTGTGGATTTGGTGAGTGATTTCGGTGCGTGTATGGACAAGTAACTTTATTCCCCAATTTATTTTGAGCTTGATTACCGTACCACTATGCATATCTGTGTCTGGCAATAAACATTACGCAAAACAATTGCAATCTTCTGTTTGAAATTTCAGGAATTTTAAATATTTTTGGACGAGTTTGAAAAAGAGAAACTATTTCGAATAAGATCTATAAAACATTATGCCATTGCCACAACGTTTTCTCCGTACTTTCTAAAGGTATATATTATGATTTGTTTGTTGTTTATTGGAGTCCTCTGTCAACAACGAGACTATATGAGCCTTGGACCTACAGTTTAGGTGGAATCCGAATCACAGTGATGTGTTCAATGCTCTCCAGCTAGGAATAGAACCCGAGAGCTCTAGCATCCAAGACGCGAGCGCTAATCACTAGATCAACAGATAGAAACTTGGGATGTTATGAGTTTTCTCTTGGATACATTTCAATTGCATGTACAGATAACTTCTTAAGTGTCATAGGAGTACACGATGTCCTGTTTGTGACTGCTTACACTTTGATAAACTTTGGTTCAATTACCAATCCAGACAAGAGTTTTCATGTTACTCGGCTTATGAACCAATCAGAAATTAATTAGAAAGAATCGAACTCCGGTCTAGACAGAAAAAATACCATAAAAAATAACATTCATGGGAACCGATGAGCTATCATAGTTCACCAAATAAGAAGACGTCTGACTTGCAGATTTCTCTGCAAACTCTGGTACATGGAGTTTACTTAAAAGAAAAACAACGAGGCTATATGAGACGTGGACTTACAGTTTTAGATGGAATTGATTCGCAGTAATGCGTTCAATGCTCTTCAACCGGGAATCATACCCGAGAGCTCTAGCATCCAAGACGCGAGCGCTAATCATTAGACCAAAAGCAAGAAACTTAAGATGTTATGAGTTTTCACTTGGATACATTACAGTTGCACGCACAGATAACTTTTCAAGTGTTATGGGTAGTGTTCGAAGTGGAAAAAAAAGCAGAGGCGGTATGTTTTATTTCGATTTTGACTCGCGACATACCACCTATCTAAATGTTGAAATACAGTGGGGGTATGTTGCCTCAAAGATATTTACATAATGACTAAAAACCATTGCAAAGTTTCTCTGTAGTTATGTGGGGGAAGGATGTGGAGAGACTTTGATCCTCCGCCAACAACTCTGAAAAAAAATAAAAATATTCCCTTATGTTGCACTGTAAAAAATGAGGTGTTGAAACAACACAAAATGACTATCACTTTAGCGTGTTACTTGTGTGTTAATTCAGCAGCAAGCTTTTTTTTTTTTTTTTTTTTTTGTTCGTCGTCCCGTTTAAAGGGTTGTGCTCTTTCTTCGGGTGAGCAAGCAGATCGCCTTCCGGGCATATCAGAAATAACTCTTTACTACCTGGGAGAATATTCATTGGTATTTATCGTTTAACATAAGCAAGTCTTTGCGTAGCAAATTTGGCACTTATGCCAAGTAACAGATAATGTTCTATGTTTTCTGTAATCGGTCACAGTAATATTGTTGTAAACCTGTGAATCGTCTGACAAGAGTTACATAGGCAAGAGTTCTGCCATCTTCTGTTCATACGTGCTAAGACACAAGAATAATAGATAAAGAAAACAAATGGAAGCACTGCTCTTTCTGTAATTGTTGTCAGACGATTCACAGGTTTACAACAATATTATTGTGACTGATTACAGAAAACATAGAATGTGTTTAGTTACTTGCCACAAATGTGAAATATATATTTCGCAAAGCTTTGCTCGTACCAGCCAGTAAAAAACAATACAAATACTCACAGCCAGTAACGAGGTATTTTTGATATCTCTAAGGCGACGTGCTTGGTGTTGAATTGACAAACAAGTAACACGCTAAAGTGGTACCATAGTCATTTTGTGTTGTTTCAACACCTCATTTTTTGCTGTGTGCATTATAAAGATTTATACACGAAAATGCTCAAAAACCGAGTTTTTATATTAACAATTTCTTGTGGGAAATCTCCCGGACCCCTCCATTCGACTAAGGGGTATTCCAAACCCCGGAAGATCCGCCCCACAGAGCAGACAAACCCTAACTCCGCCCATGTTCAAAACACGACATTTAAACGCACTAAGGCAAGAAGACATACACATACATAAAAAATAAACAATTCAACATGGCACATCTAAATATAAACTAGATGAACTTCGTTGAAGACATCTCATTTTAAAAATAAAAGGTAGGAAAAAGGTAACAAAAATGTCTGTGTTGTCAGACAGCTTAGAAATTATTTCTACATAAGAAAGAAAATCTTTGACGTGCAAAATTATTTGTCAGTTACTGTGTATAAAAATGGGTTTATTAAAGGTATTTAGCATCTACTCTAGAGTGACGGTATGTCTTGATCACTGAAAAACCAGAGGCGGTATGACATTATGGGAGTACACGATGTTGACTGCTTCCACTTTGATCAACTTTGACTCTGGTTCAATTACGAATCCAGACAAGAGTTTTCATGATGAGTCAGCTTATGAACTAATCAGAAATTAATTAGAATGCATCGAACTCCGGTCTAAACAGCCAAAAACACCATAATAACCTTTATGGGAACCGATGGGTTAACCATCATAGTTCACGAAATAACACGTCGTTTGACTTCCACGTTGCTTTGTGAACTCTGGAACATGTAGTTTTCTTTTTTAAAAAAAAATTCTTGAAAATAATTTTTACTTTCTTATATTTTGTTGTCTATCACCGTCAGTTGAATATATTTAAACCTGGTATATTGCTTTTAGGGCGAGAAAAAAAGAAAATAAAGACAGAAAACTGACAGTCATGAGTGTTGGCGGAAGAAAAACTGCATTTGAAATACACAATTAAATATTATGTTGTAATGTTTTAATTTGAATGAATTTCGGAATTTAAAGATCGTAGGGATATGTATAAATATAGTAATACGATATATAGATCTCTATCGAATATAGAAAGTATTTAAAACAATAACACAAATTAGTAATATTTTCCTATATGGAAAGCTCTTACTTTTAATACTTTATTCTGAATAAAACGCATTGTCCTGAGTATTTAATGTGTTATTCTTAACACATTATTCTGTTTACTCAAGGGAAGCATTTCTTCCATAGGTTTCATGGACGCTGCACCTCTCCTGAAGAGTTTCCCAATATTCCCAACATAGATGTGAAGATAATTAAATTGATTTGATTTATTATGGCTTAATGTCATTGACAACACCAAGATTATGACTTGTGCTGCTTAAAATAGTATTAAAACAACTACTATTCTTTTTATTCCAAGCAAATACTCGAACTGAGGGTTAAACACGGGATTAAGTGCATGAATCACGAAAGCATGCAGTTAGCCACTCGGCCACAAAATGGCACTGCAGGTAATCACAGGTATATTTGTCGAATCAGAGGGTGTCACTATTTTGTCCCCCCCCCCTCATTACAGTTTTTCTAATACAAATTTATTAAGAGTTGATTGAAATTATTTATTTATCAGAAGACATAAAGAGGCACTAGAGAGGAAACGTTTATCTCACTGGTCAAGAACATCTTGTTCAGTCTCGGACTATAAATGTTTTCGGAGTACTGCATCATATCCGTGAGATTTTTATCGGAATTTTTCTGTTTCTTTCCGTTATATTCGTTAGATCAATTTTTGATCGTCATTTGCTTGTATTTTAAATCTTAACCCTACATCTGCATTGAATCGGACGTAATCCTAAATTCTTGGTAGTTTTTCATTGAAGTATTAATAGTACTCCTTTTAAAATATGTCGCTTAGCTAAAATGCCCTGAATTCAGCCCACCCTCAGATTTAAAAAAAAAAAATGCGTCAAAAAAAGATTACGCATCAGTCTGCGTCTTTGGTACAAGTTCGCTAAACATTTTGATATTTATGAAGTTCAACGTGACATTGGAAGAATCCTGTGTATAACTACTTCATAGTTGCTAGTTTGAAGTGAAGTGTTCTTTTTAGGATTGAAACTATAAAAGTGAACCTATAGTCAAACTTGGATCAGAGCCGAAGAAAGAATACGCGTCTTTACCTACGATCGAATTCTGAATCATGCATGCTGAAAGGAAGCATATTAGTCACACGATTGAAATCCCAACTGTTATTACTGGTTTTAGGAACAGATGATCAATGCTTCTTCCAGATATGTATTTTGGGGGCCACTGCCCCTCCCCCCGAGCTTTAAGAGTGTCTTTCCTGGAGACCATACATAATACGTCTCTAATACAATAATAAATAGAATAGTAGCATGGGAAAATAATATGTGATCCTCCAAATACTAAATGTGCCCCCATCGGAACATTTTTCTGAAAGAAACACTGATTGTTTTCTGTCAGCAAAACCAGCACATGAAAGTTTTTTTTTTTTTTTTAATTTTATTTTAAACCTACAATACTTAGTTAAGTTATGTATAGTTAGCACATTAGTTTTCATTGCTGATATTTTTGACTCTCTGGACCGAAGCTTACTATTAGAGCAGTTACAAATGTCTCACCATATTGGGACAACACCAAAAGTTGTTCTTCCAGGAACCTTGCTGAATCAGATGACAACTGTAAGAGAAGAACTACTTCAATGTTTTATTAAATTTCTTATCGTTACGAAAGAACCCCCTGGATTTCTTATCTTTTTCCTGTAATACATGTTTTATACAGAATAAGCTAAGCACGGGCCGTGTAGCCGTGGACTTTGCTGGAATCATATAATTCTTACCTTAACGTGAGCATACCACAAATAGTAAATAGTAATATATATTAGGGTGGCAACGAAAATTCACTTTTGCATTTTTAATGGTCTCAGGGTCAAATTTTATTTCTTTTTATCTCAAATGTTTACTACAAAAATTTTGAAGCAATTGCGCAAAATTTAGTGGTCGCTCAACGCATCAATAAATTCGTTTAAAACTACTAATATGTGAAAATTCATATATAAATACTATGAAATTCAAAAATATATTTGGAAACATCCTTTAGTATTATTTATGTTTTACGAATGTATATTTTTCAGGATTTATATTTGCGAAAGTATATTCAACACAACAAACTAAAATACTTTGATTGAGAATGCATTTACTTGGGATGAGAAAATTTCTTTCTGTGCTGCTCTGCAACTTGGAAAAGAAATTAGGCCTGATCTTCCTGATTTGTCAGTTTTACATTGAAGTTTTAAATCAGTGCAATTCCTCGTTCTGCCAGATCATTTACAACATGCAGAGCTTTTGCACGCTCTCGAACTTGGAGGAAAGTATCGTTCGTTTCCCATGTTTCAGGGTTTTCTAATAGAAAATTCGTGGAGATCTCCTGTGCTTCAAACAGTTTTCTAGTGTTTCCGACAACGAAGTCACTAAAGGCTTTATCTTTGTAGTTTCTTCATATCTTAAGCGCATGAGTTCTTCTTCACTTCCCTCTCTAAATAACATTGTAATCATGTCTTTTTTCACTACTGTGGACTTCTGTATCAAAGAAACTGAGACCAGTAGGTAGTTCGCTCAAATGTAACAGATGTCATGAGAAACTGTGCATTACTGCTTCTGCAACTTTTGTATTAACATTCTTGTAGGAATGAATGCACCTTAAGAGATTCAGGTCATTCCTTGGGGATGAAACCGCAAGAGGAGAGGAATACACTGAGATGACAAATATGTTGAAGTCCCGAAGACTTTCAGCTCACTAGATGTAAGGTGAAACTGTGACCAGAAAAGATATACGAGTATCTTCAGGCAATAAATCAATTACGCCATCCATCGTGCACGATGGTATGCTCCAGGAACGTAGAATGGGATACCACCTGGAAGAACTTCGCCAAGAAATGTGAGAGCAAGTTGTAAAAGTTCTCTGTAATCATCTCTGGGTTGATAGTGTGTCAGTTGCTCCTTGAAGAAAGATATCAATTCATACTTTACTGGGGTCAAAATCTCTGCGACAACTTCCTCCTGGATTCCATTGTCGTACTGCAGTTTGTGAATTGAGTTACATGCCTCAGAGAAACGTTGAAATAGTTTTATATGTGGACCCATTGAAGCACCGAAAACTATGTCGAACACACTCGCCACAATTAGTTCCATTGTGTGATGCCTGCAAGGGACCCTGATCAGATCCTTCTACAGTCCGTAAAGTCGTAAAGTCGCTAGCGGACGCTTACTCAAAATAATAATAATAATAATAATAATAATAATAATAATAATAATAATAATAATAATAATAATAATAATAATAATAATAATAATAATAATAATAATATAAAACCGATATAATTTCAAAATAGCGATATTACGGCTGATTGGCGCATTGTCGTTTCCGAAAACTGCATATTTGTTAGGGAAAAACATCTGTACCATAGGATGTACTTGGTCACTTAGAATGCCTATATATTGAATGGTTGTAATTCGTTCTTTGAAAGCAATAATAGGATCAACAAAATGCCATTAAATTGCAGTTCATATCAGCACAGAGTCATCGCCATGTTTAACGGTAGGAAAATTGGGGTACACGCCACTTTGGGCGTCCGTTATACATAAAATTGGGCAATATTACCTTATTCTGATCATCGGCAGTCTATCTTTTGTCTTTTCCGCACTACCGTGTTCTCGGCTGCGATTAGAAGTTTTGAAATCGAAACCTGACCGCGAATGTTGAGATTATGTGGCTTTTGTCTTGCTGTGATTTGATTATAGAAGCAGATCATACGAGATGCTGGTTGAGTACTGCAGTAGTATAGCTCACGAGAGTTTCAACAAAACGTTCTCTCAAACTCGGTTTCGTTTCCTATCAAATCGGTTTCAGCTTTCTAAAAACCGGTTCGATTCTTCGTTAACTCCTTTGTCAACGAGTTCTCTAAGAACAAGAACATATACTGGCTTCAGCGAAAATCACACTGGTTACAGTAAGAATGCATGAACAAATCCGAAACCGGATTCAGTGAAAAACAAATTGTCGGTTTTCAGTTTTTACAGAAACCAGTTTTCATTATGTTAATCCCTACATACATATTGTTTAAAGCGAAACAAGGAGGGCGGAACGAGGAAAACCTTGATTAGTTGAAACTGTACCAATGTGTATCTCAAATGAAAGAAAGAATTTAGAACAACTGCACTGTCTAGCAACTAAAATAAATAAATAAATAAAATAAGTATTAATATGTTCGCACACTGCATACGTCCCCTCTCATCGCTGAATCTGCCACAGGAAGATTTCTGTTTGTCTATGAAGTGATAAATTTGATGGCCTCATCTGCAGCAATGAACTAATTCTTCACGAAAGATAAAATGTATGCATCCATTTCTCTCATTCGTTCCGGGCATGTGCTAAAGTTGGTAGTTCCTTTATAAGATTGTACAGAGGGCGAAAAGCCACTAAATATGATAGCGGATCTTCCCTTCACAATGCCCTTGGTGATGATAAGTTTCATTTGTATGGGCGTCACTGCAATTGGTCATTTCTCCTTTCACAACGCATCCTTGACCAAGCATCATTTTCATTATTATTTCAGTTATAAATTTAACGCATTATAAATCAGCCTGTAGATGTTTTCTTACTTTTTTAAAAATTTTAACTTGTTAGTTTTGTTATGCGAGGGAAGAATAATATTGAATAGGTAGTTCAAAAATATGCAGAGACATTTAATTAATTAAATCTAACCAACGAAGGTATCAGGCATCTTATTAATTAGGTGATACGTTGCTACTATATGTACTTCCATTGCCACTGGGTTTGTATAGTACAATACAAAGGGTTTTCTGTTGTCTGCAGTAACATGTTAACCTATGCGTTAAAGTATGCTTGACAAAAGTGAGTAAAATGGCGTTTTTCGGCGCACTTTTAGTATAAAAAGTTGCTTTGCCTACGCGGCATTGTATCTGTAAAGACCAGTACCTTGAGAACAAAAACAATTCACAATAGGTCCTCAGATTCGGATTCAATATCTCCGATTTACCCGACCCAGCAATCCAATTCTACGAGACTGTTTGTATATCAAGAAAAAAAATAATAATCAGAATGAGGACTTTGGATTAGAAATCAACACCTATTTACCAGCTCTTTTCAGTATCGTCACTCCTCTTGGTCAATGGTTTTGGCAATTGGTTTCAACTAGATGAGGTTCTTCTAATTACTAATTCATAATGATTACGTGATGCAATTAGTGGGTTTTATATTATTTTGAAGATGTTCTGTACATGCACACGTTTTCAAGGGAAAACAAGGAGGGTGGAAAGAGAATAATCTCGATTAGGCCTAGATGAGATATTAGGATGGAGATCATACCAATATGCATCTCAAATGAGGCACAGAATTTAGTACAACCGGAAGCCGACTAAAGAAGTGGGGCGATTGTGTAAAGAATTATATAGTGAAATAGTCAGAGAAAGAGAAATAAATAATCGCGTATAACCGTGATCTACCAATTGAACCACTCTGATTGACGTAACTTAGATGCTGTCTTAGTATTTTCTTTAAACTTAGTCGAGATTGGTCAACGTTGGAAATTTTACGTAACATAGCTTGTTTATCTTTAGTTTTTCGAAACTTGAACAGCAGGATTTACTTAATTCCTGTTGCTAATCCCGTCGGTGTTAAGGGATTGCCCTCTTAAGACCAAAACGAACAAGTGGAAATTGTGTATGTTTCATCGCACATGATATTCATTAAAAGTTTTAGAAACAAGTTGTAACTTTGCAATATATCCTTGTTCAAGCTTTTTACCGATCTGCAGGATGATACCATAAACTTGGGTGGCCTCAAGTAAACCTGAAACATACAAAACAGGCTATTAATTGGAGTTATATGTTTTACTCATGTTTCTTTGCCATTTTGTCTTTCTTGTCATCCTATAATTCTTTCACTTTAAGATTTGGCTACTTCTTGTTTAGTTCAACATTTTGCCAAAACCAGTGACCTTGAACTGTCTACCATCATCCAAGCCAGTGAATCTCCACCTGTGTTTGTGTCGTCGCCTCGTTTGGCAATTGCGCACATTAATATTCTCCGCGGGTTTAAGTCCACGCACCTTGAAATAAATTTATATTTAAAAAAGGAAGAAGAAGAAGACAAATTAAGTAAAAAGATGTCCACCCATTTTTTGTTGCTGGTGTCAGGTGTCTCCTCTGATATTATATTATACACGTCTGGAGCTAATTTTAGTGTATATTGTTTGATCAGTCCTAAACTCGTTTATTACTTGATGAAAGTAATAACCTATACTTCATAATTTTCATTGCATAATATTTAGGGGCTTGTTCACGATTAGGGTACAGAATTTTAAATGATGTGTTCAGTGACAAATGAAGTGATAAAAATAAAATCTTTGCGTTTAACGTACCACGATTATGCCCTTTAGACTAAGGGAGCCGATGATTGAAGCAAGTGAATGATTATGAAAGAAATAGTGGAATGAGAAAGTGGGAGTAAACGGGAGTACGGGAAACAAAGAACATTAAATTTTGCGATGGTGGCGTACCAAGGTAATGGAGTTGGACATAGCTACATTCCTTCAAAATATTCTTCACTATCTCTCATTTCTAATAGTGAAGCAACATACAAACTTTGTCTGGAATATTATTTCATATTTACATACGAGTACCTCTTCTTTACAATATCTACATTTGGCGTTCTTTATTAATTTACATCAAACTATCATAGGTTGTCAATTGTATCATATGAAAATCTTAAATAAATGTTGTCAACTTTTACTCAAAAAGAACTCATAAGTTATGTGCAAAACTGATCTCTTCTGTTCCTGGTGTTCTGCCACAGCTAAAACTTAAAGTAACAACAATTGTAATAATTCTACGTAATTTGAAAGAAGTTTGCAACACTAAATGATGACACACCCTATGAGAAGGAATGTGGTACCAGTACACACCTATGGTGTTTCAATTTGCCACATACAGCGCCTATTGTTTTAGTATACTAATTGGAGGTGTACGCTGGATGTTGCAGGTAAAAAGTAATATATTTCTTATTCCTTTCTACTAATAGAGCGGCAGCGGGAATGTAAAATTTAAGTGTAGATTTCTTTGACAAAAGTAAAATATAATACTTTGTACCGTAGTGTTTGACATTATTTTAAAGATTGGGTATAATTGTTTATTGAATTCACTATACTTAGTGACTAATATTCCGTTTTGTTAATTTGGAGATGTATAATGCAACTGGCTGAACAAGAGTTTGAGGTCATGTAGAGATATACAAGGTGTTTCAAAACAACACGACAGCATTTGGGAGGTGATTCCTGACACCAAAATAAGACAAAAACTATAGACCAACCTGGGTGCACAAATGCTTCCTTTCGGAGTTATAAGCTGTCGAAAACATGAAAAAATGAAGTTTAAAGGTCCATACCTCCAAAACTATGGGACCTATCGTAGTCGGGTCAAGATTTCACTTTAGAACTAATATGTGCACTATCCAAAAATACATGTTTTAGAATCCTAAGGTACTCATGCAACAATTTTTATATAGGGAGTTTCGTTACCGGCATATCATTTGAAGTACTCAGCAACTACCTCTATAAAAATTGTTGCGGAAGTATCGGAGGATTCTAAAACTTGAATATTTGGATAGAGTACATACTAGTTCGTAAGTGAAGTCTTGGCCCGACAACAGGAGGTCCCATAGTTTTGGAGCTATGAACCTTTAAAGTTCATTTTTTCATGTTTTCAGCAGCTATAATTCCGAAAGAAAGCATTTGTGCACCCAGGTTGGTCTATACTTTTTGTCTTACCTTGGTATCAGGAATCACCTCCCAAATGTTGTCGGTGTTGTTTTGAAACACCCTGTATAATTCTTTCTTTTAGATGTGTTAAAAGAGATTAGATAACACAGTAGTAGGATAATATATATCACTAGTAAGGTTAATAAAAGAAGTAGAGGTAAAAGTAATATAAATAAAATTGCGTTTGTTGTTGTTTGTTGAGCCTATTTGGCAGTTACTATTAATGGATCTGACTGAGATTTTATGACAGCAGCTATGGTTGAATATTATGAAACTATAGTTACCGGAAACCAAACCCAAAAATTGTTCTGCTCCATTCAAAGTTAATAGCTAAATAATAAAGCGGAGGGGAGGGGAATGTCCTTTTGTTGGTTTCAATATGAACTAGACTATAAGATACGATCTAATGATGTTGACGAGAAACAGAAAATCTCCCAACTCAGTGGGATTTGTTCAAAGAGCAAGTCAAACTCCTCGAATAAAATAGAAAAGGAAACTTTTGATTTTTTTTTTTCTTAAACATATAGTTCTCTTCAGTTACTGGGCATCGTGCTATAACCTTTGACAGATTTCCGTTCTCTGAAGCAGAAGTCCTATATACCAATATCTACCTTTATTTGTAATGGGTTATCTCAAAAAAGGAAAAATCTAATAGTAAAATTCCTCTTTCCACATACCTCTTCGGAGTCGAATATGCATACAATGGGTGAAACTTAAATGAATAAGTCGGTGTATTAAAGTCTCCATCTCATATGCCAAATTTCATGCCTTTACAAAGTCAGCATCTACATAAATAAATATACGTATAAAAATGATGTTTTTATTTAAAAATATTACATGTATTGCATACTGCAAGCAGTGACCATTCACAAGGCAAGCACCCAGAATGTTTTGTTGGGAGGAATCCAAGCTTTTGGGAGGAGCACCCAATACTACAAGCTACTACATCTCTGTAATATTGAACGGGTATAATTCTGCATCAAAAAGACGATAAATAATTGTAAAATATTCCCAATTATATTTTCAGGAAAAATTAATAAGACTAGGTTATTCTTATATTCTAAGAGAAAGAGTACAGATGAATTGTAAGATTAAATTTTCATGCTACATCAATAATTTCCCTGTTAAACAAGTATAGTTACATTGAGAAAGTGTAGAAATATATGTTGAGTTAGGAAGTTTTGAAGGAATCCAGACCCGTGGACCCTCCTTTGGTGTGCCCCTGCCAGAGCACGATTCTATAGGCCAAAATAAAGCGAAAATGTTACATGATGGTATGCCCTCCGGGGCCCTTCAGCCGCTATGGGAAGTCAAAATTTCACAATGTGGCAACGTCGCAGATTAACTTGGAGCCATTAACATTACTCTACGAATACAAGAAACAATTGAATCGAATGCTACACTAATAACTAATGCTAGTCAGTCAATATCGACTTTAGCCCCCGCCAAGTGAACTTTGTGATGGACAAACACCGTGTGCGTGAGTTTCCTAGGGGTTCTCCCGTTTTCTCCCACTTTCTTCATTCCACCATTTCATTCATTACTCATCATCACCGTCTGCTTTAGCCTAACCGGCATAAACGTTGGACGTAAAACTAAAATTTCAATATCGACTTCAGCTGCCATCTGGAAAGAATCGATATAACTATTTGGTAAATTGGTAGACCTAATCTATGGTTCTTTATTTGTGATGGTTATATATATATATATATATATATATATATATATATATATATATATATATGGACTACGACGTATTGGGCTAGGTTAGAACATTACTTGGACTTCGTTCAATAAACGAGATTTTGGTGGACTTCAGATTTTAAATTCATACAAATTGTCTAATGTATAGGATATTTTGATTTGAGTAACGGTATTTGGAGAAAAAAATGTCGCATATTTATATACCACATTTTATATATAACAACAACAACAACAAAAAAAAAAAAAAAAGATTTGACTCACAAAATTCTCATCTGCATATACCGTAGATAGACAACACAAAAGACTTACTTTTCTTGGAAAACAACAGAAGAAAGAAAAACGTGAAATACACGCAAAGTAGTTTAAAGCGTGAGAACACTCTCACCCTTGAATGAAGTTTATTTAGTAAGCTAAATCGTGCTTTACTTCTTACTGTGTAAAATTTATATGGAAAGAGACTCATCTGCATATTCAAGGTTGGATTTCAAAGCGGAAAATAAAGGAAGCGGGGCTGGGTTTTAAAAGTTTCTTAGCATGTGAGGGAGAGGCAGTTTTTTTGTAAGCCTTGTCATTATCATTTAAAGATGAAAGCAGGAAGAATACACCGTTCATTTTCTTCTTTAGTATAATAATAATAATAATAATAATAATAATAATAATAATAATAATAATAATAATAATAATAATAATAATAATAATAATAATAATATGAAAAATGAACTTGCTAATTTTACGTCCCACTATTATG
The DNA here is from genome assembly GCF_964235325.1 of Thermobia domestica. Classification (NCBI taxonomy): domain Eukaryota; kingdom Metazoa; phylum Arthropoda; class Insecta; order Zygentoma; family Lepismatidae; genus Thermobia; species Thermobia domestica. The sequence goes on along the minus strand of NC_137457.1, from coordinate 212,680,199 downwards.
CCCTTTCGGCTAAACTAAACGGAAAATTAACCAAAATGAGTAGTTATGAAAAATTGTGGAATGATAATGTGAGAGGAGAAGTGAGAACCCATTTGCACGGTGCTGTCCACCATAAATGCACGTAGCCTGGGATTGAACCAGGGACCCCTAGTACTAGAGATGAATGTTCTACTACTGGGCCACCGTGCCCCCCACAATAATAATTATAACAAAGGACATGTTATTTCTTATTGGTATGAAAATTAAATTATAAAATACTTCTCGTTACGTTTTGATTGAACTTTCATCGTGATATGACCAAATGCCATGTCGATTCAAGTATAGAAAGTGTATCAGCTAATGAATTCAATTTTTAAAAAATGTAGTAGTTATTCTTTGGCATATAGAATTGAGGCCAATTTGTAACGTACTATAGGCCTGGCCGGGACAAAAAAAAGAACCATATTTACGGGTCATTATCCTTTTCCCCACGAGGCGACGATTCGCTGTAAATATGTAAGTCTTCTGAATCTATTCTATTCTGGGTATCATACATCTTGTTTAATGTGTCTAGGCCAATTGGGGTCTGAGATAAGAAATTTAGAAAGTAAGTACATGGAATCTGCATTTTCCTTTTTTTTTAAAAAAAATAAATAAATAAAAGAGGGAACTAATGGTGTTATCGCATAATAAAACGTTGCTAACCTGTCTTGATGTAGGTATATCAGTGTAGTATATCAGTATCCCAATTACTTCAGAGATGCGAACTTCGTTTTTATTTTTAAGGGAAAATACAAGCCTCACTTTTAACTTTTGGTATATGTTTAGTAATAGTAGTTGAGAAGTAGGTAGCAATATATACAGAATACAGTACGTACTACATATAGCGGATTCTTGGCATTATTAATATCTTTTGATATAAATTATGAAATGTAAATAATCTCACGGACAACATAAATTTGTTCCACGGACTCCTAGGGGTCCACGAAACACCAGTTGGGAAAGACCAGAGGTCAGTTTCATCCTTCCCGTTATACATTATTAAGAAAAATCACATATTTTTGAGAAGTTTTATTTGCGGGTCGGATGAAACATACTCGGGGGCCACCGTTTGGTCATCGCTGATTACATGTAGAGTATTCATTAGGTCATTTACCGACATCTTCGGTGATTGTGTAATTTATCCTCCTGCAAATTGCTTATATCTTCAAAAGACGTAATTAACCATTTTCGAAGTTTTATCTCTGCAACCTGATGATAATCCTTGAACAACTGAATTCACCATTCACATACTGGAAAGTTACACCGTTACCTTTGTTTTGAACGAGGTAGGACACAACGAATTTGCTTTTCCGACGAGGCAGCCTTCATATTCTGGAGAAGTTAAGGAAGAACGTGTACGAATTTGAGCCTCGAAAAACCCACGTCAGCGTCATAAAGCAGTAGGCCAGAACAAAAAAATATAGAAGGGTGCCCGAATATGGTCCACTTAACTTCGTTATTTTTTTTCTCAATAAGAAAAACTATTTCTTCGTGCGAATTGACTGAACTATCAAGTTGGGTGATTATTTGGGAAAATTAAAATAAATAGTCTGATTCCGAAAAATGACGTATAAAACTTTAAGAATTAAAAAACTAAAATGGTGCAAATGGGCCATATTGTGAACAGAGTATTCCCAATATGGCCCACAGGGTATTCCCAACATGGCCCTCTATTAAAAATATAATAATATTATGTTAATATAAGTTTAATGCCAAAATTTGTGAATGCAAGAGTGTGCTATTAAAAATGGAAAACAAGTGCAAAATATTAACTATTGAAATAAAAGGGTACACTGGAAAAACGACAAAATCCAAAAGATGCAAAATTGGTTCAAATAATATTGGGAATATTCCATGCCTTTCTGGTGTTAGTATCAGAATATCAATATTTATGAAAAATATGAGTACCGTAACATAGGTTCTCTTAAACCCTGGGGGTAACATGAACTCAAAACGAGGGGAAAACTTCAAGTGCTGCCCAAAATGGCCCACCGTGGCCATATTGCGCGGTACTTGACCTCTTCATTTCTGTGGTCACCTGCTACTTACACAATGCAATGGACTGCGTCACATATATTTTATGTTCACGCTTGAACATAGCTACATGGTCCAAGCATAACACTGATGAGGCTCTTAGTAATAGACACTGAAACAAAATATTACTTACCGTTCTAACATAACAAGAGGATTCCATTGACACTATATCAGGAGCTACTGCCGGTCACGCCACTCGAAAACAACTGAGCCGCGCAAATATGTTTTCACTTGTCACGAGGACATAGTTTATATTGCCGTCTAGTAGTACCAATGTAAATCTGCAGAGATATGGTGGGTGGGCCATATTGGGGACCCTGGCCATAATCGGTACACGTACCTTATTAAATAAAACTATTCCATTTAGACTAAAGGAGATGGGTGATACATGAAAATGAATAATTATGAATGTATTAGTGGAATAAGAAAGTGAGACTACCTGAGATAGCCTACAAACACGATGTTGTCCGCCACGAACTCACATATTCTAAAGCAGTGTTCCTAATCGGTGTGTCACAAAATTTTAGATTTAAAAATCGTCTGAAACATTTAATAGTACATATTTTGAGACAGGATGTACAAGCCAATGGGTACAACGGCAGCAACACTGCTCGATAGTACATAAAGTCGCTACTTTATATAAACTTATTGTCTTACACTATTATAATTTTTTATTATTATTATTTAAGAGAGTCGCGAGTCGTGGGCGTTCAAATAAAATCTTTAAGTTTTGCGTCCTACGGTTATGCCGGTTAGGCTAAAGGAGACGGTGATGATGAGAAATGAATGAAATGGTGGAATGAAGCAAGTGGGAGGAAACGGCAGAACTACGAGAAAACCCATGCACATAGTGCTTGTCTCTCACAAAGCTCACTTGACGCAAGCTGGGATCGAAACAAGAACCCCATGCACCAGAGATGAACGCTCTACCACTGAGCCACCGCGGTCCCTCGTGGGCATTCAGTGAAGCTTATTGTTATTCAGAAAAGACTGGAAACCACTAGTCTGAATCAGAAACTCGTCATTTGGAAATCATGGTCTCCCAACAAGTATTATAGGAGCGACTTTCGAAGTTCCAAACCGTTTTGACAAGGCACCACAAACTTAAGAATTTTCATGGACGATTCTCATGATTTCTTAATTTTCGCTCTCCCTCTTTTACCTCCTATCATATATTGATAATACGATTACTTAGTAGATAATTATTTAATAAGTTCTCCCCCTTCGTAATGATCTCTGATTATTGTTCTTTTCTTCCAAACTTCTGCTAACATGTACATTTTTCTTTGTTTTTTTTTCTCCATGTAACTTCCTTTGTTCCTTTGCATATTAAATTTCGAATACTTTCAAATCATTTCTAATTTTTTTAGGGCATAAAGCAGTACAAATCACACAAAAATTTGAAACAAAGTGATAAGAATTTAGGACATATTACTTATAACTAAGGAGAACATCATAATATTTAATGTATTTATAATTGTAAACAACTTCTAATGAAATCTTACTATAGCATTGAGTAGTGTTTTTGAAATTCCATAACACTTTCTTCATGAAAGTGAATACATATGAAAGAATAGTAGAACACCCACGTACACGGTGTTGTTCATCACAAACTTACATAGCTTGGGGTCGAACCAGGGACGCATCGCACCAGACATAAGCAATTTACCACTGAGCCACCGTATTCTCTTCCCCAAATTCATATTACGGTACTGTGATGAAGAAACATTACATGATACTGAAGTTAGTCTGTGAAACCTTGTGACTGAAAGAAACATTCTTTTAAAATATTAAATAATTATTTTATTTAACATTCCGCTGTTATACTGTTTAGGCTAAAGGAGACGGTGATTAATAAAAGGTAGACAGATAGAGTTGGTGGAATGAAGGTGTGGGAGGAAACTGGAGAACCCCAAGAAAACCAATGAACACGATGTTGTTCGTCAAAAACTCACATGGCTGGGATCGAACCAGTGACGCACGAGTGGAGAGCGCTCTATCACTGAGCCATCGTGTACATAGAGACATTCTTATAATGTACTGTCGAAATTTTTGTACTATTGAATAAGTTGGAACAATGTGATTTCCACTTTTAAAAAATCCTTTTACTTTAAAGCTATTTACCAAATATATATATATATATATATATATATATATATATATATATATATATATATATATATATATATATATATATACGAAGCGTCATTTGATATATTCTCAATTATTGCTGATATAGTAAGTTCTGCGATTTGTCTTAACGAAACATTTAATATGTATATATTCTTTATTTTGCACAGACTAACATTTCACTGGAGCCGAAATATATACGTCATGTGGTTGTACCGTTAGAATTTCAGCTAATATACGTGTAGATATTAACTTCGTATTAATTGTGTTTCAACTATGCATAAACGTGTGTATTTCTGTGGTGATAACATTAACTGAGGTCATTAGACTGTACATTTATATACCCAGGTATCCATGAAGTACTGTAGGATTGGAACGAACAATGGTGTGTTTGGGATGCAGCTAGAAGAAGCAGGAAGCCTTTCTAGTTTTTGTGATGGTTAAGGTTAATAACACAAGTTAGGCAGCCGCGAGCCACAGGTTCAATGCTTGCGGTTGGATTGAAACATTTTACAATCCACATGATTAACAGTTAAAGAAACTAAAACGCAGTCGCACATACAAACAAGTAAACTTAAGACACACTTTTGTTTTTGCGTACTTTTCTTATTTAATGACTTGCTCACGCACACCTAGTACGTATGGTTTTAATGGTTTAAATAACTCATCAGAGTGGAAACAAAGTAAGTTATCTACTGGCCTTCCTTAAGTAATACCTTTGTCGAACTGATTTAACTACCTAGGTAGATATATCTGGGCCTAACAATAGGCCAGTGGCAAAAGGCAGATTTGTATATTTCAATTAATCAATCAGGTAATTGATAATTTCGAATGTAAAATTTTTCTCTCGATAAATCATTTATACCTCCACTTCAGTATTTTCCGATATATATATATATATATATATATATATATATATATATATATAGAGAGAGAGAGAGAGAGAGAGAGAGAGACTATATATATATATATATGTGTGTGTGTGTGTGTGTGTTTGATAATTCGTTCCTTTTCGTATTTTGATGTAGTTCAACATGCCGATTGAATTTGAATTGATTTTGAGTTTAACGTCGCTTTTAGCAGCAAGGCTATATGAGACGAGACCTGCTGATTACAGTGGAATCCGAACCACAAGAGCTCCAGTCAGGAATCGAACTCGAGTCTCCGACGCCAAAGGCTCGTACACTAACCGCTTAGGCACGAATGAGCTCGTCGATTGAATTTCCATACTGTTGATATTGGTAACTAAATTTGGATAGTTTTGGTAAACCCGAGTCATATAATACTCTTGCAGAATACTTATGGGCAGAGTTCCCAGACTTCCCGGATTTATATATGTATTCCCCTGCAAAAAAATATTCAAAACTGCAAAAACCCCGGTTTCACCCCAAAACAAAATTAATGTTATTTGTACAATATATAAAGAATTTCACTTTATTAATTATCAATACTCAAGTGATAAAAATAACTTACACTCTGTCAGTCACCTTTGGTGACATGACGTACCGTATTATTTTATTAATTCTGATATTTCAGCAAGAACTAAGTGCCTAACTATGAATATAGTGTAAATTTTCATATAAAGTATCCTGGTTATTTAATCTATTTGGTCTAGGAATTAATTCGTGCGGGTGGACAAGAGATAGCGCAACGAACGGAGCGTCCCACAGTTTCGTGTATCCACACATGTGTTGCAAACCCCTGTCATCGCGTATCGTTCGTAGTATAGGGCAGTGAATTAAAGCGTCAACAACACCAGTTTGTAGTTAAGTGAACATGGCGCAATTTGTGCCTGATAAAGTGTTTTTGCGGGGTGTCCTGCTGCATTACTTTAACATGCAGAAAAGTGCGACTGAAAGTCATCGTATTTTGGTGGAAGTGTGTGGTGACCATGCTCTAGCTGAGCGAACGTGTCAGAAGTGGTTTGCACGGTTTAGAAGTGGTGATTTCGGCTTGGCAGACCAAGAGCGAGCTGGACAGCCAAAAAAATTTCAAGACGAAGAATTGACAGCATTGCTTGAGCAGGATTCGTGTCAAACGCAGGAACAACTTGCAGCAGCATTAGGCGTTGATCAAACAACAGTCTCCAAACGCTTGAAAGCCATGGGAATGATTCAAAAGATGTCACATTGGGTTCCACATGAATTGAAAGACAGAGACGTTGAAAGACGAAAAACCATTTGCGAATTGCTGCTTCAACGACAGAGCAGAAAGGGGTTTCTGCATCGAATTATTACGGGTGATGAGAAGTGGATCCATTACGAGAACCCTAAACGAAAAAAGGCCTGGGTGAAACCAGGTAAACCTGGTCCATCACAACCAAAACGAGATATTCACTGTGCAAAGGTTATGCTGTGCATATGGTGGGATATGAAAGGTGTGGTGTACTATGAGCTGCTGCAACCGGGTGAAACTATGAATGGAGAACGTTATCGACGACAATTAATGCGTTTGAAGCAAGCTCTGGCCAGAACACGACCAGAATGGGAGAACAGACATGATAAACTTATTGTTCAACATGATAACGCTCGCCCACATGTCGCAAAACCGGTCAAAACCTATTTAGAAAATGTCGGATGGGAAGTTTTACCCCACCCGCCGTATTCACCAGACGTTGCTCCTTCGGACTACTACTTGTTCGATTGCATGAACAACGATTTGATTGGACAGCGGTTTACTTCTTCAGAAGATATCGAAACATGGGTCTCTGACTGGATCGCTTCCAAGGATGAGGACTTCTTTCGCCACGGAATCCGTACATTGCCTGACAGATGGGCGAAAGTGGTGGCTAGCGATGGACAATATTTTTCTTAAGGTATTTATGTATTTTGTGTTTGTACTACAGCTTCAATGTGTGCGTACCAACCGCACGAATTAATTCCTAGACCAAAATAGAAATCTGGAGCTCTACTTATAGGGTTCGTTTAACCCATACTGCACATAACGCGCTTAGAATTTTTAAGTCATTTTACGCTTTAATTTGGCAATGAGTTTAAATATGTCAATATTTGTCCAGAATATTGTAAAGAGAGACATTAGCATTTTAATGCGTTGTCATGTATTTCGTGATAATTTTCAGCAACATAAATTCATGAATTTACTCAAATTATCTATCATATTACAAGGACCTAAATATGTTTTGCCTGTACCAGTCAATTTCCGTCACACTTTAAAGGAATAAGTAGCTTCCTTTTCGTGTCCTTACTGCACTGCAGAGTACCAAGTCTTTTGAATCAATTGTTTCAAACTTAAATAAAACAAGAAATGTTGCTGAATGGTTTAACATCGTACTCTTCTCTGTGTGAATGCAGGTTTGAATCATATGGAAGATCATGGTGTCTGAATTGCATGTTAAGATACAGGTCCATGTCTCATATAATCATAGGGATGGGAAGTTACATTGTATTCCAAAGAACTCAACTCAATGGACATTATAATGTGAAGCGCTACGGTCGGACATATGGTATTTGGTTGGGAAATGTGGCATCAACAAATATGTTCCGTTTACTGACATTTCTGTCTTTTTAGAGTCAGTTTTCTTTTTCTTAGTCTAAGTAGTCTCAAATTTCCCCACAATCCTGGGTCAACGCTTAGAAGTCAGTGTCCCTGCCGGAAACCAATACCAGAACCATATGCATCAAGGGGGCTTGCACTAATTATTTTAAAACACGGAAACATAAGCTAATTAATAAACTAAGCTCGTGCAGAACCTTGGCTGGAATCATAGTACTCCCCATTGATTTTAATAGTTACTCCATGTATTGCCATCATGCCTTAGATGTGATTTTCTGTCCCATCCCCAGTTTTACATTTGTTTAAACTATTGCGAAAATCAAATAATAATCCTATTTTTCTGTATAATCTATCTATCTATATAAATTTTCAACATAGATTAAGTTCGGGTCTGGGATGGTTTTATCATTTCACTTTGTTGGTGTAACTTAGGAGAGGGGAGGAGAATATATTTTAAAATGATCGAAAATGACGGATATTAGTGACGAATCCATAGTTTTCGGGGTTATTGAGATGAGCAGTGACATTTTCGATGCCGTTTAAATCCAAATTCAGCCCCGCAACTTGGGGGAGGGGTATATATATGATCGAAAATGACCGATATTAGTGTCGAATCCATAGTTTTCGAGATCGCTAGAACGAACAGTCATCCCTTTATATCCGAAGTGAAACGTATTCTCCCCGCGCAAAGAACGGACATTTTGCTAGTTACTTAGTAATCATAAAATATTATTTAATGAAAGTAGTTTGTGTTGTCGATACGTTCCCCATGGTCAAAGAATAAAAGCTAAAATCAAATATGATATCATAAGCATAAACGATAAATTGTGCAAGAATGAAGACAATCTAAATAAAAAGTACTAACCACCACACGAAAGTTTTTCGTTCCTATTTTTTAAAAATTAATTCACGTCGTTCTGCAGTTCTTAGTTAAATATTTATAATTGAAATGTGAACTAAATTATACTAAACGTTTTCCGGAAAACTTTGCCCGAAGAAAAGTTCCAAGGATAAATTACTTCTTACTGACTTTTTCAAAATTAAAAATAACTTAAGGTACTTGTACATTGTAGAGCTATTGATCAAATATTTGTTTATAAATTGTAAAAAAAAATCGCCTCAGTCGTTTTTGATAAACGCACCTGGGTTGTTTTTGAGAAAATCGTCTGAGAAACAAAGAAAAAAAAAGAACGAAAAGTAAACTACTCATTGTGAATTTTTAAAATGAGAAATCAATTTAAACTACATTTTAAAAAAATCGTAGAGTCGTATTCGAGAAAATAGTCAGAAAACGCACGCTCAAGAGTAAGCTACCCTTTGTATGAGATATACGAGTAACTTATATCATACTGTAGGTTTATTAATGAGATATGTATTTATGAAATATAAACAAAATCACTGTAGTAGTTTTCGAAAAAATCGTTCGGTAAGAACTTGCTCCAAGAGAAAGCTTCATACTCTGTTTTTTTTTTTTTTTCCTTTCTTCAAACTAATGACTTAATAACGTATAATAAGATTGTTACTTCAATGTTGATCTGTGAGATGTAAGTAAAATCGTTAGAACCGCTTCTGAGGAATTGACAATTTTCTACTTTCATCCCGTAGTAAACTATCCTTGTTTTCAGAGGAGATAGAAAATTCGAAACTACCACTAGAGCATAGAGAATCTTAAAAAGAACGAAGTTTAAAATTTGGTCCATATAAGTTGAACGGTATGAACTATTAAGTACTATTGCTCACAAGACAAGAAATAAGGTTTTCTCGTCTCGTTCTTGTAAATTTTTGTATAAGTTCCATCTACTCACAATTGTCCAATAATTATTTCTCGTCTTGTCTTGATTCTCGGAAAGCTTTTCTGGTTTTGTTTTGAAAATTTTCTCATTTTATAAATGTATGTACAATATTCTCGGGTGTTTGTGCAAAGGGTATTAAGTCTCAAAAGTTTATTTTCCAATCACTTCCAGATAAGTGTAATTAGAAAGATTTTTAAAAAAAAAAAAAGTCTATATTTTTTTATGTCTGCAGTATCGTGGCAAAAAGTGAAAAAGAAGAACAAAACAATGGCCCACGCAGCGGGAGATAAGGGGGCAGTTGCTTGCTACCGAATTTTCTAAGGGTATGTAATTCTTGGAAATACATGTCAAAACATGTTAATTTGCTCTCACATACTATAGTATTTAATATATTATGTTAAATGCTATAGTACTGTGGTTTATTTAATGTAGTTAATAAAGATGTGTGTGTAAATAACTGTTGTTTTACTATATATTATGAATTATGTGCACGAACGTACGCAGGGAGTGGGTGCTGGGGATCCGGACCTCCCTAAATTTCGACTTTTGTGTAAATTTAGCCTAATTTTAGGTGCAATTTTAGGAATTTTAATATAAAATACCCTCATATTGAGTTTGGACACCCCCGAAATAAATTCTTGCGTACGCTACTGATTATGTGCATGCGTGCATCAAAATGTGTGTAATCGCAACTATGAGTGTCTGTCGGTATTTTCCCTCTTGGAATTGGTCTTTTGCCCCCACTTTCCCTTGGAAATATCCTACGGCCGTCCCTGAACTAAACCGATGAATACTTTTAATGAGACCCTCCAGCCATGTCTTTCGTTCTCTTCATGCCTGTAACGAACCCAAACAACAATAATAATAAAACACATGATCTTCTTTTCTACAGCTCGTAAGCAACATTAGGCCTATAAATGCTATTGTGTTCTTTTGCTGTGCATCCTGAAGTCTTGTTAACCATTATGTGACAGAAGCAGTAGTTACTTGATAATCAGATGTAACTTCCAGCGAAGGGCCTAGCTTACATTTGGATAAAAAAAAAATCACAGAAGAACGATTTGCTGACCTAGACCCAAAGAACAATGGAGTGGAAGCAAAGTGTTTGCATTCTCTCTTGTTGTTTTCCCACCACGAGGCGATTGAATTCATAATGTATAGCTGAACCATGAGAACGCGCCTTCGTTCTTATGCTCATCTTACAGATGACCTTTTCTCATCGCTTTTCACGAGTCCCTTTGCGTCCATCGGCAATGACCTCCTATGATCAGAGGGAAAAGCTTGGACATTAGCCACTGATAAACATACCAGCTACATACAATGGAGGGCAGAAAACCTTCACTTCAGCGAAACTTTCGTTTACTATAGAGTTGTAAGAGCTTGTTGACAAAATGACACTGCATTTCCTTCCCTACTTGCAAATTTTGTTTTCGATAGTTTCTGTTTCCTATGGTTTTCTGCAAAATGCAGAGCTGACAGTGTTTCAACCCTTGGTAGATAGTTTATCAGAAGAAAACATTTTCACCACTTTTTGTTACAAGAAAACATTGGGGCAGCAAGTCACCATTGCAATCTTCGCTTGAGTGTTCTATGCTTCTAGTGTGTTACGTATTTATGCAATAACGAGGTTATGAAGGACAGGGAAAAGAAAAATAATGAAAAAGAAAATTAACGGATATGCAATTGAAATAAACAAAATGAACCTACTGTCGTTAAATTTTACTGCATATTTTAGCATTGGAATCCCGTTGTTACGGGCATTTTCTCTCTCTAGGTAATCCTCTTGGGAAAAATAGGTAATCCTCTCGGGAAAGCGAAAACCTAAGGTAGGGAATGGTCCATTCACGTTCCAAACCATCAAAATCAGTGTAGTGGTCGAGGAGGAGTTGGTCATCAAACTTCGTTATTTCATTTTTATTTAGATTTTGAGATCTTCTGCGTTTATAGGCCGTTAGTTTCAAATTCATCTTCAGTTAGGGAATTGAATCGTTTGTAGCATAATTTTGGGTCAGTTTGGAAGTCAAGTCTTAACATTTTTGATTTGATGTTTTCAATTTTATGTAGGTATCTAATATTTTCCAGATTCCATATATGACAAGTATATTCCAGTTTCATTCAGTTTAACGTCTCACGATTATGCCCTTTAGGCTAAGGGAGACGATGGTAATGGCAAATGAATGATGATGGAAGAATTAATGGAATAAAAATGTAGGAAACGAGAGTATCTCGAGAAAACCCACAGACACGATATTGTCCACCACACACTTACTTGGTCGGGGAACAAACCAAGGACCTCACTATCAGAGGTAAGCACTCTACCACTGATCCACCGTGCCTCCTTATTTGAGTTCCAATCTGACATTAGAAAGTCCTTTAGTAAAATTTTGTTCTTGAAAAGCTTCCGATGTCTTAATAATCAAAGTTAAATTTGTGTTATCTTTATTTACTATTGAGGAGATACGTATGTAGGTGCAATAAACGTCAGATCTTCCCTTTTAGCTTTAGGACTTAATTGAGGGACTTCGGAGTACAATATTCCACTTCAAAAAGTTAAAGCACGGTATGAGGAGGGATTGTTCTACATATAACCTGATCTGCAAGTCGAAGCTAGAGCTTCCAAATTAAAAGCAAAGCACGCACATTTAAAGAAACGCTTAAGGAAACAATTTACATAAAATTCAAAGCAATTTATGATTTAAACATGAATGTGTGATATAGTCTATGCCACAAAGTAAAAAAAAAAAAAAAGTTCAAAATTGCGTATATTTATCCTCAGTTCAGGCCTTAGCATTAAAAAAAATACGCATAAAGAACGAACAAGTATGGTATCATTTTTGTATGCTTCGTGTACATATGGAATTGCGTGAGGTTAGTTTAGGATTCCAGTATTGAATGGAGCATCTATTTCTTGTTTCTTGGCCTCTATAAAAAATAATAGCCTCGGTTTTGTGGAAGCAGGAGCCCTTGGCACTCAATTCTGTTGTTGTTTTTTACCTTTACTATATACAAGGTTGCGCTTCAATGCCTCAAGGAATGAGGAAGGCAAAGGAAAATAACTCAAACCATATTCCTTAAAAGACCTGAAATGGTAACACATTTTAATTTACTTTGTTCTCATATTAGAAATACTTTGTTTTAACCATATGTTTCGTTTTATTCCATTAAAAATTACGAAATAATTTGTTTACAAACTATCGGTCATCCTTGTATTTCCAAAATTGTTTACAAGAGTCCTTTATGACAAAGGAATAGGTTACAACATACTAACATGAGCTCCCTCGTGACTATATGGTTAGCGTTAGGTGCGGAAGCTCCGGTTTTGATGCCCGGTGTGAGCTCACGTACTTAAGATCTCACGTTAAGCTGTGGGTCCATATCTCATATAGCCTTGGTGCTGAAAGGAACATCAGACACATAATAGGAGGCATATATATAGTGCCATGGAGGTAGAATGATTAAGTGTATATGGTTTGCAGATGATACGACGCTTGTTGGAGAATCTGAAAGAAAAATCAATAAGATGTTAGAAAACTTGAGGAAGGGCTGTGAAAAATATGGGATGAACAAAATGTTCACAAAAGACAGAAGTCATGGTGATCGGAACGAAGAGGTTAATGTGAAATATATAGGTTGGAGGAGTAGAAAATAGAACAGGTGACTTGACTAGTTTTCGATTCCTGAGTAGTATTATTAGTATTTATATGAAGTGCGAACGTGAAATACAAGTAAAGATAGCAATGGCAAAAGAATACTTTAGGAGGAAGAAAAGCCAATTTTGTGGGACCTTGAATAAGGAGTTGAGAAAAAGACTCATAAAATGCTTCGTGTGGAGTATTGTACTGTATGGGTCAGAGACATGGACATTACGCAAAAATGATTTTAAATGACTGGGAGGTTTCAAAATGTGGATGTGGAGAAGAATGGAGAGAATTAGCTGAGTCAAGCGGAAGACGAATGAGAGGGCTTAGTAATGATGGGAGAGGAAAGAACAATTTTAGATAATATTAAGAAGAGGATGAGAAACTGGTTTGTATGTTGGCTAAGAAAGGCCTGCACCATGAGGGACGTACTACAGGGTATGGTAGCAGGAAAGAATTTAAGGGAGCAAAGGAGATTACAATTAATGGACGATATCGTACATTAATGGATAACAGAAAAGTCGTACGTGAAGACGAAGAGGTTAGCGGAACGCCGCACAGTGGTCGGAAACTTGAGAAAAAATAGACAAAAACAGTTTATTCCAAAACTATGGAATTTGATGGATCTCTCTCTATCGTTCTATACGTAATTGTCTTTTCTAAATCGATTGCAACTACTTTGAAAGTAATTCGAAGAGACCCTGCTGCAATACGTGCAGTTATATATATAGGATGGTCCAAAAGTGTTGAAACTTCTCGCGTAAATGTCAAATACTGCAAATATAACCAAAGGAACAATGTAGGGGAGTAATAAAAGTAAGGAGAAATTGGGGAGGACACAGAACAATGAAAGCCGCCATCTTGAAATCCATCATCGTGAATCATACATACATTTTATAAATTCAAAACATAACATGTTGACGCCTTATGTGAAATGGACATCGCTAGCCAGTACGAAGTTATGACAGGTGTTAATATGCATCCAAGAAGCTGTTACAGGTTCAATGCGTTCTCTCTCTAATTGAATGTGCAGCTAATAAATAGATGGTGTAAAATAAATGTGTGTTTGGCCTTAGGATACAAAATTAAAGTTCGCGGTTTTGCATTCGCACCATCTTTGAAAAAACACTAATACTTACTGGAATGTAATTTAGTTAAGAATTACGTTGTTTCGGTAATATTAAAAGATTCAGGATAGAATCTTGTATACTACTGCACTGACGTAGAATATACAGCAACTCCACATGACATAGTTTATCACTGCAATATGTATGATTGTAGTGGCTTTCATGCCATGGCTTTCACTACAAATTTGATTCAGGGATGAAGGGCAATCCAAATTACGTACCAGACAATATGCCTTTTCGCTTTGTAAGGCTCAGATAGCAGATCTCGATTGCGACCACAACAACATTGATAATCACGCATTTCCAGTTAGATAGGACTCCTCCAGGTGCACTTGGGTGCAGCTATTTCCAATACTCAACCTTTGTTCTACTCATGGACAATTTAATAAACCCTATTTTATATATAAGCAAAGATAAGCTTAGACTGTAGGTAACACTAACAAATCTATTATATTAATGATATGACAATAGATAACAAATAAAACTCTTCACTAAACAAGTATTTAAGTCCAATGTACTATCCAACCTCTTTTATTGACCTCAGAAACGACATAAAGATTAAAACATATCATATTGTCTGGTTAATATTTTACTGATTTTTCGGCACTTTTATTTGTTCATGTTTACATGCATTTTATAGACAGCGAAAATATACCTATGTTCTGAAACTCCGGATTTGGAAGTAGGAGATATTCTTATAATCAAATATCAATACCGATTTCATAGGAGACGAAGTTGACAAAATCGATTTTTGACCGCTTTTTCTCAGTTTCCGACCACTGTGCGCCGTGCAGCATGGAAGCTTCTCAGTTGCAGCAAGTGATCTGCCAGTCATGGTAGAATACCTATGATTATAATGATGATGATGATGATGTACCAATACTGCTAAAAATTAGTCAGTGCTTGGTCATTTTTTAGAAACGAGTTTTGGTCATTGTTTAACATGTCCAAAAATGTTCTTAAGTGTTTTATCAATGAACAAAAAAATGTCTAGAATTTCTCCTGATAGTGGTTAATTGGAACTGCTCTGAGAATGTTCAAAATGTACTTGAACTTCTAATGTGTCCAATGAGCATACAGACAGAAACTACTTGTAAATTGTAATGTGTAAAGTGCCTAACACTACCGTACTTAATAAACTGTTTCTGTGTCCGTATGTAGAAATTAAAAGACAGTCAGGAGAAGTGAATTACTTTGCACGGTGACTGTGCGGAAGAGGATAAATGAAATGTCAGTTTTATATTTCTTGCTCAATATTTCCATGCAAAAGCAAAAACTTAACTGAACATTCCTCGTATATTATAACTGTTGTTGAGGATCTGGCTTAACACTATAACATGAACAAGTATCTTTCATGGTACACAATACTAGGTTAACGTGGAAAATGATATACTGTACTTTTAACGAGAATTGAATCCGAGACAACGCGCACCGAAGGCATGAAAAAATTCGCACGCCTACACGAGAACATATAATAATAAAAGCAGTACAAGTATATGTGTATATAATGTTTAGTTTACAATATTAATGACTTATAGTGTACATCCACATAAGTTATTCTTACCGTAATATGTCAAGGTTATGGAATTATCGGATGATTTCTGTGTCACTCTCTTAAGTTGAAATCGATCTTCGTATGGGAAAACATTGTTTAACATGCACGTACTCGTTATAGGTCAGCAGTTTGTATATTGTATTTTACATCTAAGCCCCCTTTATTTAATCTTGTTCAGTTCAGTCATGATAAGAATGTTTTATACTTACCTTTAGTATAACAGTTTTAGTATAACCTTGATTCATTAATTATCGTCTGTTCTTTTAGCTGTACAGTTATTTAAATTAAAAGGTGTTATACAATGCTTCAAGTTAAGTTTTGAAGTACTGATACACATCAAGAAACAAATTTTAATAATGAACTTATGTTAGAATTTGCGAATTCATTTTGGAGGGGGAATCATTTTATTTATTTTTCCAACTATTTTTTCACTAGTTACTCTACTTGTATCTTAAGAAGTATAATAACACATTAGATTCTCAAAGTTATTTTTACACATCAATAACGTATAAAATATTTATTTTATACATCAGTCATACAAGAAACTACGCATATGTTGAGAATTCATTGTGTTAATGTGTCTTTAAACGCTGTTAGGCCAGTGGCGCACCCACGGGGTTTCATCGAGATCCAAACCCTCAAACTTCCAAATTCAACATGCATTTGTACACTTTCTCAATAAATAAAAAAAAAAAAAAAACTATATTTCTTTAACAGGGAAATGATTGATGTCTATACCTAGGTAGCATGAAAATTTGATCTTACACTTCATTTAAAAATAATCTAGTTCTAACATTTTTTTCTGAAAATATAGGTGGTAGTATTTTACAATTATTTATTTTCTTTTCGGATGCAGAATAATACCCGTTCAATACTACATAGACGTAGTGGCTTGTTATATTGGACATCCTCCCGTCCTCCAGAGCTTGGACCTCTCCAAATAAAAATTTCTGAGTGCGCGCACATATTAGGATAACCAGTGAAACAATCGTCGGGAAATATCAATAAAATAAAATGATAAGAATTTCCAAAGGAAGTTTCTCCTTAATTTTAAAAAAGATATACTTTTGTCTTTAAAACAATATATTTTTCTTATAGCTTTAGTGGTACAAATATCTGGATAAAAAACATACAACTCTTTTGAAATGTACCTATATGTTACAGCACGCAAACTGTGTAAAATAATTTGCAGAAGTAAGAATATTTCAGGAAAAGAGCAATACTGGAGATACTATTCAAGTAGATAATATTTAAAAATAATTTAATTTCTCCCTTAGTAATTGAAAATGACTAATATCACTTCTCCCTTCCATCTAACAGCCAATGTTGTTTCGAGAAGCATATACAACTACACACGACATATTTTATCTTCAAAGAAAAGTTTTTAATGATGCAGTGAAATTTCTTTTGAACTATTTGCTAATTTGTTCATGTTTAACAATAAAAATAAAATATGAATAAGAGTGTTTCATATCTTAGAGTTCGACCATAATTTATATTTGAAAATCCTTATGTTGACTAAAATTTTATGTTGTTCTTATTACGTTAATATATGTACAAAATCAGTGGTGGTGTAAAGCATGTTTACAAAATCGGTAGATAGGTACATTGTACAAAGTAATGAATCCGTTTATATATATTGGACAAAAGAGCGTAGAATAACAATTTTGTTCAACAATACGAATCATTTTATTACATGTTTTAAGTTCAAAGTTCGGTTGTCGTTAAGGTCACAAATATTCTGTATAGAAAATATATAGTTATGGAATAAAATTACACGAATATTATAATCAGGCAAATTTTAGATAGAAATATGAAATTCAGTACATTAGATAAATGATAGTTATAAGAATTCATTTGTTATTTCACTGTACTTACAACAGTGAGGTTACTTGGGAAGATTATGTTTTAATATGGAACGCCAGCTAGAACTAAATCTGGGATCATTTAAACAACGCGTACTACTGGGCTTTTCCGGAGGTTAAGAGCTCTGTATGTGGCATCATTAGTATGTACGTGAATCAAGTTTTCGTGAAGGCAGCGTTTTTCGATGTTAACCCACCATCGTGAGTAGTGTTGCCCACGAGACTAGAAATAAGACTGTCTCGTCTCGTTCTCGCAAAATTTGCAGAAGACTCGTCTCATTTCAATTCTCGAAGATTTCTTTCTCATCTCGTTTTGTAAATTGAAGTATACAAGATTTATGGCCTGATTTTTTCCTCAAAGAGTGTGATATAAACATTTAAATCACATTTATTATAGGAGTATATTGTGTAATGTCTTGCATATCTTTAAACGTTGATAAATGCTCTTCATGACGTTCGTACAAATTATAGTTTTATCAATTTATACGTAGTTTTTACTATATGAACCATGTAGCACTAAACAGTGTTTGAGATCTAAAACTTGTGTGAGCTAGTGTTGCCAATGTTAAGAAAAATCTTGCTTCGTCTCAAATTTAAGAATGCAGTTCTCGACTCGTGGGTAACACTGCATGCTGATTAACACATATCATCTAGTGGATATAATTATTTCTAAGCCCCATTGCTAAGGAATTTTTAGTTTAATTCAGCACCTAGACATTGTCCATCACATTATTGATTTACCTATTTCTATTCGTGAGGTTTGCATGTTTAACGAAGCAGATATTTTACAAATGCACAACTTGTGGTCTATTGACATTGCCTTAACACTTGAAATCACAGGTTATAAACTGGATTATGTGTTTCAAGTAACGGTTTCAAATGACTTCTGTTCATACAAAATAATAATAAAGATGGAAGTGCTTTATGCAAATATGTGATAGAATCCTTGAGTGGGAGGATGTCATGATAATGTATTACGTGTCACAGTCAGAAAGCACAATCTTAGCGGAGCAAAAGACACAGTCAAGAATTCCCTGATGCCATGCGTCGATGAATAAATAACAGTTTCCTTTTGTGACGAAAGAATTGTAAATATATAAATAAATAAATATTAAAGAATAAAAGTTGTATAATCTTCTATCGCCTTGGCCTTAAAAGCAGATTTCCGATTATGGTAATCACTGTCAAATGTCATTGTAATATTTCATAATTTAACTTTCTTCATTAAGAATAACTGCAATACTTGGCCTACCTTCAGTAGCTTTCAAACGAAGAAGTATTCCTTTGCGAGAACTCCAGATATGAGAAAATCCATACTGGCTTTCATACTTATATCGTAGCATTTAGGTGTTATCGTCTTGTCTTCGACATTTTGTTTGCTTGAAGATTAATAGCACCGAGGCTAGTGGAATAGATCTACAGCGTGTAACGTGCAGTTTAAACCATAGGACTTCCCACTGGGGGAGAACTTGATCCTCTGCATCAAACATGGAAATATTAACCACTGTACCAAAAACCTTTTTACCTTAAATCAGTTGTAATTTAATAAATATAGAAATCCGAAATAAGGATTATTGTATTCATATTCAGGGTGAAAATTATCCCCGGGGTGACAGATTTCGTCTTGGCCTTATTAATATGGCGTTTCTTCTCCTAGTTATGAAACATCCACTTTGGTAAGAACAAAATGTTATCATCATCATCAGAATTCTACGATCACTGGTAGATCATGATACAAACATGGTTTGAGAGTTTATCGAATCTAGAGCCCATCCTGTGTTGATCTTAGGCCTTATTACGGTCAGTACATAACTGCTTATGGCTCCACTCCACCTAATACACGGCCATTCTTGTGCGTCCCCAATTTCTTCATGTCGACTTGCGAGGACTGGGCAGTGAAGGTGGACGATCAGATACCCTCATACACGAAGCACCCCAAAAGTCCTTCTCTCAGTTAGTCAATGATTGAACCGAACCCAAGGAGCCCTCTACTAAAGCTTGGTTACAGATCTCCCGCCTATATCGGCCTCATATAAACCAGACCACAAATAGGGTAATGGGATACACTCGTTGCGCCATAGACGGAAGTCTAGATCCCAGTTGGATCTACGAAATGGAAAAAACTCCCTTAGCAAGTGGAATTCTGCCAGCATCTCCAATATGAGTCTGAGCTTATAGGTGAGCTTACATGCTCCTTTTGGCTCTCTAAGGCACCGTCAGGTATTGAATCGCTCGGTATTACCACAACCCGGCAGACACCAATCCATTTCTGAGAGCCCTTGGAAACCAGGAATGGCTTGCAATCTCACTCCTGTCTTCTTAAATTTGCGTACTGAGATATACGTGCACTACCAGATTCAATTGCACATGCTAGTCGACTATTTTCGGAACCAGCCTCTCCTGCCTAGGCAGAGTCACTGGTAGGTTAGTTCCAAAGTTCAGAAGTTTCGATGTATTGGATTCCTCTTCGTGTCGATGTAGAAATTATCCATTGTAATATCGGTCACCAACTCTAATATTCTTTGTTCCCTTGCCTTCTGCATCTCCCTTTACTTTTACTTTTTCTGGAAATTTCTTTCCTTGTACCATCTAGTGAGCATTTTAAAACTAGTCTGCATGTCCATAAAACATTGTGTATCGCAACTGCTTTTAGTCTCTCAAGCCGAAGAATTACCTCAAATAATAGCATTGTTTCAAGTATATTTTAAACGTTTTTGCGCGAGTCATGTAGTGATTTCTTTCTCGTTGTGTCCGTGAATCTTTACGGCCGCACCTTGGAAAATATTTGGTCTCTTAATCTTTCATTCTAAATACTACAAAATATTGTGCATGTCCTGCCTACCTCCTAAAATCAAAATTCAAATGATTCATAGAGGGCTAACTACTAGACGGGCGAAAATGTCCTTTCCCCGTTGCTACAAGTTTGGGCAATAAACCGATCTAGCACAATAAACCATAATTTAGAAACTGGAACTAAGGAAGGAAAGTTAAAGTAAGTTATATTTTCTCCTACAATTGAAATGAAACCTTTCAGTTTTACGTCCCACAGTTATGGAAGCTAGGCTAATGGAGACGGTAATGATGAGAAATGAATAAAATGGTGGAATGAAGAAAGTAGGAGGAAATGAGGGAACCCGAGAAAACCCACGCACACAGTGTTTGTCCACCACAAGGTTCACTTGGCGTGAGGGGGCATCGAACCAGGGACCTCACACACCAGAAGTGAACTTATATCACTAAGCCATCGCGGCCCCATATCTACAGTTGAATCGTATAGAATCAAAGGGAAAAAATAAAAACAGACCACAAAGTTTAATGCTTTTATAACATAAGGTATTGATTTTTGCTCACCCTGTACAGCTGCTAAAGTGTGCAACATTATAACATTCAGAATTTTGGATGAGAACATTCTCATAAATTTGTCAGGGGAAGTGTTTTCAGTTTCATTCTCACCTTCTCTGATTATTATAAATACTATTACTCATATTCCTTTTGTTTGTTTATATGTGTGGAATAGTATATTAAAAAGCTCCAGCTAATCACTTAATATTTAAACCCGGAAAAGCTTTTTGCCTCATTCTCTTTCTGTCTTTCAGTCTAACGCAACATGAACGCATGTGTAATACAAATTATAAAAGTGTCACAGCCAGTTTCTTCCTTTTATCCACTCTTTCGTAACGGGACCGATGAAGCGTGCTGGTTATGTGGTCACATTGAAGGCGGTGACCTGACCCGGCTGGCACCAAGGGCGCAGCTTTGTGAAGTTGTCAAAAGCTTGCTTGTGTGTAAATTATAAACCACTTTGTGTGATGTTGCCCACTTGTACCTATTACGTACAGTATAAAGTGGCTTTTATTTGCATTTGCAAGAGTTTAATAATTTATTAAAGTGAAGCAGGTAAAGGAAATAAAACAATTTCTCGCCATAATATGTTTCAAGGTTATTTTTTCATTGTTATTGATGAGGAGGAAGTTATATTGTTGTAGAGGAAGGTCAAGGATTTTCTTTTCTAAGTCGTGTTCATAGCTAATTATTAACATATTATCAGAAAAGCTTAAGCTAAGTTCGTCATGTGCTCGGAGGAAACATTAGCTAACTACGTACAATATATCCAAAACAAAGTGATTATAGAACCAATAGAAAATATATGATTACTGAAAAGAATATTTTCTATACGATTTTAATTTCCGCAATAAGAAAAAAATATACTAATTAATTCAACTATATTTAAAATTAGTGATGATATTTCTGTGCAGCAGCGCAAATATGTCTTCAACATTGGAGGGGGGGGGGGACGGGTAAGACCGTTCCCTTAATCTTTTTTTTAAGCGATGTTCAAAATTTTTATGAATTTGAAAAACAATGCTATGGAGGATGAGGGGAGCAGAGTACTCTTCAACATTGGGAGGCAGGCAGATTTGAGGTTTACTCTACGAGTTTACGCTCTTTTTGCATTAAACGCATTTGTGGCTTCTTCCGTGCTTGTTTAGCTTGCTGGTAACATTTCAATTCAATATCGGAATAAAGTGCTGCATATTACATTGTTTTATGTAAGAAGAAAACACTACTTAAATTTTCAACATCGTTTTTCTCCAACTGCATATTTCAGACTTACGCCCTTATTGCATCAAACTCCTCAATTTCATCTCACTTCCCTTTGTGGCAATCGGGCACAAATCATCACATTTCTCCCCAAAAACACACATTTCAAATCGGATTATTGGGGAGGACAGTCCCCCCAGTTCCAAGATTGGAGAGGACATGTCCCCTTCGTCGCCCCGGGATTTGCGCCAGCGTTTCTGTGCATGGTGATGCATGCAGGTGCGTAAAAGCTCCATTTAATCCACTATCCTGGTTTTGTCAAGAGCCCATTGTTATAAACGCTCAGGTTTGTTGCAATAGTAAAATAAAATTCTAGGGCTAATTGACATTAGGTTAACATGTACATTTTCCCATTTAATAATGTGGTGAATTTGATGGTACTGTTTTGGTAGCCCGAGAAACAGTTTTCGCAGAAGATACATATAATATTACCATTGTGGTTTAAAAGAAAACAATCAGCAATACTAACTTTTCTACAAATGTCTTTTTTTTTTTTTTTTTTTTAAGTAATTTAGAACTCTTATTACAGTGATCTGAATGTGATATAAATGCATTGAAAAGTTGGAAATTTTGAAATGGGGATGGTTCTGATCCCGAACATCAACGTTAATTGCGGTATGTGATTTAGCTATACTGTATATCTGCATCAAGATCAAAATGTAATTATATATTTTATAGCGTTTTATACAATTAATGAAGTGAATAATTTTACTATAAATTTCATACAACTGTGTTTAATAACCAATATTAAATTTTATTGCCCATAAATTCTCGGTTTATTGAAAACATCACTTTTGTTTCTTTCTTTTTCTTTTCTTTTTTTCTTTACTTCATCATAAAGCATATGTATCTTACTTAGCATTGCTATTTGTAATGAATCTACTATTCCTATAATGCAAGGATCTACGAAATACGGAAAACCTAATCATTGATATATATGTAAAAGATTGCACTTTGAGTTAGGAGCTCAGTGATAAAGAAAATAAAGATTAGAGCGGTTACCTCTCATGCATGGGGTCCCTGGTTCGATCCTAGCTCGCGCCAAGTGAGCTGTGTGGTGAACAAACTGAGTGTGTGGATTTTCTCGGTGTTCTTCCGTTCCCCTAATTTCTTCATTGCACTATTTCAATCATTCTCATTACTAGAGTCCGGATTTTTATGTAATATCAACCCCCTAAATACCGATATGTAACAAAAATAGCTTAAAAATGTAAGAAATATGTAATATTATATAAGAATATGTAATATTACATATGTTACATATTTATGGAAACGTAATATTAACACGCGTATGAATATGCAATATTTAAATGAATTATGAAAAAAAAAGGAAAATTTACTACACTTTATCCTGCTTAATGCAAGTCCCCCAATGAAGTGAAATGCTTGAACAGCTGAGACAGCCATACGTCACTGACGTGACTGATTGCAGGATAATAAAAATCAGATGCGAATGAAGGAAGATGTGAATCGGCTAGAGAGAAACAGGAAAGCCCCGAGAAAAGCAATGCATACGGCATTTGTACGTCAGAAATCTCATGTGGTGTGGTGTGGTCCCGTTTGAAATCTAGAACCTTTTACACTAAATGCGCATCCGTCACGGCCCAATCTTGAAATGAATTATACGCAATATACAAATTTAAATACTAAAAGCAACTTAAGACGAAATGTATTGTTTTATATATATTTAATTCATGCAGGGAAAAGCAGTCCTACTTTTAAACAATACCAGCTGAACTAAGATTGAAGAATATTTCCACTAATGAACATGTTTAATTTGAAATAAAGTATTTACAAAAGATGTGTCTGCAGTTCAACTCTGTGTTGTTGCACAATGGGTTACAAGGTACATTTCCGAGTGATCAGAAATAAAATTTTGTCGGCGATCGGATAAAATATTCTTGTATGCAGAGAATGATCTCTCCACATCACATATGGTAACAGGAGCGTATTTCAACAGGTGAATATAGTTGGGGGAACTTCAGGGGGAGTTCTTGTTTCACCACTGAAAATCTCACACACTGCCAATAGGTTGTCGTAACCCGGGTTTCTTTCCAGCACTACTGCATTTAGTTTCTTTCGAACTTTTTCTCCTACATCTCCACACACACCTTGCAGCAGTAAATCCAAATATATATATGAACTATCTATGATTGCCGTAGCCAACCAAAATTGCCGTCTATGTATGCGATATCACACGCTACTTTCGAGTCATTAAACAGTTTCTGAGCAATGCCAACTTACACAGCAGACTCCGATGGAAATGAATGAACAACAGGCTTACTTTTTGAAAATGTTCATTGTAGAAATGTACTGCCTGTATCCAAGTGCCCCATCGTGGTAGCACAGGCTCCGGAGGAAGTGGCACGTCTGGCAGTTGATTTCTGTAAACTTGAACACGTTGTGGCGCCTTAACAAACATTTTTTTTCGTGGAAGAAACTAGTTGATTTACTTCGCAAAAGTTGTCTCTCACCGCTTCAGCAACACGCATGGGCATGGGCCATACAGGTGAAATGAATTAAGTGAGGGTAAACAACTGTAAGTGCTCTAGTACATGTACGCTGCACTGTCTGTATAGAAAACGAGGACTTTTTCTTCCTGAACTCCTCCCGGCCGCAACACTTTAAGACCATCGTTTACAAAGCGAGCAATCGTGGAATGACTCGTGCGTTCCAGCAATTTGCTCGCAATAAGACAGGATTTAGATGGAGCATCTTCACCTAACTTTCTAGTTACCGATGTAAGGAACATCTGTTCTTTTAGAAAAAAGAAAAAAAACTTGAACACACGTTTCATTGGAAAGTTATCAAGGTAAAATGTAGACTTCCAAGAAAGAGTTTGACAAATCAGTTGGTTTAACATTGTTTTAGCAGCGGGGCTACATGAGACTTGACCTGCGTTTTAACATGCGATCGGAACCACAAAGAGCTCCCAATGGGAATCGAATCAGAATCTCCTGCACCAAAGGCGTATAACCATGTATTCACGAGAAAACTCCTCAACGAATCGAACGTTTTCCAATGATTATTGGAACTACTCTTGCGAAAAATATAGAGCTACTTAGATGAGTGTTCAGTTTTTGTTTACTGTCATTTACTTATTATTAACATTATTATACATTTTTCCCAAAACATAAATCGGTTTCAGCGTTTGCAAAATAAATAGTGATGTGCCCAAATGTTGCAGGAAAGATCAACCAATAGTAGGGAAGATCATTTCTTTCATATGGATTACAACTTATGCGAAGGTTGGTTCCCAATTCATCCGAATAGGAACAATGATAATACATATCGATTGGATTTAGTGGGTTATGTCAATTCTGATTTCCACCGAGCAAAAATGATAAGAGATATCGAGAGTCAGTTTCCTGTAATCAATTCAGCGTCCCAACAATAGGTACCATTTTTTCCACTAGCCTTCTATATAAATCGGAAGTGGTTCAAATCAGCCACTTCCGGTTTCATCGCTTATTCGCCATAGAACAAGGTGGTGCTATATAACGATAAACGGTTTTCTGCAAACGATTCAAAGTCTCAGAAGAACATACCATCCAAGGAACCCGCAACACTCTATCAAAACCGGAGCTGGACATTTACTACTCCTTCCGGTTTCTACTGATTTTCGTTGTGATAAATTTGTAAGTGATATCAAAATGCAGTTGTTTGCAATCGATTCAGCTTCACAAGAGTAGGTTCTATTTTCTCCCTTAACCATCTATTCAATAAAGAATTGGTTCAAATTAACGATTTCTGGTTTCAACCTTCATCGCCAGTAAGGTATAGCGAGCAATGGCTTTTCGATATGGATTCACCGTCTGAGTAACAGGTTCTATCTTTCATCTTATTAAGCTATTGCAACTAATAGTTGTAGATGTACTACTTCAAGTTTGAATATGAATTCCCATAGTTTGGAAGTATATCGTAGTTCTACAATGTTATTTCTCGTCTCGTGTGTAAGAGTAGTTAGCTCCGTAATCGCATCCCAATGTAGAATCAACGTCACAAAATCGTGTCTTTCAGCAAGTATCTGTCTGTGAATTGACAGATTGAAGGCACGCGTACTGGCCATAAGGGCACTTCTAATTACTATAACAAAAACGCAAAATAAAAGTGTCTGAAATGGTAAGGAGCCTTCTTAACGATTTGTGTGTATCTCCGCATAAGGAAACCTGAGAAAAATGACTGGTGTAAGAGCTCTGAAAATGATGTTTAGCCACTGTTTCTAATGCAAAATACTGTATTTGTAACTTGAGCGTGGTGGACACACACTAGTAGTGACTTTATTTATCCTTGGCCGAAATACTTACTAACCCGGAATCAACTTGGAAGAACAACAAGGTAATTGTTTTGAGAGTTGACATCCGAACAATTACGTTGTTTATCTGGATTCTGCTCCTCAACGTACATATCGTGTGTGTCGCACTGCTAACGGCAGTTCCCGTTTTGCCATGTATTGTTTGCTTGTGATGGCGGCTTTATGGGGAAATGCAAAGAGAGGGGATTCAAAATGACGTCATCGGAACGTTTTAACGGTGCACCTTCAGGTGACCTGCCGCACATAGAAAGGTCAAAGAAGCTTAAGATGTTTGCGGGTAAGTATGATCAAGTTTATGTAATTCGTTCCCTGACCTCCACATAAAATTAAACTTTGTCTCTGTATGATTACATTGTAATTTCATTATTGCAATGTCAATCTTGCTTATACTTTGTTAATTTATCTTCGCAAACATCACTCATATGCGTACATATAGAAAATATTTTCTACTCCAGTGATACGTGTATTTTCATTTCTCTATTCTACCGTTACATCGAAGTTTTTTGTGGCAAATAGTGAAGTTCCCATGTATTATAGTTTCCGCTATCACTGGTGTAAAAATTATCCAATGCAATAGATATTGTTAGCTGTTCTTCCCTCTTCTTATGTCATATTGTTAATCAGGTCCCTTAGAATTAAATTTCTTCTCAAACTGAGTACTAACCACTGGAAATAACACAATATAGTGCTGCGTTTCGGAGTAACTTGAGTTTATTTAATTACTTTATTTCGGATTTTATTTTTATGTGAATTTATAAGAAAAATAGAATCAACAGTAATAAATAGTGGACCATTAGTATAACGTTCATAATTTGAGGGCAGGGCTAACAGATGTCTCAGTTTAGCTGTAAGAGCCCCGAATTTACATCATTT
Source organism: Thermobia domestica (assembly GCF_964235325.1). NCBI lineage: Eukaryota > Metazoa > Arthropoda > Insecta > Zygentoma > Lepismatidae > Thermobia > Thermobia domestica. The sequence goes on along the minus strand of NC_137457.1, from coordinate 212,652,733 downwards.
GTTCCCTCAAAAATTGTTCGAAACCACAAATGCCCCGTTTTCCCTCCAAACCTCCAAATCATTTCTTAAATTCGTGCGATATTTAAGAAATGTCTCGTATTATTTATCAGTTTTAGTGAATGTTGGCCTATTATTTAATTAATTATAGTATTTAAGCAGAAAGCAAGTACATAACTATGACTATATAGCAAATTTTTATAGGATGTCCTGTTTTTTAGTCTGAAAATCTGGAAACTATATTTAAGTCTCAATGTTAAGTATCAGCTTTTAAAAAAAATCATGAAAGTCTAATTTAAGTCCCACGTTTACGACCTTTAGCCTAAGGAAAACAAGTGATTGATGAAAATGAGGGATTATCACAGAATTGGTAAAATAAAAACGTGAGTGGAAACTGGAGAACCGCGCGAAAACCCACGGACAGGACGTTGCCCACCGGCCTGAGATCGAAACAGGGACTTCTTGCACCGATGGTGAATGCTTTACCATTAAGTCACTGGACACTGTATCAATCGTTAGTATCAGACAGTTATATATATTGTTGCTACACAAAGCCATGGAAATATGATGCAAACGAAAAGTTGAGACATCAAAATGTGCTACATCAATGATTATAGTTTATTAGTAAAGAGCTATTTTTGTGACAAGAACCAAGTATATCTCTTTCCTCCATAACGGAAAGGGTTTTTTTTTTTTTTCGCTATCTCTTTATAATTCTAAGTAACTTCTAGGAAATTTCAGGTGATTTCTAGGTTCTCAATAAAGCAAACCGATCCATCACGGAATATCGTAGACTGCCGTGGAATTGACCACAAAGAGTCCATTTACACTTCATTTCGTTCCATTAGAAAAGAAAGCACTGTATGTCCGTAACATTTAGAGACTGAAGAATTAACAAGAACACAAGAATTTACCTGTATCCGAGTTTTGTTGCCTCTCCATATCTTAATAGTTGTTTCAAGCTCTAGTAGGGTGTTCTTAAATGAAAATTACACACCTAGTTGGTTTATAGCATTTGTCAAGAAATATTTTTAATTCATTGAAATGACCAATTAAAGCATTGTTCGAGTTAGAAGTCCAAGGGCAAAAAAATGATCAGGATCCGTGATACATTTAGCTATAATATTGGATTAGGAAATAAATATCTGTATGAAATTAAGATTTGTTCATATCATAAAAATGAAGATTGACTTCGTGAAATGCTTAAGTCCAATTCCCTGTTTCTTGATAGCAGTGCGGATTCAGCACAATAAAGTCTGGATCACATTCAAAACAAACTAACAGCTTAAGTAATCTGTAGAATGACAAACTTAGCATCTTTTTTAAATATCATTGTCATTATTTTTCTTCGACTTTTATTGCAGGAAATGCTACAATGTTAGACTCTATTGAAATTTGTCTGGCAGTTTCCATTTTGCTAAGCCAAAAGCGATATATATATGTACCTGTGTGTATGTATGTATGTATGTATATCTGAAATCGATTATAATAATTGTCTTGAACTTCTTCGTAGTTATATAGTTAGTGTACGTGCCTTTGACGCGGGAAACCCAGATTCGATTTCGGTGGAAGTTCATGTTTTCCGGATCTCTCGTTAATCTGTAGTCCAGTGTGGGATATGGCTGTTTTGGTGTAGGATGTTTCGGTGTAGGACGTTTCGGTGTACGGGTGTCTCGATGCAAGGACGTTTAGGTGTGAGGCTGGTTCGGTGTAAAAGTTCCAATATTTACACCGAAACGTCCACTCTTCAAAATGAAAATTATTCGTTAGGGAGAAATAAATTCATGAAATAGAAAATATAGGCTAATTTAATAAATAAAATAAAAATTAAATGCTGCTATAATTGGAAGGGGTTACTGCGAGAAGGTTGCAGACCGATTTGAAACACCTTTCTGTACTTATTTTAATGGGATGCTTGATTAAAGTAAGTCTCTACCTCCCACTATTCGAGGTGCTTATTTATAGTGAGTTTCCTTGCCTCTCACTAATCGGGTGTTTATTTATAGTGAGTCCTCTCGCCTCACTCTGTCAGAACTTCATATGTTATAATTATGAATTGATTGAGAAAACGTTTTACGGTAATGATATTCCGTAAAAAAAAAAAAAAAAAAAAAAAAAAAGTGTGTGATGTATAAACATTGTTTACACCACACACACCTTGTTACGGCAGTAACTGTGCACGAATCACAAAATGCTGCACAATCTTTGAAAGGAAATTTTCAAACACAGGTAATTTGTCTTCCAAATAACCGCTTTTATATCATGCATACCCAATAAGATTAGCAAATCTAGGAGAAGAAAACTGATTATGAATCAGCGATGGGATCTTAATTATGTTATTACGGAGATGTAAATTCATGCTATAGTTGTAGAGAAGGACAGTGTCAGAAAAATCTCTCAAGAAGTTTTTCCACGGCCTAAAGAAGAACACATCAAGAGGCTGAGTCCTACCAGTTGTTCCTGCAGGAATGGTTTCTGCTGAATATAGCAATTAAAAGCTGTATGGTGTAGCTACGAGTTATAGAATTTACTGACTGTGCCACCTTTCTACTGTTTGTGTCTCTGTAAACACTAGAGTACGTCCCTTCTGAATTTCCAAATTAAACCGTGTTGATCAGAGTTATAAATATTTTCTTTTCCAACAACATGTGTTGCTTCACATTCGCGACAAATGCATTGGGTCTGGCTTTAAAATAATTTGGCTATAGATTTACTTTAATCAAGCGTCCTGTTAAAATAAGCACAGAAAGGGGTTTTCAAATCAGTCTACACTTTCTCGCAGTAGCCCCTGCCATTTGTAATTTTTCTTGGCTAACTGCAGAGCATTTCAAACCAGAGGACTATTTGTAATTGTAATCATTATATTGGATCCGCCAATTTGAATTTTGTAATTTTAACATCTGGTTCTGAATCATCTGTCCTAAAATCCCCTTGGCAGTAAGCTGGCCGTATCATTTAATCTTTTAATTTAATGATTATTTTCTGTTTATGCTTGGAGGCCACCCCTAACATTCAAAGAGTGGTTTCTACCCTTAAACCCGCACCATTGCCGAAATAAAAAGAATACGTGTCGATTATTTTTTTGATATTCTACAAGTATGCAAAGTTCATTCAAATCATTAAATTACACTTCCGTAATTCTCCTTGTTAGTGCTGTTCAAATGGAACAAATAATTGGCGGACATAAAGTCAGAACAAAGAAAAAATACGCCGATGTTACGAAGAGACTGAGCAACATTTGTGAAAATTACAAATCTGATGTAATTTCATTCTTAAAAGGAATTGCGTACAATTTTAGATTCTGAGTTGAGTGATTTTATGTGTCTTTATTTTTTCAACAAAATTCCTTTGAGGTATTATTCAGTTTGTATATATTATTACTGTATCTCAGGAACTCTGTACAATATATTTATTTCTATTCAGAAATTACGCTGAATACTTTGCGGTAAATTTGAAAAATCTTTGAGTTTTACGTCCCACGATTATGCCGGTTAGGCTAAAGGAGACGGTGATGATGAGTAATGAATGAAATGGTGGAATGAAGAAAGTGGGAAGAAACGGGAGAACCCCGAGGAAACCCACGCAGACGGTGTTTGTCCACCACCAAGTTCACTTGGCGGGGGCTGGGACCGAAACCGGGACCCCAAGCACCAGAGGTGAACGCTCTACCACTGAGCCACCGCGTCCCCGCGGTAAATTTGATTTTTGAATTTGATTATTATTCTATAAAACTTGCCTATGGTCACCTCTGAATCGAAATTATTGTTACGAATGGATTGGTGTTGTATTATCATCGTGTCTCAATAACAATGAGACTCAATAACAATGTTAATCAGTTTAGATTATTGCAGAGTAGCTACACTGTGATATTTCATGACTATTCATTACAATCATATGATTAATACAATCAAATATCAGGCTATACACAGAAAATTTCATTCAATTTACTAATCGACATATTACATTTCATTTACTCCCAAATTTGTGTTATTTTCTGATTTTGTCCAGATCAATTATATCAGTCAAATAAAATTTGGTTCTTTATTATTATTTATTGTCATAACAATACAACCGGTGTCCTCTGAAATTTAAAATTTTGGAGTGAGATTTAAAAAAAAAAAATCCATATAAAACAGTTCAACAGGCAAAAAAAGACCTTTTTATAGGTTTTCCTTTAATCTTTCCGTTAAAGCCTCGTTAACAGAATGTTTTGTTAATAAATAAACACGATACAATATTTACTGTGATATTATTATTCTTTGATAAAGAAAATTGATTATATCATTATATCGCTTAGCTCATCTTTGCTTTTTTGAAAGACTTAAAGATAATGAAAGATATTTAAAATATGGAAAGTGAGCCATGTAATATTTACTGCGGTTATACTATGAGATATTTATGATTAACATAGAACGGGACGTATGCGAGAGATATCGTAGTCATAGCAATAATTAACTTTTTTTCTTAGAAATTTAGACATTGATAATTTTTACACTAATATTTGTGAACATTTTGTTTATGGTGAAATGACAATAAAGTTTTGGGGAATGATTATAATGTGTGTAAGTTTGTGTTGATTTGTTTGTTGAAACTTTCCAAGTACCAAATCAATACTAGGCATTGATAAAAATGAAATGAGTACATACTTTAGACTTATGATATAAAAGGAAGGATATTTGGATTATACAAGTTCTGTACATTAATTAGGTTTGGTGTCAGCTCAGGTACGATGTTTTCTTTTTAATGAATTTTGCGTCACAAGTGCTATGACTTAGGAAAGCTAAGTCGTTTTGCTTTTTGTTTAATGCTGAGGTTTATTCACTTACTGTACTCTTGGTGAAATAGTAAGTACGTGTACCTACGAATATATTTCTCTCATCATATTTATCAATGCATGAACTCACACAATGGTTAGTTGACTCTAGTACGTGGGAAAAAAAAAATTATAGACAGAATTACATAGCATTTTTTTTTTTTTTTTTTTTTTTTTACAGATAAAGAATTCAGAAGTTAATTACAATTTAGTTCTAAACTATCTAAAACTTTCTTTCACTGTCTTTTGTAAGTTAGTTTGAAGACTAATAAACTAAACGTACAATCGCAGACAAAAATTTAATAAATTAGTTTAACGAAGTCCTTGACACTAAAAAACACTACTAAATAAACTACTAGTCATTTTCAAATCTTTTCTTATAGACCAGAAACTTAGGTGTGCAGATTATGACGTCATATGTGTTGTGCACCCAAATTTTCATAATATATGAAAGGCCTTGAAAACAGTTATTAGTACATATAATAGCACTTAGTAAATACTACCTGGGTTACTTTATTCATTTTCGATATTCTTCGTTGTGTTCAAATTACTCAGTAAAATTCAAAAAAGTTGGGATGAGTAAGCGATATCATGCCGAGCCTCAATGATATAAGTTCTTTATATCAAAGAATAGTAATATCACAGTAAATATCGTATCGTGTTTTTTTGTTAACGAAACTTCCTGTTACCGACGCTTTAACGGGAAAGATTAAAGGGAAATCTTTTAACAGAAAATTGACTTATTTTTTGAAGGAATTGGACAATCTCTTCAGGCGAAATTACATTATTATCCATTGTTCTTGAGAGTATATATGTGGATTTTTTCTACGTATCTCTCACACATAATACCAATCGATTTGCACACATCAAGTACTTCAAGCTGCTGAAAGAACCACTCCAGGTGAATATCCTTTGAGATCGTTATAGTAAGAATGATTTCAAATAACAAACCAAAACATAACTTTGAACATTACTGTTTTTCGACTCTTAAAGAGAAAATGATCCATATCATAAGAGAACAGTTGAATAACTTACTGGAAAACTGATATTGAAAGGTTAAATTGTGAATTCTAAATTATAGTATTTTTTAAATTTAAATCAAGATGGTGATAAACATCACAATCACGATTGCGCATTAGTTCATCTCAACTGCTTAACTGGTCTTGGGAGATAATTGTTCTAACTGTAGCTTTTTTTTTTTCACAGTCTTCATGATAAGGTGGTGCAGGAATCAATGCGTCTCAGATATCGTTTTTTATTGCTTTTTTCCGTTAAACAATCACTATAAGTAATAGCCTTCCGTTTCAACTGAATACAAATTTCTCTGTCAGATTTGATCTAAAATTTAGTCTACCTTAATAAAAAAAAAAAAAAACTTGTTGGAAGATTCTAAACTATTCACTATACGCTTTGAATACTACATTTCTCTTTATGGAGAAAGCCACGAGTTCTAAGCACATATGAGTTTACGTAAATTACATATTTTCTATTATGTTTGTCCGAACCATATTAAATCATAAGTCATATATGCTTCTACGGGCATTCTACTTGAAAGAAGGTTTTCCACCGTTTTTCTATAACTGTAATGGGCACATAGATTGATACGGCAGGGCTAGCTCTTCGCTCATAGTTAATAGTATTGATAACTGGAAATTAAGCAGCTAAAGTTAAATAATGAATTTAGAATTAGATTAGGGGTTATCGTTTTAGAGACCCACAGGCACACTCAGTAATACGTAGACTGAGTGATATGACCGAAACAGATTAGCTTTAAATAGGTACGGCTTTAGGGAGCAGGTTGAATCAGAGTATTATTTAGCTCGTTCCCATGCTTCTTATCCATCATATATAATGTTTTCTGAAATTTGAAAGTAAAGTACAAATAGTTGTGCTATCTCCACTCAGTCGAGAACTTACGGTTGTTAGGTTATTATTATTATTATTATTATTATTATTATTATTATTATTATTATTATTATTATTATTATTATTATTATTATTATTATTATTAAGAAAACTAGCCACTCGAAGACTAGCGACCTCTTAGAAAGGTACATCTTCCTTCAAAGAAGAAATACCATAAAATAAGTGGAATAAGTGAAGCAGGAATCTCGAGATATTTTATTTTAAGCTGCTCTAAACATGATGAATTAAGGGAGAAGGAAACTGTTAACATAGAAGTCATTGTGTAATAGATGGAATTACAGATTATGTAAGATAGGTGGGTACGTAAACGATTAACTTCCAGAAGATAAGTATCAAGATGATCATAAGATGACATAATAAAGTGTTAAGGAATATGTAGGGTGTAGTAGTAGCGTAGGTAGGATGGAAACAGTGATTTAGTGCATGGTTTCGGGAAACAGAAGATTATGATGTGCAGTGTTTCTTTCAGAAAAAATGTTCCTGGGGGGAGCACACTTAGTATTTGGAGGTGCACATATTATTTTCACACGATACTATTCTATTTATTATTATATTATAGACGTTTTATTTTGGTCTCCTCAGGGGGGCACTCTCAGAGTTTCGGGGTACGGTACCCTCAAAAAATATATCTGAAAGAAACACTGATGATGTGGATAGTATTCAGAAATTAATTTCGAAGGACTCGAAATGGAGTTAGAAAGGATATCAGAGAATGTATGTCACTACGACTGGGTATTTTAATGTATCGCGGAAAGCGATACAAAATGTGTTCTATTCGAGAACTACGTATTGTAAAGCCACACGTGAGCAATGGCCTAAGAAACTCTTTACGTATATTTGGGATAACGTGTGATTTTAAGCTCTAGGTTCTTTCTATTAAACTTTCATATGAATTAAGACTATTTTTCGGTAGTTTGACAGAATCCAAGTGAATATCCACTGTAGATACTGGTCAAATACAATGCCCAAGTCATATTTGACTATTGTAATGACCTTTGTTAGAGTATCGTTAACTCTTGATTAGAGAGGGCTTTTGGCGCACTTCGACACTCTTATCTGGAGGTATGACAACTTTGATTTTAGTCCAGTCAATATATACATTAACGCGAAAAAAAAAATCATAACAAGCTAAAATTTTGTACATGCCTTTGGGAAGGTGTATATAACAACATACTGAAACTCCGGAAATATTCTGTGACGGGTTTGGCCGCCATATTGGAAAATGGCCGCCAAACCGTGTTTTTTTTAAAAAAAAGTAATAACTGGTTCTCACTTTAATGGCTATAACTCACCTCATATTTCCACTATTGATGTTACTTCTTTCGAATAACAAAGGACTACGCTTACAGACAGATATCACACTTACCAGTTTACTATACATGCGGGAAGTAATGGAGCAATTCGGTAGCATCTTTCTAGAGCTTGTGGTTTCCGGGATATCATTGTCAAAAGAATTGGCCACGGCTGTATAAACTTTTCTTGGCCACAAACATATAAACTTAGCATATTCATATATATGTTGTTCAAGGATAACACTATATCAATCGATAGATAACCTTAAGTTGAATAAAGTGACATGCTTGAGAATAATTCTTATTAATAGTTTTTGAGAAAATCGAGCACAATTAATTTTTTACAGTTTTAAAAATAATGTAATTCGTTGTCAGTAATTATTGACGGTTTATATTCTGCTCAAGCAAATTGTTTCTATTATTGATTGTCTTCTCTTGATAGTGAAACACATACTCCTGATAGCCATACAAATACTCTTTAACGATTACACCCATTCAACTTGCAAATTATAATATTGTAGACTTAAACAATGAACCAGACAAGACGAAAAAATCGCAAGAACATTTGACTAGTTTGCTGAATAGTATTTTGTAATTGCAAAAAATTTTGCAAAGAAGTTTTAACATTTTTACTTGATTTTTGTACTGTCTCGAAAAAGAAGAAGAAGAAGAAGAAGAAGAAGAAGAAAAGAATAGGCAAGATCTAAAAGCAATATAAAGAATGAAAGCTAAAACTGAAAAGATTTTTTTTCTGTTTTTCCTACAGTATTCTTTCTCCCTTTGTATATATTTGGAATGTCTTCGTGAAAAAAAGAAAACAGTAAATGAGAAATAAATCCGTTCTTCAACGAATTTATAAAACGCGTAAGTAAATAAACTGCTTTGGATTCCGTCTTAAGGCTCCAAGCGTGCGTAGCCTGTAGGTTAATTTTCATCTTTAATCACAGTAAACTTACCTGTAATTGTTTCAGCGAACCCATCTTCTTGGAATCAACAAAGGAAACAATTAATCTATAAAAGTTAATTTCATGTTTCACTTTTTTCTTTTAATAAACTGCAATCTGGTTTCTGGATGCGGCTAAGTTAAAAGATTACCTGTGTTTCCGTTTACAAGTTTTTTTAAATTGCATCGTGTAACTAAGAAAATTCTTTCATATTCCCAGCAAATTTGATTTTAAGAAATCATAGAGCATCCAAAATATAGTAAAACGCACAGTATGAGAAATTCTACTACCGAAGAGACAGCGTAATCGTCTGCATAAGTTAAACAAGCAAGAATATACATATACAAGTATTTGCAAGTTATATTTCGCACAAAAACATATAATAATTCTGGTATCGATGTCAATGTTGCTACGCTACTTCGAGTGTAGTCATTTTGTGCAGGAGTAAGCATGGGGTTAAAAATTCTTGCAATGATGCGAAGTAAGGGAAGGCATACATTGAATACACACATCTTCTGAATGTAACATTACATTTCTGGAAAAAAAAAAGAAAGAAAGAAAGAAATCAAACAATGCTTGTAGAAATTTACAATAAGAAGTACGTAGTAAATTAATGAATTTCATATGCTAAGAAAAAATATTCATCAAGTAGTGACAGACAAAATTTAACGACATATAATTTCCAGAACAAGCTGGTATTAAGAAAAATTGCATATTACCTTCTACTCAAACCCAAAAGTGTTGAAAAGTAAAAATTTCGGTTAAATATTTGCAGTTGTGATGCACGAATTGGCACTTTAGAATATGCTATTTGCAGATGACATCGTACTGGTGAATGAGACCAGGGCAACACTGCAAGAGAAATTAAATACCTGGAGAAAAGCAGAGGTCAAAGGACGTAGAATTTGTCAAGTCAAACAAAACATTTACATTATCCATTCAGCAAAATGTAGTGGAAAATACAAGAATACGATCGGATGAAGGAAGAGGTGGTAATGACGAATAAATTCAAATATTTGGGATCAATACTACAGGAAAGTGCAGGATTACAATAAGATGTAAACAGCAGAATTAGCAGCTGTTGGACAAAATGGAGAGAAGCGGCAGGAGTATTGTGTGACCGTGGGACACCAATACGCCTTAAAGGAAGAGTTTACAAAACAGTAGTGAAATCTGCCATATTGTCGGGCAACGAAGAAGAGAGAGGAACAGAAGTTGCATATCGGGGAAATGAAAATACTAGTACCTGTGTGAAGTGACACGGAAGAACAAAATTCAGAACGAAGTAAGATGAGGAACAGTAACGGTGAGGCCAGTAGTAGGAAAACTGCAAGAATGTAAACTTCGATGGTTTGAACATTAAAGAAGAAGACCTTTGGAATACGTAGCTCACCGAGTGGATCTTGTAGAATTGAATAGGAAATAAGCACGAGCCTGGCCGAAAAACTAGGGAGATTGTGTGAAGAACGATAGGGTGCTATATGGTATCATAGTGATACGCGATAGAAACACCTGGAGGACATCGATGCGAAAAGCCGATCCCAACTAACTAGGAAAATAAAAGTTTAAAAAGGGAAGTGAGGGAGGATTTTTTCGCTGCTATAGTAAGTCTAACAACGCTATAGACCAGCGTTTCCCAACCGGTGTGCCGCGGCACACTGGTGTGCCGCGAATGGGCCGCTAGTGTGCCGCGAGGAAATCGAAACAAATTATTAATTCTATAGGAACCAAATTGCAAGATATAGGGGAAAATGTATATTTGTATTTCACATTACTATGAACCTCTACTATAAATCTACAATTTTAAGTTTCATACTGTGTTACTTTTCTGTACATTTTTAATGTTGAAAAACGTATTTATCATTGTCATGACCATTATTGCTTCTTTATTGTTGCAGACTATTTCGTAACTTGAAATTTTAGCATATCATTCAATAAATTCAACAGAGCAAACATGCATACAAATTACCTACATTTGGTTTTTTAAAAGTATAGGAGATTTGTTTATTTATTCGTTATTTACTGATCTTCCCTTTTAGTTAAAGGTTAGATACAGTGTTCGAAAGAGAAAGTGGATTTTTAAAAACCTGAGTCGTATATTTCATTGCAATTGTTTTCTATTTTAAAATTAGAATGAAAAATAAGCATAATGAATTACCACGGGGGAAAATAAGTGATCGAGTTTTCTTCTCTGTAAGAAGGAAATCAGTAATCACATAAAAATACCACGGTATTTTATATTTACAAATAATATAATATGGGTGTGCCGCGAGAATTCAAGTTACACATGTAGTGTGCCGCAAGTTGAAAAAGGTTGGGAAACGCTGCTATAGACCTTCTGTTTCTTTCTTTCTTGCTTTTTCTTTTTCTTTATTTCTTTCCTTCTTTCTTTTTTTATAATCTGCATTTCCACTCCTACTGTAGAATGAACACAGGTCCTTCTGCAATGTAATCTTTCAACCGCATTAGTTCTTCAATTTCTACACGGGTACAACCTTTACGAATTCTCAAATTTTTTTCAAGAAATTTGATATCTTCTCCACTAAAATCATCATCTTGTTTACACACGCTAATATCTCAACTTCCAATAAAACTGAGTATGTAATTTTTGTTAAAAGCTCTTTACGGTCGATTTCTGCTCCTATCAAAGAAGTATGTACTTTAAAATAGTTTTTATTCTTGATTTCAAATAAGACTCATCCTATACTTCCATCAACGTATCCACGTCTGTTTATTAAGTGAAATGTTTTTGTTTTCGTGTGCGTTAAAAAAATGCAAGTACGTGTGTGAGTCTCCTTTCCCACGGCACAGTGAACTGGTGTGGGACAATGAAGAGGTGTGTCTTGTGAAAAAAGAATGTATAGAGGAAGATGTCGGCAAAAGATTAACAGCAATGGGTAACGGGTTCGTTCATTATGGAGTTATGTGGCTTCCTTTTTTATACTTTTGTTAATTTCATCAGCAATCACCAACAGTAGGTAGTTATTTATTACAAGAAACACAACAAAAGGACAAACATAACTTCTTTATAATTTTTACTTAACACTTTCCTCGCCTTTTCATGGGTTTCTTTTCGCTCTTCAGTTTTTCTCTATTGTTTGGAAAACTTTTAATGTTTCGGAGTCCGTTTTTTTACATCTTGTTATGTATCTACTGTACATTCATAAAAGAAATACATTATGAACTTTAAAGTAACGGTTGCAGAGTGACTATTTACTCATATTTATAAACATTTATCATCCAATAGGATATAACTATTCCTTTCTCAGGCTAATTACTTTTTTGAATAGTCAATTAGAATACCGAAAAATTTCCATGCTAGGTAACAGCTTTCAAAATACAGCGAACTAGCAATAACTGTTTCATACAGTATAGTAGATGTGATTTTAGTGCATAATGACAAGGCATAGCTTAAAGATTCAATACATTTTTTCAATAACATTCTTCTCTTGAGATTTTCGAGATTGAAAATAACTTTAAACAAAGAAACGCTATTTAAAACAGGTTTTTGGTTTATTTATATTTACAATTATTACTTCATATCAGGGTGGGAAAAAATCATGATTTAAAAAAAAAATATTTTTGTTGATTTTCTTATTTAAATCGATTTTTTTGATTTAAATCAAATCTTTCTCATCGTATAAGTCGCGAACTAAAAAAAACATTAGGAATTAGTATTAAATGTTAATTAGACCTATGCCATTTAAGTGAAAGTATTGGGGTTGAATTTTGAATTAATCCCCAATCGTTAACCCATTTCAATCCCAAACAATGTTTCTTCAGCATTAAGGAAAACGTACAGCAACGTTTATCAATATGTCACATTTCTTTTCACGAAAGTCACTGATATTTCGCAGGGGTATATTAAAAAAAAAATCGGAACTAGCTAGCAGCACGAAATACATATAAAGTACATAAATTTCGCCTAAAATTAAACAACTAACTCTTGCCACGTTTACAAAAGCTCTCCATTGACTCCTATCCTTAGCCAATTGGATCCAGTTTCTACTTTGTATTTCTATTTCTGCGAGATGCATCTTAATATTGTCCTCCCATCTGCCTAGGTCTTCCTAATGATCTTTATCCGATTGGTTTTCCAGTTAAGACTTTGAAAGCGTTCCTACTTCCTTCCATCCGGGCTACATGATCTGCCCACCTGAATCTCCTAGACTTCATGACCTTAACAATGTTTGGTAAACCGTATAAATTATGTAGTTCCTCGTTATGAAGTTTCCGTCATTCCCCATTCTCATCAAACTTGGGTCCGAATATTCGTCTCAGGATCTTGTTCTCAAATACTGTACTTTCAGTCTATGCTCTTCCCTCATAGTAAGCGACCATACAGAGCAACAGGCATGATTATCGTTTTATATATTTTAAGCTTCAAATTCCTCGACAGAAAACACAAATCCTCTGCTTTTAGTCAACATTTAATTTCTTCGTAAATATCGTTTTCGTCTGTTAATATTGATCCTAGATATTTGAAAGTATTTACTTTATCAAAAGTATTATTTGATATTTTAACGCATCCAAAATTTGCCGTATTATGATCCCGAGGAACTTCTATGTATTTAGTACATAAATTTCGCTTAGTTTTATTTTATTTATTTATTTTTAGGAGAGGGGATCGGACCCCTCTAAATGCGCTTCTGTTATCTGGAAACAAACAGACGTGGACACAAGAGAATTTTCGCCTTAAATATCCATGGTGATTTCCCCGTTGGAATAGTTAACGATTTAAAAACCGTATGTTACGAAGAGAAGAAAGCAGGATTCATCCGTTATTCGTTCAAAACGGGATTTTCCCTAATCTTCCTCTGCATGATACTCGTTTTCATACTGTGCTTACATACATTTGAGCCCCATTGTATTATGATTATTATCTTCCATAATCGAAATAACAGAACAGAAACGGGATTTTACTTATTTTCACTTTAAATTAATTTATTTCGAATTTTGATTTAAATCAACGATTTTTATTTGAAAAATCAAGTGATTTAAATCTTGATTAAGATCGTGATTTAAATCAGACGGATTTAAATCAATCCACCCTGCTTCATACTAACATCCTTGTTTAACCATGTGTGCATGAAAATTTAATAGTGAATTGAAAAGTAACAAGCAACTTCAAATTTATATTCACCTTCTTATTGTGGCATTCTAATCGTTTGATAAGCTTTTTGGTATTTTGATGTGGCATTTTGGTAAGTTTTTTTTTTTTTTTTTTTTTTTTTTAATATCTACAAATATTCTCTGTATTTGTGCACGTGTTGCACGGTGTATATTTTATTGTTTAAGGCACTGAATGCAAAATTATCAACTTGAAATCGATGAGATGAACCATCGATCACACTTACTATCTGCAAGTTAGACGCAAAACCCATACTTCGTACAGTACTTCGTTATTTTTATTTTTTTTTAAGAGTAAGTTCTTGCAATAATGATGCGCGGTAGGTAGTTTCATTTGATACTGAAATTGTTAATAATATCGAAACTGCTAAAGGTTATTGTTTTTTCAAGCCAGTGGGTCCCGATGACACAGCCAATGTGATATTGATTAGTATATCGAATTCGAAAGCTCAAAATTGATTTTACCTTATTATTATAGGCTTCATGGTATAAAAATAAAATGTGTTATATTCAGTCTGGACGTAAAATTTGTCATTATATATCTCATTTTCTTTGGAACTTCCAGAACGTCATCTTTCCACTTTCTGTTTAATCATCTTTTGTATTTTAAGTCAGTGAATATACAGTATTATAAAATGTATATAGCAGATAATATATTGATGTTACCAGGGTTGGCAAGGTAATTTACTTGTTACATATTTTACGTAAATTACGCGTAATTTACTAGTAATATACGTCTTGTAGAAAACCAGTTTTTTACGCAGACGTAGAAAACTATATTTCTTTCTAACTAAGATCATTTTGAATAGTCGGTTATATTGTAAGCTTAGTTTTCTTATTTAAGCATTAAAACATTATTATCTTCTAAACATTATATTTAAAAGTAATGATTTCGTGCCAAATCATAGTAATAAAAGATAATTTTGGATAGCCCCTCGCCGGCCCACTACTACTTTCCACCTATTAGCGCACACCCAAGCACAACCACCCAACATATAAGCACACGCATTAAAAATATGTGTTGATTCGGATATGTTTGAAAGTATCAAGTAACATTTTGATTATAACAATTTATTGTTATACCTTTGCAGCTTTTAATATAAAACTCGAAACATTTCAGTATACTTTGAAACTTCTATTAGAAAAGAAAAAGAGATTGACTGTTAGGCTCATTTCACCTTCATATTACACACTAACACACACAAACTGATACGAAAATTACTGGTCAGAATATTGAAATAATGAAATTTTAGAATAAACTTATTTGTTTTTCTTCTACGTCTCAACGATACTATATATACCACTTCACTTAGCACTGGACATATTGAATTTTCGATGTAAAAGTTATTAGATTCTCATTTTAAACACACACAACTGAAAAAATATAAAAGCACCCAACAGAACATTATACTAAATTTTTCGGAATGAACTAATTTATTTTGCTCTTTTCTTCCAAGTCCAACAACACTAAATATATTACTTCCCTTAGCACTTGACTATCATTTGAACATTTAATGTAGACATTTTTCATGCTCATAATAAATAGACAAAACTGAAGAAAATACCCAAAGAGCTCCTCCGTGACTAAGCGGTTAGCGTACGCGCCTTTGCCGTGGGAGACCCGGGTTCGATTCCCGGCGGGAGCTCATGTGGTTCGGATTCCACGATAATTAGTAGGTCCACGTCTCATATAGCCTCGCTGCTGAAAGGGACGCTAAACTAAAATCAACTCAAAATACTCAACAGAATATTGAACTACTTGTTTCTTCGGTTTTTTTTAAATAAAATAATGGCTAAGTTTTAAATGAAATGATATACGCAGTTTTATTGGAACCAAGTGAAATATATTCAGTATTCGAACTAGGAAGAAAGACAAATTGTTTCTTTCCACACACACACAAAAAAAGTTACATGCCATTTCCATTATAGTTTAGTACAATTCGAACACAATACTCTTAATAACACTAATATTCATAACTTGAGTGGTCTTGTAATTTGAGGGTGTAGTATATTTGAAGTAGTTTCTTCCAACGTTCGAAGCTGAGCCGGTTTCTTGTGACGTTATGGACAAAGGACCAATTTGAGAAAAAGTTTCAATTTGCGCTGAAGATGCTAGGATGTTCAGTAACTTCATAGCAAATTCCGACAACTCCTTATGTTGCCGAGTAGCGAAATACCAGAATTGCGTGGTGTTGTAATTCCCTCCTTCATAAGTTCTTCAAAATTTCCACATTTTCCCCGATATTGCTGGTAGCTAGTTATTCCTGAAGGGCCGAGGTTTTCCAACAGAAACTCCTCTACTTGTTCGTGGTGCTTTTCTCAGACATTGCAGAAAGTCGTCACAAATGGAGACCACGAAGGCTTACCATTGTTATATTGCACAATAGTTTTTTCCATGGCTTCTCTGGCATAAAACTTTTCTCGATTACAGAGGGTTTAAAGCATGAAACATGATGAAATTGGTTTTGAACAGTCACGCGTACAAACCGTATTATACAATGCTACTTTACAAAGCCAATACGAAATTCCCAGTTTATGCTTACGGATTAAGTTTTGCAAAATCCAGCTAGATTCCATACAATTTTAGGAAGAATTTTTTTAAAGATCAGCACGTAGAACGTTTTCTTTTAATTTGTAGACCTGTTTCTAATTTTTTACGTATTTTACGTAAATTACGCGTTTTTTACGCGTATTTTACACGTCACGTAGAAAACCTTTTTTTACGCGTAATTACCCAACCCTGGATGTTACACAAATTTTACTCACTTGAGTGTTAACTGGAGCCACTAAGAGTTTTGCTTCAGCAAGAGAAAAAAATATTTCTTCATATAAATCACAGAATTTACAATCCAAACTGGCGTAGCTAATCTTCTAGAGTATTAAAGAAAAAAACTCTTGTTCAATGAATAGTGTGCACGTGACGAATATCAAATTAATCTACTGAGTACCCCATGTAATTGCTAGTAAACTCGAGAGAATCCTTACAACTTCAAGGCCATGTCCATTTTCGTTTGAAACTGTTCTGCAATGGAAGACATTATAGCAATGTAAGGTATGAATTATAAAGCTATATTCACCTATAATTGCAACTTTGCCTGTGTTATGGTTGTTTACATCAAGGTCTCTAGTAGAAAATTCACCTTCAATAGTTATCTAAGTTTAATTTTACGTCTTAATGTTCTCAAGTAGGTAGATTGCTACGATTTCTTGTTGAATGTAAATACTTTTTATAAGGCCATACCAGGTAAAAGCTTTTTTAGCATTTTTTAGGTTAGTGTTTACCAAAAATTAAGATAGTTATATATATATATATATATATATATATATATATATATATATATATATATATATATATATATATATATATATATATATATATATATATATATATATATATATATATATATATATATATATATTAGCCAGAATTCAATTAAAACTGTTAGCAAAATCAAATTTTCTTTTTCATCTTAGAATTGTTCATGTTCATGATCATTCTTTGTACTGTTAGTTTCCATCACTAATCACTAACACTATTCACCTACTTAATACCAAATGATTCGTTTGAGTTGGTCATTGCAAAATGGCGAATTCTTTATCTATAACTTCGCGAATTTTACATGAGCACACAAAATGATTTAATCCTGAGGCAGTGAAGAAGCAATATAGAAATATTGTATGATTTTAATACAGCGTCTTTATGTATATAATGAATGGTGATGCAATATTTTCAAATTTGAATATCATGAAAACAATTATTGATTGTTTTCTCATAAGATAATACTTTTTGCAATAACTATGAGAGTTGTTTTTAAAAAATAAATTAAGAAAATTATTGTCGATGAAAAAAAATATTTTCATGGTAGTAATGTGCTAATTGATATAATATACAAAAGCTGGAATTTATTTTTTTTAAATATTATTATTATTATTTTAACAAAGTTCCAGAGAAAAGTGTGAGATCATACAGAAAACAACCAACAATGAAATATGAAAAGAAATTTTGGAAAGAAATTAACCAGAACGTGTATAGTAAAGGGACCATCCCAGAATTCGCGACTTATAAACTCTTGAGACGCTAATAGTTTATCTTCTCCTCTTACAAACATATATATTTCCATAATAAGACGAAATCCTTGATTAACCTACTTGTGTTTTGAACAAATTATTATAAAAATAACGTTGCTTTTATGTGATGTAACACTACATTTCTTTGAAATCCTGAATTTTCTTATTATTTATGGGCACCTTTTCCATATATGGTGAGAGCGTTGTGAAATCTCTGATGATCATTTCCTGATGATTTGGCTTCAGAATTGTTAAAATCACCTTAGCAACATGATGGATATATATTCCTACAATGCATGCGTACATAGTGTTCCAATGTTAATATTAAGGAATTGATCTCTCGATTTCCAAAGACAAAAGAAGAGTATTGATGGGGTAGGAGTAATCAATGATTTTGACAAATTTAGCCACATTCCTTTTGTTGAAAACTAGAATAAATTTCTTGTATTTCTAATATAGCTGTTGTTTCTTGTTGCATCCGATTGCTCGTGTTCATCCTTTGAACTTTATATTAATTATACCCATAAAGAAAATATTTATCGTAAAATCCTTTGGTATAATAGTACTCATGTTTCCGAATAAGGTTTTGTTTTGGAAACTAGTCATGGCTATTTTTAATCTGATGTATGAAAATTTTATCATAGCGTCGATCGTTGAGATTATCTTTCTTTCTAAATGTCTGTCCAAACTAGGTAGCATGTGAAACTCTGAACTGTGTTAATGAGAAAAAACTTTTCAAAAGTTCTGATATGCCGAAAACATCGTTCAGAATCCATTTTCATGAGTATTGAGTGAATTAAGACTAAAACTCCTACTGAAGTGCTACGTATGATTATTTTTTTAATTACTTTAATATTAGAAAAACAAAAGACAATCTGGATTTTGCGTTTCATATCGATATGGTACTTAGCAACTACTATAAAACTATAGGTCAGAATCTTTGCGATATTGTTTATCATTGCTTAATTTTATCATTCATCCTGTGTAGCAAAAATTTATATTTTCTCCTCTGTTTCTTTTGATAGGCACGGTTAATGTTAACAGCAAAAAATCTATCTGGATAACAAACCCTAATAACCGTCACTCTTCAAAAACTTAGTATAATGGAAATGCAACCTGTTAGTCTTACCTAGTAATACTATTTTATTCTTCCAGTTTTGAATTTGCATCTCATTAACATTAACATTCTCATTTTATTGATTAAGTCAAATATCCTGACAACTTGTGGTAGCTAAATGGAATGGATAGAATAGTTTTAGTTCAGTTTGAAATAGGTTTTGTCAGGTGCTTGAACCAATCAATAAAATCAGAAAATCACACATTCGCTGGAGATGCAAATTCAAACTGAAAGAACAACAGTATTACTAGAAGATTGTTGAGCTAAATTCTTTTAGAGTGGTGGCCACCAGTGTTTGTGATCCAGATAGATTGTTTGCTCTTATCATTGATCGAAACTGTTGAAATAAAACGCTATATGCTTTCATAGTTCTTTCTAAGTAGTATACTGATATGGAGTCCAGAAAGGGCATCATCTTTTGTTTTTCTAACATTTTTTGAAAATATAAAATGATAAATCTACAGAGACCAGCTTCTCTACTAAAGAAAGAGAACAATTTTTCAAAATTTTAATTTTCGTAATTTCCGAGACATAAGTGCCTTGATACCGTGTACAAGTAAAGGCAGATCGGTATTTATTAAAAAAAAAAAAAAAAAAAAATAGATGACCTAACTTTCCAAACACCCTAATATGATTTAAAAAAATGTAGGTAGCCCACCTGATGGAGATCTATGTCGGAATTTTAATTGTCCTCGATATTTCTATGTTTGTGCCACTGTCGTGTTAAGTTAAGCAAAAATAAATAAATAAATGCTGAAACAAAGAAATTTAGTCATGCCACTAGTAAAAAGTATCCACGCTCGGATTAATACCTAATTGTCCTCTTTATACTAATTTGAGGACGCTGAGCTGGTTTTGAGTTTAACCGTTCAGCAGCGAGGCTATATGAGAGACGTGGACCTACTGATTAACGTGGAGTACGAACCACATGAGCTCCCGCCGGGAAATTGAGGACGCTAAATCCAAATAAGCTATTTTTAAACTCATCCGTCCGTAGTACCACCAGAAAAATGATGTTAAAATTAGAGTCTTTGAAGTACTGTTTCTGTCGATAGTAAAAGGTCCACGCTTAGATACATTTTTAGTTGTAATTTTGTACTGATTGGAGAACTCTGAACCCAAAGAAACTATTTAAAAACGTATCCACCCATAGCGTTACGAGAAAAATGACCTCAAAGTTCGAATCTTTGAAGTACTGCTTATACCTAGTGACCTCATGGACAGATACGTTTAAGATTAATTCCATTGGATTTATCATCCTCAAATTTGTATAATAAATGTAATTAGAAATGCATCCAAGTGTAGGCATTTTTACTATGGACATAAGCAGTACTTCAAAGACTTCCACTTTGAGGTAATTTTTTTCGTGGTGCCATTGACAGACAAGTTGAAAAACAGCTTCTTTGGATTCATCATCCTCAAATTAGCATAAGAAGCACAATTTAAAATTTAACTAAACGTGGGCACATTTTACTAGTGCCACTTTCATTAATCATCTCTCTCCTTTAGCCTAAAGAGCATAAACATAGGACGTTAAACTAAAATTTTATATAAATTTATTCTTCTTTTTTTCAAATCGTAGGGGTTACATTTTCGCAGTGATCAATTAAGTCTGATATATCAAAAGATTCTCACGATTTGAGACCAACTATTCTTCTACCCAACTTGGTTCTCTTACCCCCTGTGTGTCAGGATATTTGAACCCATAAAACCAATCAATAAAAAGGACCTTAAATATATTCATAGGTAGTGCCAATTTAAACTGGAAGAATGTCAGTATTACCAACAAATAACACTTGTAATTCTAAGTCCTTTGAAGATTCACGGTCATTCTGATCCAGATAGATTATTTGCCCTTAACCCTGACCATGACTCCTCGAAGAAAGGTTTAAAAAAAAAAAAAAAGAAAAAAAGATTAGTGGTCGAACCACTTTCACTCTTCCTCATGGCGAACCAATTCCAAGAGGCGTGGTCTTTGGTGTTGATAGAGGTTCATGCATGCGCTACTGCTGCTACGGCCATTGCCCATCCATTTTACTGTCGCAACACGCACTCCAGAAACAAAAGCAAGTGGTCTTTCCTATAGCTGCCGGAAGGAGATAACGAACTACACAAGCTATATATATTGTTAAGTAATTAGGTACACATATAACTTTTAAAAAAGAGAAAGGAAAATAGTCGCAAAAGCAAAAGCATCAAAAGCAAAAGTCGCACAGAGTCGCAGAATCAGTGTTGACAAATAAAAATACTGACAGTGTTGCTAACACATGTAATAATTATCAAATCAATAATATAATTTTATTTTTTGCCAAATGGATGATCGATCTCTGATATCCAGTGGAACAGAATTTTTAGTGTCAACCAAGATTGTGAAGCAATTGGAATTATTAAATTAAGATACAACAAATTCCTGTACAGGAAAATATGAATAAAGGCGATATAAGTCAAGTACTGACTATATATCACGCAACTAAAAACTATAATAAGAAATTATCAGGTGAGAAAATATTAAAAAACATGCCATACAATTTTTCCTGACGCAGGAGACTGAAATTATATTTTATAATCATGGTTATTGATTAAGAAAATATTAAAGTAATCGCAATTTTCAATCTGTTGGGTGTGGGCGAATTTCTTAATTTTTTTGCTTTGTAAATCATGTCCCAGTTTAAATCTCACTATCAGCCACTGTTTTTTTTTTTTTTCATACTTGGGAATTATAAGTGATGAGATATTCAATGTCCTTTTTTTTAAAAAAAAAAATCCATCTTGTTTCCTTTTATTTCTAGTGAAAAATGCATTTAGAAATTGTCCCTAGTAGCAGAGACAACTTGCACACCGCTTGCTGTAAGCTTGAATTGCAAGTCAGCCAAACTTGCATCCAGCTTGATTGGAAAATTTGCAAGTATGCCGCATGCGGGATTCCAGTAACGAAGTTACATGGGGGCAACCTTCCATTCAATGTTCCATTTAACCTTGACGCAAGTGATCTACAGGTCGAGTCAAATCAATAGCCAATGAAGGGTCAATGATGCTATGACGCTCTGCGAAGTGTCTAAAACATTGCTTGCAAGTACAACAAAAGGCAGATTGTATGAAAGCATGCGTTTCAACTGCAAGCGTAGAAAGCCAAAAGCGAAGCACGCCCCAACTGGTCGAAAGCTTTCTTGCTACTAGGGGTATGTAAAGTTTTATTGATACGGTAAGTAATAATTGCAAGGGCACTCTTAAAGTTGCAATAGATAACGAAAATGCAGTTGTTACAATGTCCTAATAACTTTATTTGGAGAATTAGTTCTGTTGGTTCCCCCTCCTCCTTCCTCTATTGCTGTAAGCTTGGTCATGTCAGCAGCACATTGAAATAATTGTATTTAAACGGAGTAGGATCACATCTCCAATGTTCTTCGCACTTAGAAAGCTACCCAAGGAACACAAACTTAAAATCTGGTTTAGACCAGAAATAGCCAATACAGACGCACTTGGCTGGTTGATTTGGAGTTACATCCCTTTCAGCATTAAATGTACCTGAAACATGGAGCTATAATTTAACGTGGGATACAAATCATATGCTCCACGGACAATTGAACCGTGGTTTCTTGCACCTAAGGATCATATGTAAACTATAGTACAAAAAGAAACTGTACTATAGTTACTATTGTTATTATCTGTTAAACTGAAAATCGAAAAAATGAAATGGTCTTTAAGTTTTACGTCCCACGATTATGCCGGCCAGGCTAAAGGAGAGACGGTGATGATAAGAAATGAATGAAATGGTGGAATGAAGAAAGTGAGGAAACGGAAGAACCCCGAGAAAATTAATGCACACAGTGTTTGTCCACCACAAAGCTCATTTAATCTAAAATGTAGTCCAGTGTTAATGTAAATGCATTCTCCCATTAATGCGCACAAACCTGTATGTAATTAATATTCTTGGTACGTAGAAAACCTATTATATGAATTTACAGCCAACCCCATAGTTATGATGTCGTTATCACCTTGATATGAGAGTTAAGGGAGGAGACAAATTCATAGTGCTTTCATACGTATAAGCATGTAGTAGTAGTAATAATAGTACAACAATCACTACGATCTTCTTCTCTAGTACTATTACTATTACTACAAATTATAATACTAATAATATAAAAATAATATCCTAGTGCAATACTTCTACATCCACCTAGAATAATTGATACGATAAATTCTGATCACGGTGTTGGCAACACTGACTACCATTGCTATATTTAATTGAAGACTCAACTTTGAAACATGTTTCCTTTACGGATAATTGTACACATATCATCTGGAACAATAGACTCTTTTTAAATGCCTGTTGTATAAATGACAGTATGGGTCAAAGAACGACATGACAACAAGGAAGAATACGAGCAGTTTTCATCACAAAACTATTTTTGTTTGCACATCAGCTGCAAAGATGCATGAATCGAATTAAGTAAGATATAAATTATAACAAACGTGACCTTAAGACACTACAAAAAAAGAAAGAGAGAGAGAAACATTGCACATTCTAATTGTAGGACACCAGTGATTAGTCTATGCCAACATCTGGGAAATGTGGCTTCTATTATTTTGACAGTTTTATTTATTTTCTCTATGTCTGCTTGAATCATATTTTAGTATAAGTTTTTTTTTTTTTTTTAATTGCCTCTACCAACTTGTTCTTCGTTAAATTGTTGTATTCGTGCTTATCAGCGATAACTATAAAGTATTTTATTCGAGGTTGATTCTGATTAAGAAAGTAATGGCTCCAAGGTAATACCTTTATTTGTGTTTGACAGGTAGCACCGATACAGATATCAGTGGAAAACTCGCAATGTTAGGTACAAACGATGGCATCATTTTTCAACATAGTCCCCATTACGGGCAAGTGGGCAATATACTTGCACCAACGCGAAACAAGGTTTTACATGCCGTCGGCGAAGAATTATGGTGGCTGCTGGCGACACCATTGCCGAACTGCTGTTTCCACTTCCACGTCACAACTGTAGCGTTGGCCCTTAAGGTGATCCTTAAGTTCGGGGAAGAGCCAAAAGTCGGATGGTGCAAGATACGGCCTATAAACAGGATGAGGCAGAATGTCATCAACACTTTGCCAGCAGATGGGACTACTTCAAATTTTTTGGCAAAGAGAGGACTAAGGCGGTCGGTACTCCATCGACCGACGTTTCGTTTCCGGGTCGTAATGGTTTATCCACGACTTGTCGCCGGCAATGAATGTTCCTAACGCACAACCTTCCGCAGTCAGAAATTCAATGAGAACCCGTTGTTTCAAATGGACGTCAATACTGGATGCCATGGATTCCTCCATTACTCTGGAAAGAGAAGAGATAGGAAGATGAAACAAGTGGCATTCTATAGCTTAAACATCAGCGCATTAATGATAAACAGTTCAGAATGTTTGCAGTACTATTGGCCAAGTAGTGTGGTTGGAGGCATTACTTTCTGAATCACCCTCATAAATTTCTGACTAATTACATTTTAAAAACTGTGCGGAATGTAACTGCAAACTCTATACTGTAAGTCAAGGATGATTGTACAAAAACATATGACATCCCTGAATTTAGCCTCAATAGTTCTCTTAAACGAAACTCTACTGTTTCATTGAGTGTTGAGTACATGCGCCATCTGTGTTTTCTAGCCCATTAATTTGTACAAAGGGTGTTCAAAAAGTTTTTCACAGTGGTCTCTATTTTTTTTTATTTGTTGCAGGAAGAGAATGAAAATTTTTGTGAACATACTTGGAACATTTAGCTATACACTGAGCCTACTCAATGTAGCCTCCACTAGCTGTGACGCATCTGGTCCAACGTTTTTTCCATGATGTAAATGCACTTTGGTAAAATTCTGGGGATTGACTTTTATACCATCGCTTGACACAGGAAATAAGGTCTTTCTCACTATCAAATGATTTATCGCGCAGGTGTTCCTTCAGACGACCAAAGAGGAAAAAAATAACCATGTTTCATCCTGGGTAATGACGCCGTCAAAACCATAGGTGTCCAAACTCGCGAGCCCGGCGCTCGTGAGCTCGGCACTCGCACTCAACCGGGCTCGCGCTCAATAATTGAGCGCGAGCCCAAGCGAGCGCGAGCCCAGTTGAAAAAAGTGAGTGCGAGCCCGAGTGAGCGCGAGCCCACTTGAGATTAGTGAGCGTGAGCCCGAGTGAGCGCGAGCCCAGTTGAAAGAAGTGAGCGCGAGCCCGAGTGAGCGCGAGCCCACTTGAGATTAGTGAGCGCGAGCCCGAGTGAGCGCGAGCCCAGTTGAAAAAAGTGAGCGCGAGCCCGAGTGAGCGCGAGCCCACTTGAGATTAGTGAGCGTGAGCCCGAGTGAGCGCGAGCCCAGTTGAAAAAAATGAGCGCGAGCTCAAGTGAGCGCGAGCCCAGTTGAAAAAAGTGAGCGCGAGCCCAAGTGAGCGCGAGCTCTGTTGGGAAAACTGAGCGCGAGCGCGAGTGAGCGCGAGTGCAGTTAAGATTACTGAGCGCGAGCCCAAGTGAGCGCGATCACAGTTGAGAGAAGTGAGTGTGATCGCGAGCCCAAGTGAGCGCGATCACAGTTGAGAGAAGTGAGTGTGATCGCGAGCCCAAGTGAGCGCGATCACAGTTGAGAGAAGTGAGTGTGATCGCGAGCCCGCACTCGCTTCGCGCTTACGTGGACTCATTTGCTTCAGAGACAAGAACATAAGAAACGCATTCCATGTGCAGCATTGAAAAGGAAGATTTTGGTAGGTGAGTGTGAGTGAGAGTTAGCAAAAATACCCATCTCTGCTTCGTAAGCTCTGAATGAGACGTAGCGTTTTCAAAATTCTCCCATCATTCCGAAAGATGCAGAGATCATATGATGCTTGTATTTTATGGTTGAAGGTACAGAGCAAAGAGGGAAGTGAGACAATTCTTGGAAATTGCTATCTATTGTTACAGAGCAGCAGGATTTTTGCACATGGGTTTGTTGTCCATATCGAAGGATAGTATGAAACTAGATTTATGTAACTAGATTTCAGTGGAAGTTTTTTATTTTTATTATTATTTATTTATTTATTTCTAAAGAACTTGAAACAATGCTATAAGCAATGAATAAAACTACAACAGCTTACAACTTTTCTTTTCTTCTTCTTGGCCAAAAACTATATGAATACTCCGTATAACACATTTAAATTACGGCAAAATATTTACAATCATGCACTTGCGCCTTCCTTACACCGTGTCCTGGGTTGGAGTCCTGATGAGGAGAGCCTTGAAATTTGATCGTATTGCGGTGCTTATGGTTCTACCTTAAATTGAAGGTCACCGTGTGATATAGCCTTTGTACTCGAAAGAGTGCAATAAGCAATTTTCTCTGCTAGTGTAGTGACTAGCGCGTATTTCCTTTGTTGTACGTGGTTCCAGGTTTGATTCAGAGTAGGAGAGCACAAAGTGTTTTTTTTTTCTTTCTTTCTTTAATCGGTAATCGAATATGGTTTAGTCTTTGAACTGTATACACGGAAGAATAAAAGTTTATTCAAAATATTTGAAATGTATATTTGACGTGCAATTTATTTGTTTTCAAAATTTCTGGTAGGTTCAATAGTTCTATTCATTTCTAACAGTTAGCATAAGGTTCTACGGAGATCTATTGTTCTATTAGACTAAACTTGAGCTTAAATGTCATCTGGACTCTCAACAATCAGTATAGCGACTCTTTAAAAATGTGTATTCGACATGAATGTAGGTCGTTCTCGATTATTTATACGTCACTCTTCTATCCACCGCTAGGGAGACCGGAGATATCTTGCCCTACAATATTATTGTGATTGTATGTCATATGTGTATCAAACTTCGTTGAAATTGCTCCAAGCGTTCTAGAATTAAACTTGAACATACGTAACATATTCTAATGGTGATGCCGAGACCGAGATTACTGTAAGTATCATGTTTCTCCTCTTTAAATTTCGAGACGAGACAGACTTTAGTAAATCGAAACTAGACCGAGATACAACATATCGATCGAGCCTTACTTCAGAGTCCTAAACAAAACCGTGAACGAGAGACAGTTAAGAATGGGCACGAGCGAGTTCGAGCGAGTTTTCATTGAAACTCAACTCGGCTCGAAACAGACATATTTGAGCTCGACTCGAAAACTCGGATCGAAAAATTTCCTCCAACCCGGCTCTAAACTCGACTCGAATTTGAGTCGAGTCGAGCCAAATCGAGCCCAATGTTGTGTGTAGTTTCAAATACTTTCTTCAGATATCCTACATTGACAATATAATTATTATCAATGATACTTACTGCTACTACAAATTATTATTATTATTATTATTATTATTATTACAACACCGTGTATATACATGAAAGATAGGCGATTTGTATCTAAATACTAAGCGAGTTGACTGTTGACTTCGGTAGTCGTGAAGTCTAGGAGGGAAGGCATTATTCACGTGATTCTGGGTCTGATTTTTGGAGGAGCAAGTATTTGGGCTCGAACCAAAAATCGTTACAAGTTAGAGAGCGCCGGCCAAACAAGTTCAAAACTGCTCGGCTCGGGTTTAGGGTTCTGAACGGCTCGAGCGGGTCGGCTTACAGCTCATTCACTATCGAGTCGAGTCGACAGCTCACTCAACAGAGCAGCGATTGGTAGAGATTAGAATTTCAGTATAAGGCAAGATCATGGGAAAAGGAAAACTATCAGATTAAACCAGAGTATTTGTTAAAATATCAAAATATAAATTGCATAGTTGGTTGGCTTGGAATCTAGCGTCCCTTTTCAACATCAAAGCTGTACGAGGTGTCGCCGTACGGTTTAAGATGGAATGTAAGCTACCGTTATGAGTTGAAACTTTTTAATGATCTCCCACCAAGATTCAAACCTGGAACCCCATGCTTCAAAGACATGTGCTCTGGCTATTCAAGTATAATGTAATGCAAAGTGTTGGAATTTATTTATTGGGGTTTAATGTTGGTTTTCGGTACCGAGGATATCTCAAACAAATTTCCTGTTGCTCAGGCTCTTGCGACTATATCAGCGGGGCCACATCAGATGCGAACTATAGCTTAACGTGGGATCCGAAGCACATAACCTGCAAGGAAACGAACCCGGGTCTACCACGCCAAAGGTACGTACGCTAACCGCTTTGTCAGGGAGGAGCTGCAAATATTGATCGAAACAAGACCGACACTGATACGTTGTTTTTCGTATACAGATACATATATTAATATGGATGTAGGAATAAATTCAAAATGACAATATAACACCAACTAAATTATTTTCCAAGTTTGATTAAGATAAATAAGCTGTTTTGGTCGTTTACTTTGTTTATACCTAGTTCAACAAAGGGGAAAAAATTTCGTGACAAAGTTTCCTATATGCTAATGCTGTGGTGATAAATTTACCGATGACAAAATTACTGTGTAAAATTTTCCGGTGACGAAATTACCTATATGCTAATATTTTGGTGAAAAAATTACCACTGACGAAATTACTGTGACAAAATTTTCGGTGACAAAATTACCTGTTCGGCAAATTGCCAAGAATGGAAGTGAAAAATGGCCAGCTTTAAGTAAATTTGGTGCAAGTTGTTCGATGTCAAGTTGACATACAGCCCTTAAATGGGAATTTTATCTAGTTAATTTTGAAACCAGATACACGATCATTATGATAGCGCTAAATTTGGACAACATAATTCAAACCATCTTCGAGAGAAATATCTGTAAATAAACGTTTACATGTGGACGCATAAGTTACATTCGTTCAGCTTAATAAAGCTTAGTTGACTGACTAAGTTTAACGAGGTTTATGAAAGGGAAACCTCTATATTAATTTGGAATCTAAATTAGATGACTTGCCAGTTCCCACTGGTGATCACACCACTTCTCCTGAACCTAAGTCTTGTCTCGTCTTGTATAAATTCTCGAAAACTTCTTTCTTGTCTGGATTCTCGAGGATTCACTTCTCGTCTCGTTTTGTAAATTTAAGTACAAAATGTATTCCCTTATCTAATAGTTCTCAGAATCCTTCTGCTTCAGGAGAGAAGTCTAAGAAGGATGTAATTTAACAATATTTAAACCATATTTCTTATTGGAGTATATTGTGTAATGATTTGAATATCTTAGGCGTTCCTATATGCTCTTCATTGTGATCGTATAATTACTTTTATAATTTATAGGTTTTATATACGGATCATTTAGCACTGAAATGATGTTTGAAATCTAACAAGGAACCCTAAGTATCTATCAGAGCCCGATTTTCACGAAACTTTGTATATAGAGAGAGTACCTCGGGAAACTCGCACAGCCAAAACTGTAGCTGCAGAGTCCAAGACGTTGGGACACTAGGGCCCGAGAAAGATCAAAAGTGGAACCTCAGTACATTAAGGACATGGTGAGAAAATGCACGTTTTTCTTTAAAACTAACTATTGTAGCATCACGAAATGAGCATACATGGATACGAGATCGTCGATATGATCTGTTAAAAGTTATAAAAGGAATATCCGCCATCTTGAAAGAGGCCATGTTGAAACTGGTGTGATTGGTGTAAATGAGAAGAGGGTCATCCAATGCATTAATTTTAACGTAAATAGCCACAAAAACCTGTTGGTGAAGTATGTTGTTGGATTACAATATTCTTGTGCTTCTGGTCTGTTGGTGAAGTCTATTGAGGTATTACATTATTCCTGTGCTTTAGGTACAAGATGAGCAAAGTGTAACTTATGACACTCAAGCAGATGCAGATTATGGAGCGCTATGAGTGGGATCAGTGGAACTAGAAAACCGATAGAAATATAATTTTAGCACTACATCATTTATGTCACAGTCACCATGTAATTGTTGTGGATGTTGTGATATGACGGGTTCAATCTTCATAATAATGTCATGGTTGACATTAACTTGTAACTTTTTATTAGATTTGACTTAATTCGAACAGAAATCAGAACGTCATATCAGTCCACCTATAGCGCTCCACACCCTGTATCTGCTCGAGTGTCATGAGATACACTTTGCTTATCTTGTACCTAAACCAGAAGCACAGGAATAATGTAATCCCACAACAGACTTCACCAACAGGTTTTGTGACTATTGACGTTAAAATTAATGCTTTTTTTGACCCTCGTCTCATTTATAGCAATCACACCAGTTTCAACATGGCCTCTTCCAAGATGGCGGATATTCCTTTTATAACTTTTAACAGATCATATTGACCATCTCGTATCCATGTATGCTCATTTCGTGTAGCTACAATGATTAGTTTTAAATAAAAACGTGCATTTTCTCACCATATCCTTAATGTACTGACGTTCCACTTTTGATCTTTCTCGGGCCCTAGTGTCCCAACGTCTTGGACTCTGCAGCTACAATTTTGGCTGTGCGAGTTTTCCGAGGTTCTCTCTCTATATACAAAGTTTCGTGAAAATCGGGCTCTGATAGATACCTAGGGTTCCTTGTAAGACTTGGATGAACTAGTGTTGCTCACGAGACTCGAAAAATTTCTCGTCTCGTAGAGAAAATTGTAAGAGTGATAACGGTGACGAGGTTCAAAAAGTGTTATTTTCAACAGTAACTTTCAACATATTGTTTCTTATAATTATTAACAATAAAGAGAGATATAAAATTTATATAAAGGATTGAGTTAGTAATTTGCACGAAATTAGTTTAGTAAATTTCGTTTAAAATTCCAGCAATAATACTCTTTGTAATAGGCCTATATGGTATATATTTCTTATGTGGAAAATTCTTTGATCCACTTTTTAAAATTTGAATACAATACGCACCACAGAAGACACCTGCACTAAATTCAAAGAAATCTCTGCAGCACGGGACGAAGGGTCATTCGCCGCTCCCCACTGGC
The DNA here is from genome assembly GCF_964235325.1 of Thermobia domestica. Taxonomy (NCBI): domain Eukaryota; kingdom Metazoa; phylum Arthropoda; class Insecta; order Zygentoma; family Lepismatidae; genus Thermobia; species Thermobia domestica. The sequence goes on along the minus strand of NC_137457.1, from coordinate 212,621,610 downwards.
AGACCATCGCAGAAATCTTTCACTGCCCCTCCCTCCCAGGAGCCCGTCCTAGATCAGGGCCTAGATTTCAATAATAGATTACCTGTAGGCGTTATAGCTGCAGATAAAAGGTTTTGTTTGGGTGCACAGAAACATTATGTTCGTTCTGATTGCTTTTCCAACAAATGTATACAGCTTCGTGAGTAGGTGATATTGTTTAAGACAAAGATCATCCAGTACCGTAAGACGGGGTTACTTTGCAGCAGATGTAATGAATTTTAAAGAAAATCGCATGTAACTTATAAACGTAATTATTTATAACATTATATTTTAAACATATAATAGCTAGATATATAAGGAAAACATTCGTGCAAGTGCATTTGTAAACATTCACGATAACCGTGATTACTATAATATAAACTTTGGTGCAAAGTAACATCATAGGTCAGGATACTTTGCACCACATACAAAAAATATGTTGAACATAGGAACATAATGTTTCTGTGCAATGTTTTCCCTTCAGTATTTATACATTTCACTTCCTACACAAAACTGCATGAAATCTACAAATATTGATATTAGAATCATGGTACTGGTATCAGTACTTAGTATGATTTATCGATATTTGTAAAGAAAATTGTGTATTTTCTGGACCGGCACAGGAACCACGTTCTGATTTTTTAGCATATATCCAACAAAAATGTCAACTCAGGAACGAAAAAAAAAAATCCCGTGAAGTGATTTCCCTTGGTAGCTCTTTGTGCCCAAGAATATCATCCAACCGTAATCATTGGAAGGTTTACGGGGTTTGGGGATTTCAGGCTGAAGCCTAGCCAAATTTCAGGATTTCTTTTTTTAAAAAAATAATGTTAGTAAGTCCTATGTGTGTAAGCTTCAAGCCCCCCAAAACGTCCAGCGATTAAAAACAAACAAACAAACAAAAAAAACAAACAAACAAACAAAGAAAGAAAAAAAAGAAAAGAAAGAAAGAAAAAGCTAAGCCTTACTGAGTGAAGCGAATGAAGCGGATCCGCCATTGTTCGCAATTTATTTTCCGACAAGAAATTAATTCCAGCATCTACCTTTATAGGATATTTACCTAAAATTAGAAAGTAGGAGGTGCCAGTAGTAATAATTTCCTCTCTAAGCTATATTTTGGACCGGTGGAAAGTAACCCCTGATTAAAGGCTGAAGCCGCCTACTCCCAGTTTTATTTTTTCTATGTAAACTTTGAGTATTTCTTCGAAGATTATTCGCCAAAATACATCTCCAGGAGGAAAGTACAGAATAGAAGACTTTCGCAAGTATAAAAATTACATATGTTAATTAGTCTTGTTACATTGTATGTTCTAAATAAAAGAAAATTAAATCTTCGAATTTTACGTTCCACGCATATAGGCTAATGTGTAGGGTACAGAAGAGGGCGACGATGACATGAACGAAGAGGAGTAGTGATGAGCAAATGCAAGACTAAGACCAAGACCCAGGTGGTCTTGGTCTTGCACACCGAGTCTTGGTCTTGGTCTTGCACTGGCACACTTGATCTTGGTCTTGGTCTTGGTCTTGCATCGGGATTCCTGGTTTTGGTCTTGGTGAAGACTCTTGTAAAAACTGCAAGACAAAGACTCTTGCGCTCGTCACTAAAGAGGAGGAATGTAACAATAATAGGAGGAAACGGGACAATCCGAGAAAACTCACGCACGCGGTGTTTGTCAACCACAAAACCCATTTTGCACAAGCTGGGATCGAACCAGAGACTCCACTCGCAAGAGATGATCCCTCTACTACTGACTCACCGCGATCTAAATAAAGTTTTGATATAATCAGTGAGAGATGGATTATTCTTTCTTGCCTTGTTAAATATTAGCCACTTCTTTGTCCAAATATGTCTATTTCTTTATTCTTTTTCTCAACAACACAACATTGATAGTACCTGCATTTAAAACCATTGCTTCAAAAGTAATGTTTGAAGGACACTTCATGTTGTGCTAACTCTAGAATATTTTCTGCAAGCCTATGTAATTGGTTGTTTTTTAAGTCAATAATTTATTGAAGTAAAGTAATATTTAGGACGTTCAGAGGACAATGAATCCAAGTTCATTTTCAATAAAGTTCAATTTTGCTCAGCAAATTAATTTTATTTAAAAACCTAATGTCTTCGCAGTCAAGAGTCCGAAGTAAATGTAACTAAAACCATATGAAAGGGCATGGAATAGCTTCATATTGCAGCCGCTAGACAGAGGTGCCAGTGGGGCAGGAGGGCAGTCGCCCCACCCCCACTCTGAATTTTAGATTTTGGGACCAGTAAACCAGTTTTAGAAATATTTTGATAAGCGAAGTCCAACAGAAAACGGTTGGAGACAAATAAACATAATAAAAAGTGAAACAGGAAAATGACACGGGGCCACCCAAAACATCGCTTGGACAAAACCTCGCCGCCAAAACCTCGTGGGTCCTGAGATCAAGCCAACGTTCAAGAATTATCCAAACTTCAACACTCCCTTACGAGGAGTATTTTGCAACATACCTTCTTATGGTACAAGGAGAAGATTTGTACCAAAACGTAAAGGTTCTATGCTTAGTAGTTTTTTTTAGATCTGGAGAACGGCAAAATTCATTCAAGGCATTCCATTCCATTCCTCCTTAGGGCATGCATTTCGCAAAATATTGTCTTATCTGGAGCTAGTGCCCTTGTGGAGCAAGAAGATTTATACAAAATGTCAAGTTTCAAAACCTAATAAGTTTTGTAAATCTGGCGATAGAACATTCTACATTGAAGAAACCGTCGTGAAGAGGTTTTATCCTGACAACATTTTTTCCCAGGCGACACTACGTCTCGCTTAATTTAGACCAGGCGAGATTCTGTGTCGCACGATCATTACAACCAGGTTTTGGTTAGGCGAGATTTTGGGTATGGCGATATTTTGGGACGCGAGGTTATGGCAAGGCGAGGTTTTGGCCCGGCGAGATTTTGACCCGCGAGGTTTTGGGTGGCGAGGTTTTGGCCAGGCGAGGTTTTGGCCCCGCGAGGTTTTGGGCGGCGAGGTTTTGGCCAGGCGAGGTTTCGGCCCGGCGAGATTTTGTCCCGCGAGGTTTTGGGCAGTGAGGTCTTGGCCAGGCGAGGTTCCGGCCCGGCGAGATTTTGGGCCGCGAGGTTTTGGGAGGCGAGGTTTTGGTCCGCGAGGTTTTGTACCCAAGCCGTTCCCTCTGTCTTTACGGTGTATCTGAATTGCCACAACCAGGTAGTATGGTCGGATATACACACCAACAATTGACCTTCGCCTTATCTCCACTCGCATTCAACTCACGGTGTGAGGTCCAATTGAACACAGACATCCACGAAAAGGGACAGAACTTTCTTGGTTACCTTTATAGTTATGCACAAAAGTATAGCGTTTGGTCCCGGACAGTAGTTCTTGATTTAGCATAATAAAAACTATCTTGAATATAATTTATGGATAATAATAATAATAATAATAATAATAATAATAATAATAATAATAATAATAATAATAAGCTAAAATAGTGTTTTTAGTTTTCCAGAAGGAAACCAAAATTTTCCTTTCTTTCAGGCCTCAAAAACACTAGCAGCAACAAATTTTTTTGGCTTTGTACATTGTAGCTGCCCCCCCCTCAAAAACGACGGACCTCCCTACACAAACCTGCTGGCTACACCCCTGCCCATTTGATACGAGCTGCGATCGAACCAGATACCTCACGCACCAGAGATGAACCTTCTACTACTGAGCCATCACAATCTAAATAAAAATTTGATATAATCAGTGAAAGTTGGATTATCCTTCCTTGTCTAATATTAAAATCCTATTCCTTGTCCAAACATACCTATTTCTTTAGCGTCTTTTCTTTATTCTTTTTCTCAGCAATATAGCATTGGTAGTACCCCCCCTTAAAACTTTGCTTTCGATCGATCCATTCTGCAACTGCTTTCCTCAGCTTATATGCGTAAATTCATGCACAATGCATAAACTGCATGACGCGCATAAACTCACATCGTTAGTTTACGCGCGTAAACATACGGTAGTGTATAGCTGAGCTTATGTTGCAGACCGACATTAAACAGGTGTTTGCTTCAGGAATAAAATATAAGAAATGTATTCCAAGTCCAGATTATAACGACCTGCAAGATTTTAACCGCTATGCAAACGAAAATGAAGGAAAAGTGCATTCTGTACTATCTGAAGTGTATTATATTTATCCACTCGACGAATGTTTGACATCTGACCTGTGATCTCATTGTCGAAACATCTTTGGGAATGGAAATCCCATTTTTTCATACTTATTATCAGTGGTGTTTGAGGCTGGCATTTGTTTTTGTTTTGCAAATTCCATGGCCATTTTCTTTTTCTAATAGATCATAGAGTAAGGAAACTTCTTGACCCTACAAGGTAAGAAATTTATATATAGCAACTAATGTGAAGCTTACGTTCATAGAAAAGTCGAGCGAAATATGTATTATTTTAATTGTAGGTTCTTTAAATCTCAACAAACAAGAGTAGCTCTTAATAGTGTTAAATACATGTAACATAATTTTTTCTTAGCTTATTAATTTATATTACGAAACATTTTATTTATTCTTAAAAAAAAACAAAAAAAAAAAAACGACAGTTTTAGCAAGTTAATTTTACTGAATTCTTCTTGAGATCTTTAAATGTATTTTACGCGAAATTTAATTACTGCACTATGTAATTTTAATATTTATTTTTAAAAAACTGAAGCAATATTATATTTATATTTTAGAAAATTTGAAAGCAAGGGACACTTAAATATACAGAGTGTCCAATATACAATGCAACCCGGAGTTTGGGATAGAACTTTTGAACCTGAAGTAATACACGAATAATGGTTATACCAAAGTGAAGCTTTGTTCATGCATATATTTTTAAACTAGGAAGCAACGATTGAAGTACACTAGAAACCACACAGTGTTGCCAGATGTAACCAAAGGTGTATTTTTTTTTTTTTTTTTTTTTTTTTTTTGCAAAACATGTAAATTGACACATAACTCATATGTTTGGATGTTCTTCGTTAATTTTCAGTTTGTTTAGTTGGAGTAGCTTGGAAAGTATGGAGCAGAAAAAAGAATTTTTCATTTCCACCGATAACTAATCGGATGAGGCCTCTGTAAGGGGTAACTAGGGAAATCGTAGTTTTCATAAATTAACACTCTGAATTGGCAACTTTACTGATGTTTCAGTGCACCAAAAGATGTGTTAAGGATCTAATTACATTATGCAATTCCTGAAAACAATGAAAAACAAACTTTGAAATTATAATGAAATTTGTTTTTACTTATATGCATCCGGCAACACTGCTATTCATTTCTATGGGGCTATTTAAAGCAAGAGGCATATAAGAACAAATCTCGAACTATTCAAGACCTGGAAACGAACATTCGGGGTGCCATTGAGAACATTAACACTTCTAATCTTCGTAAAGTTGTTGCCAACCTGGTGAAACGTGTGAACCAGTGTTTGAATCAAAACAGAGGACACTCCCAGCATTCGCTGCAGAGCTGGTAACTCATTTCTGATAGTAGCAGTGTTACCGGGTGCATGTAAGTAAACGTTTTATCATGATAATTTCAAAGTTTGTTTTTCATTGTTTTCAGGAATTGAATAACGTAGACAGATCCTTAACACACCTTTTGATGCATTGAAACATCAGCAGTTGCCAATTCAGTGTGTTATTTTATGAAAAATACGATTTCCCTAGTAACCCCTTACAGGGGCCTCATCCGATTAGTTATCGGTGGAAATGAAAAAATCTTTTTTCTGCTCCATACTTTCCAAGCTACTCCAACTAAACAAACTGAAAATAAACGACAGAACATCCATACGTATAAGTTATGATTCAATTAACATATTTTGCAAAAAAAAAAAAAAAAAAAAAAAAAAAAAAGATTTACACCTTCGGTTACATGTAGCAACACTGTGTGGTTCCTAGTGTACTTCAATCTATGCTTCCTAGTTTAAATGTATATACATAAACAAGGCTTCATTTTGGTATAACCATTATTCGTGTATCACTTCAGGTTCAAAAGTTCTACTATCCCAAACTCCGCTTTGCATTGTATATTGGATACCCTGTATATACATACATACATACATACATACATACACACTTCCTTCCTTTAAAGTCTTTTTATTTTATTTTTTATTTATTATATTTTTTTTTCGAAATCTACTCTGAAACGATAGCATTCAGTTTGCCACTACTCGATTTTGGTGTTGTTTGTCACAATATTTTCATACGGATTTATCAGATCATATTACATTGAAGTTTAGCACATACCTAACGAAAAAGCTAAGGGTTACCAGGCATTTATATTCATATTGATTTAATGTGATTAAGTGGTATGTATTCTCGTCTTCTGGACAAATGAGGTATCGTATACTAATTGCTTAAAAAAAAAAAAAAAAGAACGCAAAACATCCTAAATTTTACGATAGCTTCGTCAATTGACATAATTGTTTAAATAGTAAGGTAGTTAGGGATCTCTTGCCTGTCAGATGTCAATTAACAGATTAATAATTTTTTTCTACAACAAGCAAGACTTTATTTTACATGAATTAAAGACCAAATACAAATTCAATTTATGCTCTTTCGCAGGAGACCAATTCGACAAGCTTGGAGCCTTATATAAATGACAGCGTTTTGGTACTAATGAAAAATACAACTTATGGTATAAATGTTAATTTTCGACCCATGTTGTGTAGATGCTGGTCGATTACTCGACGAGATGCTGGTTGGTTGCTGAGATGATCCTTGGTCCTCTCCCTTACCTTTTTATATTGTATAAATTTCCTCAGTCAGACCCTAAGGTTCTCCATAACAGCCTTGTTTGTTCACTTAATTACTTTTTACGCTACGTGACTGCCGGAGAACCTCATTAGTCCACGATAAGTGTGACTGTTTATTCAAAAATTCTTTTGTAACCTAATTTAAGTACACATACATTTTTTACATATAATTACTAGAAAACAATGCTAGTTATTTCACTAAACTTTTTTGATATATTCCTTTTTGCAATATGTTGAGCTAACTTTTTTTTTTTTTCAACTCATGTCATAGTTTCAATACAGTCCCCCACTGATGAGTAACTGTTCCTGAACATCACCGTAGTGTGTTCTTTTTTTTTTTTTTTTTTTCAACTACAGTTGTGTAATGAAACTATGACATGAATTGAGGATAGAAGTAAACAAATAGCTTCTTCCACCATACTTGGCGAAGTTCGGACATGCCATATTCATCCTCTACATTTGTATCGATTATCATCTTATTTTAATTTTTGTTATAACATGTTATTTCATTTTCCAGTGTACTCTTTGTTAGTACATGCTCTTCATTACCTAGTAGTTTGTGTGTATGCAACTCAAAAGTTGCAATTAATTTGTGATAGCAATTTGTGATAGCATAGCAATTACTGCCTTTACAGCTTACGGAAATGAACTTTTGAAACTGTACTCAAAATCTGAGTACATCATTCGTCGTTATAGGTATTATCTCGTAAGTATATGTTAACGTACACGCTGGGGATTCGCTCCTAGTGAGCAGACATGTTAGTGAAGGTGATTTTTAGGTGAATAAGCGCGTAATTGAAGATTTGTTTCAGCATTTGTTAATATGACTGGTTCTCCGTGTCATTGTCCGTGTCTGTATCATAGGTGTCCAAACTCGCGAGCCCGACGCTCGTGAGCTCGGCACTCACGCTCAACCGGGCTCGGGCTCAATAATTGAGCGCGAGCCCGAGTGAGCGCGAGCCCACTTGAGATTAGTGAGCGCGAGCCCCAGTGAGCGCGAACCCAATCGAGAGAAGTAAGTGCGAGCCCGAGTGAGCGCGAGCCCAGTTGAGGGAAGTGATCGCGAGCGCGAGTGAGCGCGAGCCCAATTAAGAGAAATGAGCGCGAGTGCGAATGAGCGCGAGCCCAGTTGGGAGAAGTGATCGCGAGCCCGAGTGAGCGCGAGCCCAGTTGGGAGAAGTGATCGCGAGCTCAAGTGAGCGCGAGCCCAGTTAGGAGAAGTGAGCGCGAGCCCGAGTGAGTGCGAGCCCAGTCCAGAGAGATGAGCGCGAGCCCGAGTGAGTGCGAGCCCAGTTAGGAGCAGTGAGCGCGAGCGCGAGTGAGCGCGAGCCCAGTCCAGAGAGATGAGCGCGAGCCCGAGTGAGTGCGAGCCCAGTTAGGAGAAGTGAGCGCGAGCGCGAGTGAGCGCGAGCCCAGTCCAGAGAGATGAGCGCGAGCCCGAGTGAGTGCGAGCTCAGTTGAGAGAAGTGAGCGCGAGCGCGAGCGAGCCCAATGGAAAATGGCCATCTATGGGCGGGGCTAGAGTCGTCATCTTGGTGTCAGAATGTTGCCACACTCAGCACGCATCCAGCTGTGGTAGCGTGAAGACTGTGACGCTCTCACTGTGCTTTCTGTAACATGTTACAATGTGCACTGAAATAGAAAATCCCGCCTCTTGTGAGGTGCGTTTTGTGATTAGGTTTTTGCTGGCAAAAATCCACAAGCCAATTGATATCCATTGCCAACTGTGTGGAATGTACGGACATGAAATAATGAGTGAACGCCGAATGGGACATGTCCACACACGGCAAACCTATCCGAGTGCGAGAGCTCTTGGATGGTTTTGGATGGGAGGTGTTCGATCACCCACCATACAGCCCGAATTTGGCGTCGAGCGACTACAACCTTTTTCCAGCGATAAACATATGGTTCGCTACACAACGCCTTGATACAGGCGCCGAACTGCATGCCAGTGTAAACCAGTGGTTGAAATCGCAGGCGATTGATTTCTACCGCGACGGTATTGAAAAACTTGTGCCACGATATGATAAGTGCCCTAACTTGCATGGTGATTATGTGGAAAAATATCTTAAGGGTGTACCTTTCAAATGTAGGTATATAGGGCTAATACAATTTAGTTTGTTTATCCTGTTACTTTTTTAAAAAAAAAAATTCAAAACGTCTGTAACTCTCTGGACATTCCCTCGTCTTAAATTCAGTTGATTACGGTCTTTATACTGCACTCATTGAAGTATTTCACAGTCTAGTTCAAAAGCTTTCATTACATCCTGATAAACTTTATGTGGGAACTCGGGGAATGTACTTATACAAGATGAACCATTTATATTGACATTATATTGCAACTTTAAACTAATCGACAAAAAACGCTAAAATTTTAACCATGCAAATATTGATAGGGGAACATTGCTTGATATACTTTGTGATACTACAGGGCGTACAGTGTTGGGATCAGAACATAAATTTGCACTACATCAAGTTACACTACGAATTTCTACTACAAAATGACACTACATCAAGTTATTACACATTCCTAATCCACAATTCAAACGAAAATTTACAGTCTTACATTTCTAACTCAGTGTTGCAAACTAAGGACGCTACATTATCAGAAACATCAAAATTTTGATGTCCTCTACATCTATAATAGCATAAGTGATACAGATGGGGCAGTGGCGTATTTAGGGGGGGGGCTTCCGGGCTTAAGCCCCCCCCCGAAATCTTACTTACTATAGTAAAGTATATGATATATCTTGCAGAATTTTCACATTTTCAGGCAAAGCCCCCCCCCGAAAGTTAGCAAAGCCCTCCCCGAAACAAAATCGTAAATACGCCACTGGGGGTAACGCACACCCAAAGTACTTTAGTGTCTAATAACGTGGTCATGATATCGCGGGTTTCGAATGAATATGTAGAAAGTTACAAGGGATTGAAATTTGAAGTTTTCAAAAGTCTTTATTTCAAGACATAAATATCTGATCTAATTTTATAGATGATTTTCAATCTATCTAAAATCGTAATGCCCTGTCTATCTGACTTTGTTATTACTCTTCTATAACTCTCGGAACTTTTGTTTTTCGATGTTTTTAATACTGTAGCGTTCTTAGTCTGAAACACCGCATGAGAAGTATGATATTGTTTATTTTCGCTTTACGTGTAAATTTGAAATTTGATTAACCTGACGTACTGTAATTTGAAAAATATATCTTTATGTTGTGTTGGCAACATTGTTAATGTTTTGGTACCACAGGCTATGCCAAACCAGTGTTTGTAGTTTGAGAAATTTTCATAATCTAGTGAAATTTCGTCGATAAATTTAACAAAACAGGAAGAAGATAATTTTTCTATGAAAAGGGAAAATCCAGGGAACTTCTCTTGCTGACTGATTGACCAGAATATAAATTATTAAATTTTTCTTTGTTCTTCAGAAATAAACTTATACAATAGCAATAGTCTGTGAGTGTGTGTTCAAAGTAGTATAATTGACACTTATTGTTGGCTGGAAGTATTTGTGTGTTTTTAATAATAAAAAAAAAAGTGGAGGAAAAAGTAAAAATAAAGCAAAAATGAAATGAATAAAACAGATGTGGTTGGCACTAGCTAAATTAATCTTATTATATAACTTCTGTCATAGAAATTGGACGCTCAACGAACGAGGGAAAATTTGATAAGAAAAGGGAAAATTTTGAGTTAGTCGGAAATTTTCTATAGGAAAGCTACGAACACTGTGCGAAACAAGGTCCTCCTCTTGATGTTTGTATGGTTCAAAATTTCAGTGTAATTTGGGCAATAGTTTAAATGTTACAAGAGAATGTTTAAATGTTTAAGATAAATGGTCCACTACACACACACACACATATATATATATATATATATATATATATATATATATATATATATATATATATATATATATATATATATATATATATATATACAGTAGCGGATAAAAGGGAGGGGCTATAGCCCCCCCCTTGAAGCTCAGGTTTACACTGGATAAAACGGCAAACTATGGTTTAGCCCTTCCCTTGATCATATCCTGGATCCGCCACTTTATATATATATATATATATATATATATACAGGGTGAGTCAAAATAAGTGTTACAAGCCAATATCTCCCGAACTTTACATCATATAAGAAAAATATTAAGAGACAACGTACAATACAGAGGGGCCTAAGAAATGAGTCAAACATTAGGTTTCCCCCGCCCCCCATGTTGGGGTGAGGGAGGTGAACGTGAAATTTTCAAATGGTAACATAGGTCGAGTGATACCTCGTTCGAAAGAGCTTAAAAAATTGAACAATTTTTGTAGGAAACAATTTTTGATATGGGGCACCGTTTTCAAGATGGGCCCCAAAAATGGTCCTGTATCCGATAAAATTTCCAGTACTTATAAATAAGTGTTACAAGCCAATATCTCGCGAACTATACATCATATAAGAAAACTATTAAGAGACAACATACAATACAGAGGGGCCTAAGATATGAGTCAAACATTAGGTTTCCCCCGCCCCCCATTTTGGGGGGAGGGGGGTGAACGTAAAATATTCAAATAGGAACATATGTCGAGTGATACCTCGTTCGAAAGAGCTTGAAAAATTGAACAATTTTTGTAGGAAACAATTTTTGATATGTGGCACCGTTTTCAAGATGGGCCCCAAAAATGATCCTGTATCCGATAAAATTTCCAGTACTTATAAATCGGAAATGTATGAGTAGGAAACGATTAAACAAAAAATGAAAAACGAAAACATCATAGGCAATGTGGAATGATGTTGTCGTGGTGTCCCTAAGGCCCTAATCATGAGGCCCCGTGACCAATTTCAAAATTTCAAATGGGAATATACGTTGAGTGATACCTTGTTTGATAGATCATGGAAAGCCAAACAGCTTCGTACAACATTTGTTTTCATTTAGGGCAAGCCTGTTTCAAAATGGCCGCCAAAAGTGGTTCCACATTCAGATAGAAAGTGCAGTGTTCAAATTGAGTATTACACGCCAATATCAAGCGAACTACGTATCAAATAAGAAAAGTGTTAAGAGTCAATGTACAATACAGAAAGCCTGAAATTTGTGTTAAAGAAGTTCCCTCGTTCCGCTTTTGTATGGAGGGGTGTACATGGAATTTTCAAATCGCAACATAGGGCGAGTGATACCTCTTTGATAGATCGTGAAATACCAAACAGCTTACTACAAAAGTTGTTTTGATTTCAGGCAAGCCTGTCACAACAGCATTACCACAACCTAATATCCTGTAAAGTAGTAGAATAACGTTTAGTAATTCTACGGGTATCTGCGATGTTAAAAATTGTAATTTCTATCACTGTAAAGCAAATAATTTCAACACTTACCATGTTACAAATGATGCTCGATATGTCCTCCATCCTGCTCCACACACCTCCGTTGTTCAATTTTTCAAGCTCTTTCGAACGAGGTATCACTCGACCTATGTTACCATTTGAAAATTTCACGTTCACCCCCTCCCCCCAAAATGGGGGGCGGGGGAAACCTAATGTTTGACTCATTTCTTAGGCCCCTCTGTATTGTACATTGTCTCTTAATATTTTTCTTATATGATGTATAGTTCGTGAGATATTGGCTTGTAACACTTACTGGAAATTTTATCGGATACAGGACCATTTTTGGGGCCCATCTTGAAAACGGTACCCCATGTCAAAAATTGTTTCCTACAAAAATTGTTCAATTTTTCAAGCTCTTTCGAACGAGGTATCACTCGACCTATGTTACCATTTGAAAATTTTACGTTCACCCCCCTTCCCCCAAAATGGGGGTCGGGGGAAACCTAATGTTTGACTCATTTCTTAGGCCCCTCTGTATTGTACATTGTCTCTTAATATTTTTCTTATATGATGTATAGTTCGGGAGATATTGGCTTGTAACACTTATTTTGACTCACCCTGTATATATATATATATATATATATATATATATATATATATATATATATATATATATATATATATATATATATATATATATATATATATATATATATATATATAAGTATCATTTCACTCAAAAAATAAAAGAACGTTGAATCTCTGTTTCCGAACTTACAGAACTCAGTATCCTGGAAAATAAAATAACAAGCTCGAAATTACATTACTTCACTTCCTGAAGGTCATTACCCGAAGTCATTATAGTTTGCACAGCATGTCCGAGCTTCTGGTAGCATGCATTTAAATGTGATTTATTTGTAAGACCAGGGATAAAAGTAAGGAGTAACACGGGGAGAAGCCATCTCTCCACCAACAAAACTATGTATGGCGTCCTCCAAGTTCCCAAAAAATTACAATGTGCAAAGATGGGCAGTTGGACGGCTTCCTGCCGCTACATACTGTCTCCCTAGCTTTTCAGATTCTCTTTTACCCCTGTGTAAGACAGTACTATCATAAATTGTTCACATTAGAAGAACTCTATTTCTATAACAATCTTGCTTCCATCTGAAAACTTGATTATGCCAGGAAAGAAAAGTTTATATAGGCCTAAGTAAAAACAATAAGCAAAATAATAGCTATCTTACCCAAAATTGAGATAAGAGATTAACATCCATCATTTTCCGAATATAATCCTCCTTCAAATCACTAATAAAATAGTGCTTTGTGTCGAACCAACCAGCATTATTGACAAGAATTGTAACATCACCCACTTCCTTCCTGACTCGACGTGCTGTCTCAAAGACTTGATTTCTGTTAGAAACGTCACATGTGTATCCGTAAGCTTGCCTACCTCGTCGTTTGATTTCATCAACAATGGAATTGTTTGTGTTCGTGTTGACATCCCAACAAACAAGAGTTACTTCATATTCGGAGAATTTGCGAACTAGTTCACGACCAATACCATGACCTGCTCCTGTTACCTGTGAAAGAAAAGTATATATGGTTAGTTTTATTTACTAATGAATATTTGATTTGATTTCCGCAGTGTAAATTCAGTGGCAGCCAAAAGCGAATAAATTCCTGTTACGTTCTGGCATTATATTAATGCCTTCTCCAGACTGCTACACAGTTGCTTAACTTACAACTCCGCAGACCATCGTGTTGCCCAGGTGTTAAGCAGGCAACTTGATTTTAAGTTTAGCGTCCCCTTCAGCAGCGAGGCTACATGAGATGCACATCTACAGCTTAAAGAGGGATCCGAGCCACATGAACTCTTGCTGGGTGCCTGAGTGTCCCAATTCACAGGCATGTACTCTAACCTCTTAGCCATGATGGATTTTACTGAAGAGCCCCAGATTATGACTTGTAGTAGAGACTTAGCTGAAAAAAGTTACGCCAGTGCAGTTACCTACAGTAGTATGGAACCCTCTTATAGCTTAAAAGGTTCTGATTAGCTGAAATGCGTCATGGACCTGATCACGTGGCATGAAGCCATTGGGTCATCCTTATTTGATTTTAGCAGGGGTAACTTGGCCCATCCCATAAATTTTGGAAGGAGTGCGTAGGACCACCTACTGAAATTTTGGAAATTTCCAAGATTAAAAATGTGGTAAAGCATTATAGGACCGGGTATTTTCTTCTGTAAGTTTGGTTCGTTTACCTCGTTCACTTTCATGGGTAAAATTGCAAATAAATTTCGGATTTTTTTTTTTTTTTTTTTTACCTATTTTATCCTTTTTGATGAAGGTTAAATGGTTATTAAAATGAGTACAGGAGACTTTTCATAGAACATGGATTCATTGATGCAATCTTCTTAAATTTCGGAATTGGTACATTGGCCAACTTCTTAAATTTGAGAATTGTCAATAAGCAGGAATTGATACATGTTCTCCACAGTACAAACATATTTCTATAAACTTGGTTGAACCTGCTTATCCCTTTCTATGGGTCAAAACTTGTCAAACAATATAAAGAAAGAAATATGTGGTAAGTTAGTGAATTAATTTATTTTCTCTGATGAGGTTTTATCATGATATGTGGTTATATGGTTGAGTACAAGGATCTATTCTTTTTCATAGGACATGGGCACATTGATGCTCCCTAATCAAAATTTAGTACGTGTGTGTTGGACCACCCCTTAAATTTGTTAATTTGCAGAAAACAAAATTTGGTTAGTTCTCCAGGACTTTATAAATTTAGATAGTTCCGCTTGACCTCTTCTATGGATAAGAAATTGCCAAAATGTTTACAGTATTAGCACGTGGTTACCACGTAGTCGGTTATTGATCTAATTTACCCTCATAGGTCAGGCCTTACTACAACATGTTTATATATTGAGTGTACTGGTCTAATCTCTTTCATAGGACATTAGTACGGTCTTGTTTATAAAAGAGTGGCTACCCATGGTATAATATTTGAGAGGCACGTAATGGAAGTTGCATAAGCAAAGGGTATGTTTTTCAATATGTGGTAATACTTCAAAGTACAATTTCCTTAGTAAAATGGTTCGAAATAGAAACATTAAATTTTTATACCCCAAATACAATAGTTTTCGATATATGGGTAGTATTCTTAGTAATGACATGAAGTGCGAACGTGAAATAAAAGCAAAGGATAGGAATGGCGAAAGAAGCCTTTAGGAGGAAGAAAAGTCTGTTTTGTGGGACCTTGAATAAAGAGTTGAGAAAAAGACTTATAAAATGCTTTGTGTGGAGTAATGTACTGTATGGGACGGAAACGTGAACATTACGTAAAAGTGATGAAAATCGACTGGAAGCCTTCGAAATGTGAGTGTGAAGAAGAATGGAAAGAATTAGATGGATCGAGCGGAAAACGAATGAGAAGATGTTATAAATGGTGTTGGAGAGGAGAACACTTTTAGATATTATTAAGAAGAGGAAGAGAAACTGGTTGCGACATTGCCTAAGAAGAAATTTTATTATGAGGGACGTCCTAGAGGGTATGGTGACGGGAAAGAGAGGGAGGGGCGGAAACTACAATAAATGGATGATATAAAAACAGAAAGATCATACGTGAAAACGAAGAGGTTAGCGGAGGACCGTGGAGAATGGAAGCTTCTCAGCTGCGGCAAGTGACCTGCCAATAAGGACAGAGTACCTATGATGATGATGATGATGAAATACCATATATTTGTTTTTCTTAAAATTGTATGTAATTTATTATAAGGATATAAATTGAAATATATATATATATATATATATATATATATATATATATATATATATATATATATATATATATATATATATATATATATATATATATTTACATTTTAAATATAAATAATCCAGAAAATTTGTGTTTCATACACCAATGTTGAAAATGCACGGTGATTTTCTGCTTGTAGATTGATTGTACACCTGAAGAAGATAAGGCCTGCAAGTGTACATTTTAGCATAAAGCTAATAATTTATTCCATACATGATTTTAATTCTAATATTTAGGAATGTGATTGCACCATACTATACTTTGAATAGTACATAAGATGCCTGCTTATTTAACAACGATTAACTCCAATCAAACTAGAATCATTGAAACCAATGTCAACAATCGCAACAAGACAATACTGATGGTTCGTAAATGACGCCTTTACACAAACTTTATTAAGTTCAAGTAAGGGCATCATTTAATTAAAGTCAATTGTAAATTGCTAATTTAACTAAATTAACAATTCTAAGTTAATTAAAATTTTGAAATTTGAACTCCAGGCTGAAGAATAGAGTTAATACTTAAAGATATATTATTAAATTAATTCATAAAAGGTGAGGAAACAGCTAAGTCTGGGAGATGAGTTGCTCCGGATTCTCTCGTGATCTCTGAAATAAGAATCCAGATTTACTATGGACTTTCTTTACTTAGGTATTTTTAATATAACAAAAGATGTATAAACAAAATAAACAAGTTATTAGAGAGTACAGTTTTGACTCTGATCATTGTCATACTAGAGTGGTATATACATTGGGGTCAAACCACCAAAAATTCTAAAATTTACACTAAAAAATGCATTTTATATCAATTTCAAGCCATTCTAAAATTATTCCCCTTTACACATATTTCTCTGATTTGATTTGGGTGGAAAGTAAGGCTTAACTCTGAGTAATAAGTGAACAATGAGCCCTCCTCAATGGTTTGGTGGCTAGCACACGTGCTTTTAGTGCACGTTGTCTCGAGTTCGATTCTAGGTGGGACAACAGGAAATGCTTATTTTACAATTATTTTCTTTCTTTTTATTAGAAATGAATTGAAGTTTTCTAGTTTAACTCCCATGATTACGGGCTTTAGCCCAAAGAGCATAAACATGCGACGTTAAATAAACAAACTTCATTTCATTTCACTATGAACAATGTTATTGAAATATGCATTAAAATATAATACAGTCAGTCAATAACGTACTACATTGCTGTGAAACACATGAAATTGAGTTCTTGTCTCTACTTTTTACGTTACACATTTTAATTAACACAGCAAAGTTTGTGTTTAATAACGTTTAATGGCACTAATTGGCTATTAAACATGACAAAAAATGCATTATATGATTCTAGTTATATATCATATTAGTATATATATATGATATATATATGAAGTGTGTTTATTCATATTGATGCATATCCCTGTTATTCTTCGTCAATCGTTCGATACTTTTAAGAAAGGGTACGGAAGAGACGAAACTAGACTTAAGGCAATCATCTCTGACTCCTTGCCTGTCTCATCCTGAAAATATACATATTCCGCCTCACGGAGATATTCATCATCTATCTCAAGTCCAGATGGAAAAATTAACGAAATACAGAATTTTTTTTTTTTTTTTTTGGCAAGTGTGGAATATACTGATAAACATGTAACAAATCTCACCATATGTTGTGACTGAAGGAACTTATTCGTACAATCGGAAGAGACAGGAACAATAAGTAAGACATTCTTCAGTCTTTCTGGGCTATCTGAATTTGAGGTCAACAACTTTATTATATACCTTTAATTTTTTTTTTTTTACATGTTTAATGGTATTGATCCCACCGTTCCACATTTCATAATTTGCAGAAATAAAAATAATTGAAGACTTTGGGGCAAAAACAGGTTGTCAAAAAAATGAAAATGTAAAGGAGGTAGCTTCACAACGGTTTCCACTCATCCGATTTTCTTCAAACTTGGCACATATATAGTAAACCGAAAATAAATCGACATGTGTTTTTTGTTTCTTTCGGAAAATAGGTTAAGGGGGCAAAGGCCCCTTTTCAAAAATGGGCCCTCTTGATTAAAAGAGCTACATTAAAGAAACGAAACTCTGCCGATGCAAAGATGACTTCAAAGTAGGAAATACGGGTTTTGTCGTTTTTGCGAGGAAAGAGTTTAAGGGGGCAATGGCTCCCTTCGAAATGACAAAGGACCCGCACAATCTTTACGGAAACTAAATTTCGGTGGAATTGCTTGAAATCGTGATATGTTGTAGATATTGTGTACCTGAGACAAAGTCTCAATGGGCACAACCAAAAATCGCTGACCGTTTGGCCACTACAGGGCCACTTTTTTGAAAACAGCCGAGGATAACGATATTCTGGATTTCAGTAAAAATGACAAACCGTGATATATTGTAGATATTTTGATCCTGAAAAAATTCTTAACGGACATAACCACCAATCACTGACCGTTTTGTCACTACAGGGCCACGTTTGTGAAAGCAGCCGAAGGTTACGATATTCTGGATTTTGTGAAAATAACTAAAACTGTGATATGTTACCTTCCTTATCCTTACCTTCTGCTGTTTTAAGAAATGTGGTGCTGTAGTTGCCAAATGGTCAGTGATTTGTGGTTGTGTCCATTGAGACGTTTTCTCAGGATCACAATATCTACAATATATCACGGTTTCAACCAATTCCAACGAAATCCAGACCTACCTTCTGCTATTGTCAAAAAAAACGTGGTTCTTAAGTGGTCAAACGGTCAGTGATGGGTGGTTGTGCCCATTGAAACTTTTCTCACGGTCCAATATGAACAACATATTATGGCTTGAAGCAATTCCACCGAAATTCAGAATACAGTTACCTTTTATTGTTTAAAAAAAAAAAAAAATGCCCTCGTAGTGGCCAAACGTCAGCAACATAATCCAGTTTCAAGCAATTACACCGAAATCCAGAATACCGTTACGTTCTGCTCATTTAACCCATTCCACCATGATTTAACCTTTACAGGACGAACGACTCAAGGGTTGAGCCAGCAGTTTAAGCCTCCATCACTTCGCTCCTAATTAACCTAAAGAGATGATTTAAGTGTCTATCTCTTTAGGAAGGATCAAACTTTCCAACGATGTGCATTTCGTCCACATCGGGAGTCCAGCAGCGGAAGGGTAGGGGGAGAAGTTGGATGTACAAGTTTCCCCTCCCCTCAGCATTTGGGGGAGGAAGACTCTCCCTCCAAAGAAGCTACAGGCATAAAGGTGATATCAATAAAGATAAATAAACATCTTAACTAATGATACTCTGTGTATGTCCATTCTTGTGACCCACAAAACAGTGTTGCCAATTTCGGGAAATGTAGTTTCTATTTCAATTTTTTTAAAATTTCTTTTTCAACTTCTTTTACGGGTTGGGCACGAGGGGCACAGAAGTTACCTCGTTCAAATCTATGTCTCACAAGCTTTCAAATGAGGTATGGCTTATATCTCTGTGCCAATTAGGGACGTCAGGGTAGACCAAAATATTTCGAAAAATATGTACAGGGTGATTTTCGTAGAAAACATATTTGGAATTTTTTCTCAGTTGGTATTGAACTTTCGATCTTGACTTTTTGCATGATTGTACCCAATGACTGGCGTACACGTGAAAATATTTTTCATTCGTACGACCAGTAACAGTGTTGCCAGCCTCTGACAAAGTTCCTAAAACAAAATATGTCATTTTCTTCAAAACGTTCGTCTTCTTCTTCTTTTACAAGTTTGGAATGAGGGGCACAAAAGTTAGCACGTTGGAATCTGCGTTCCATGCCCTTTAAAACGAGATATAGTTCATGGCCCTGTGACAATTAGAAGGGGTACTAGGACCGTCAACGTCAACGTCTACGATTTTCTTGAAATCCCTATCCGTCCTGTAAAAAAATGTCCCTATAGTGGCCAAACGGTCAGAGATGGATGGTTGTACAATCCACGGCAAAAAACCTTCAACATGAGGATGTAAGTTTATTGTGAAACTACGCGTAACAGCACAGGGAATGAACATAACGTCTAAGTGGAACGAATCACGCCAGGATAAACCTCGGCCTCCTTCCGTGCACACTTATTTTGAAGCAAAAGACTTCGTCATTTCACAATAAACTTATATGCTCATGTTGCAGGTTTTTTGCCGCGGATTGTACAAACTGAGACGTTTTCTCAGGATCACAATATCTACAACACATCACGGTTTCATTCATTTTTACCGAAATTCAGAATACAGTTACCTTCCGCTGTTTACAAAAATGTGGCCCTGTAGTGGCCAAACGGTCAGTGATTGGTGGCTGTGTCTATTGACCTAAAGTTTGTCTACGTAATTATTAAACCGTCAAACTATGCTGTGCCTAAGTGTAGGAAATTTACAGAAAGGCTATGTGATGTGCCCTCCTCCACGAAGTGTACCTTGAAGGGATGAAAATTATGCTTGGGCAGAATTCTTTGGATAGACATTCTGCTAGTGTTACTCTTGGGCCACCTTTCGTATCGATCGCGTTGGACTGTACGTAACTTTAGCCAGAATGTCAGCGCGTGTCATCGTCGGTTACGGATCGCGGTCTGCCAGAGCGAGGTCGGTTCAAAACACTGTCAGTCTCCTTAAAGCGTGCCAATAACTTGCCAATCATTGCATACGATGGCAGTGGGAGCTTTGGATGGTAGTGATTGGGGATGGGCAATTCCGGAATTTTTACTTTCAGGAATCCGGAAAGTAAAATCGGAAAATTCAGGAATTCGGAAAAATTCCGGATTTCGGAAAAATTCCGGAATTCGGAAAAAATCCGGATTTCGGAAAAATTCCGGATTTCGAAAAAAATCCGGAATTCGGAACAATTCCGGATTTCGGCAAAAATCCGGAATTCAGAAAAAATCCGGAATTCGGAAAAATTATTTTTTCTTTTTGTAATCCTAAGAATTTTGTTCAAATGCAAACGAACAAATTTCCTTTCTGTAATCCTAAGAATGTATGATGTAAGTTAAGCTGAAACTTCCATCCTAAAGTATACACTACTCAATCTTCCCATGGTTAATGAGATGTAGTCCAAAAGTACGATGTACTCCTAATATTTAATTTTTGTTTTACTGTGATATTGTCCAGAGGTAATACATATATCACACTGAGATAAACAACTTGACATAATGAAGATGTTATCATACGAGTTTTCCAGAAAATCGTGAGAAACGAATTTTTATGAAGTTAAAATATGCGTCGCTTGTTGCCAGTGTGATGCAATTGATAACTTTTATGCTGGAATAGTATTATTATTATTATTATTATTATTATTATTATTATTATTATTATTATTATTATTATTATTATTATTATTATTATTATTATTATTATTAATCGTTTATGTACTGTAAAAGAAAAATATGAACCCTTAAGTAGTAGATTTTATCTGTTGTTTTTTGATATCTTCTAACAGTAATAACAAACTGCTTGTAAATACGCAATGATTATCAAGGACAATGGCATATTAATGTAAGGACTACTCTGCAGACTAGCAATAAACAATAAACAATAACAGATAAACAATAGTTGCAAAAAAAAAGTAACTAACTTGGGCATGTCAGAATGTTCGCGAGAATATAGGGACGCATTGAGACTAGCAAAGAGCGTTGTGTTATTATTACTCAAAGGGCCGTACGATGGAGGCATTAACGCTAATGTTAATAGCACTAATGAACACTTACTTGCTCTAACGATTAACCGCATTTTTGAGATGATTCTTAGAAGTGGGCGTGTTGGCATACAGTTAGAAGACTTATATCCATTATTTAAAAAGCACACGTTATCTGTGGAGTACTAACGATTTGCGTCACTATCGAACACTAACATAGCACTAGCGACGTTTAAAGTCGAAATTGGAAACTGACATAAGTGGCTTGTCAACTTCACTGATGTTTGCGCCACTACCGGATTTTCCTTGAATGCGAGAATTTTGTGCCCGGGAAATTTCCGCCCTACTACAAAAATAGGAAAAAAATGCGCTCGCAATATATTTGCACTGGGATGTTTGCGCCCTACCGCAAAAATAGGGGAAAATGCGCCAGCTATATATTTGCACTGGGATGTTAGCGCCCTACAATTCAACTTATTTTTGTATTGTGTAAAGTAACTTCCACTCACACTTGAACTAGGCTTGCCTCTCATCGTCTCAGTGAGTTACTCCATCCGTTATAATATTCCGAACAAATGAAAAAAATACAATTTTAGTTCACTAAAGGGCAATCCATACAAATACAATTTTTCATTATATTACAAAATTTACAATAAAAGTATAAATGACTGATATATAATTATTTATTAATATAATCAAAGAGTATAATTTAATCTACAAAAGACTGTTTGGCTCTACCCAGATATCTCTGTTCACAATCCTTGCGAGTTGTTTGGCTTTTTAGGACACAAAATATAGAAAAGAAAATGTAAAGTGAATGTAAAATCAGTTCAGTAATATTATCAAGAAAACTATGTACAGTGTGTTTACTTGCTGGAATTACACTTCAAACACACAATTGCGTTCAGTCGTTCTTTCAGAAAAAATGTTCCGGGAGGCACACTTAGTATTCCGGAGGGGGTCACTGCTGGTACTATTCTATTTATTATTATATTATAGACGTATTATTTTGGTCTCCTCCGAGGGGGCAGTCTGAGAGCTCTGGGGAGGCCAGTGTTCCCCCAAAATCATCTCTGGAAGAAGCAGTGATTGCGTTGATCCGTTGTGTTCTTTTCGCTTATATTGAAGTTTATTCTCCCCTTATATAGCCACAATGAAAATAAATCACAAATGGCATGGTTGTGGGGGGAGGATTGTTTATGCTGTAATGTCAGCCCCTCCGAGCAAATGCGTAAGCTCCAATAGGTTCTTTTATTTCGCAGGGCTCAAACTTCCCGGTGGAGGTACATCGCAGGCGCAATTTTCCCTGTTCTTGAGGTAGGGCGCAAATTTCCCAGACGCAAAATTTTCGACACCGTTCGAATGACCTCGGAAGACTATATCTTTTTGAATACTTTTTAATATTTTTTTACTCGAGATTTCTTCATAGCTTCTTATTAAAATACTTACTAATATATCCTCATTTTATTGTCCTAACCAATCAATATGGGTATGTTGTCAGTAAAATATTTAGATTGATCGAGCCTCTGGTGTGTAACTACAGTATTTCATATCATCCCTCCATTAGAAATCTTGGCTAAACGAACCAATATACGTTGCCAATAAAATAGTTTAGAATGATTGAGCCCCTGGAAATAACCACAGTATTTCGTGACAGACCCCCCCCCCCCTCTTCCTATTACCATATTCTAGCTACGTGCCTGACTCAGCTAATTCTCTACATTCTTTACGAAGCACACATTTTCTAAAGCGGAAAATGCTCTCTAAATACCTAAGCTCATTATTTTCAGCAGATGCTCAAATTGGGTAACATTCTATCTACATGAATGTTATATATGTCGATTACTGGAAACCGCTTCTCGCTATCTATTACCATATTTACTATATAATGATTGACGTTAAAACCGGAAATGGTTGATTTGTACCGCTTCCGGTTTGAATATTACATTCATCAGGGAACTCGATTGTTAACTATTGACTCTGTACATCGTGGCCAAAATTGATGGTAATCCATCAGATAGTTATGGAGACTGTTTGTTTCACTGACGGACAGAATGAATATATGGCTATAGAGTTTTGATAAACTAAATTCGTTAATGAGTGATGATGGAACAAATATAAGAAAGGGAACCAAGAGTAGGCCTACCACGGGAAAAATTTTCGAACACAAAATTAGCCATCGGAAACCCACATGTCCTGGGTTAGAATACCATAGATGAAAACTCTACCACTGAGTCATCAATCACCCGCTTATTAGTTTTATTAATTATTATATTAATATAAATTAATGAATGCCTGCTTATGTTAATTATTGAACAATTGCATTGTATACTTCGTAAAGTCAAAAATTGTAAATTTGTATTTACTGTACATACAGTGAGCGCAGAAAGTGTTCGTACACCTATGCTATTGAAACGAGAATGCCTGCGAAAAAGAAACAGAAATTTTAAGAAGTGTAATAACACACACAATATGAATAATGAAAACTAAGCTTTATGAATATATCAATAAAGAACCACAAAGACAAGTTTAATGGTCAGAAAGTAAATAAATTCCGTAGAAAGTGTATAGAGTAGACGCAAAAAGAGTTGAGTTGATTTTAGTTTAGCGTCCCTTTCAGCAGCGAGGCTATATGAGACGTGGACCTACTGATTAACGTGGAATCCGAAACACATGAGCTCCCGCCGGGAATTGAACCCGGGTCTCCCACGCCAAAGGCGCGTACGCTAACCGCTTAGCCACGGAGGACCTTTTTTTTTTAAAGACTTTATTCACAATTTAATTACAGTTACATTAGGCAGTTACAGAAGTAATCCAGAAACAATGTGCCGAAAAAAGAAAACTATATAGAAATGTAAATTGGAATAAATTAAAAGAAAAAAATTAAAATTAAAAATAATAAAAAAAATTTAAAAAAATAAAAAAAAATAAAGAAGGAACAATTGACAATTATGAACAGTAAACATAAGTGTTATGAAAGTAAGACTACCAAATTATTGCAAAGAGTTTATAGTCATCACATTGGGCTGTTATTCAGGCGAGACAAAACATGTTGATTAAAAGATAGATAACAATTCACAGGTAAGAAAAGTACATACTAGATTATGAAACTAAGACAACCAAATAATTGGCAAAATGTTTTCGTTTATATTGCACAGGAAGTTTCTGCAAATGGTGTCGCAGATAAGACGAATACACATCGACATGATACGGTCGATGTGTGGTAAGCACATATAGAAGAGTATATGCAGCGAGCCAAATTACACTGTTATTTTTTGCATTAGGGAAATAATGAAAATCAGGATAAATAAGAATATTGTTAGCCGTAATGTAGTGGGGAGACGAGCGACAAATCTTACTTATAAGTAGGCTAAAATGGTGCCAGATATTTTGAATCTCTGTACAAAATTGTAAGCGATGCTCAAGAGTATCTTTGTTATTGCAGTGAAAACACATATTGTGATCCACCATTCCTAAGTTAAAGAGGCGGTCTAGCGTTTCGTATTTGTTGTTGACAATGAAATACCAGAGCGATTTTTGCTGAGTAGTTAAGAAAGGAGCGTTGATATTTCGCCAAATATAAGGTCAGTGAAGTTGTGGCTCTTTCAATTGAATATGGGGCGTGACGAAGTGTTGTGTCTGCACATAACGGCGATAAATTGCTCTAACAGGCATGAGGTCTAAGTTGCTTCGGGCAATCAGCACATAGGCTATATCAAGAACTGGTTCTCGCAGGTGTGGGAATTTATGACCCCAAGGAAAAATACTAATAGGTGTTTGAACGTCGACACAAGCTAAACAAGCAGAGATAACGTTACTAGATACACTGTTCTTATCATTCGTGAACACGTCGATGGTTCGTTTCAATAGTAGTGCCTGACCTTGGAGCAATATGTTTTGAAATCCTATGCCACCTTGTGCCGGAGGTAACACGAGTTGCTCACGTGAAACGCGAAGCACTCTATTATGCCACAGAAAGAACAAAGCTTGACTCGTGAGGAATTTGTATGTTTGTAGGGGGAGAGGAAAAATAGAGCAAACAAACCACAGAAGGCTGAACGTTTTTTGTTTGAGAAAGAAATTTCTACTGATCATGTCCATATTGCGGGGTTTATGTCGTATTAGAAGACCACGTATTTTGTGTGCTATGATATCATAATTGAAAGTAATGGTTTGTTTGATGGTATTGAACCACTCAATACCCAGGATTTTGACGGAATTAACTGCCGTGTAGTACGCACTATATTGATCCTGATATTTTGGATGAATACAGAGGAGCTTTGTTTTTTGTTTATTTAAGCTTGCTCCTGAAATGCTTTGATACGCGTCTATAAGATTCTGAATATTTTCGAGGGTGGAAATACTGTTCACATAGAAGTGGACATCATCTAAGTAACTCGCGACTGAAATAGAGGCGTGGTAAATTTTGATGCCATTGAGTTTGGTCTGCGCCGCGTATATTAGAGGTGCGATTGAGAGACTAAATAGAATACTGGACATGGTGTCACCTTGAAGAATTCCAGTACACAAGGGGATAGCGGAGCTTAAACCACCATTAAGTTTCAATTTCGTAATTCTGTTGTGATACACTCCCTGAAGCATGGACAGAAAAGTGCCATTAAAACCAAATTTGTGTAGGACTTTAAAGAGATAGTCATGTGATACCCTATCAAAAGCTTGTGAAAAATCCGTGGATAGAATGGCCACAGGAGTGGGGGCGGCAGTCTCATGATAGGCTATAAAATCTCTTATGTTAGCTAAAGCTTCATAAAGTAATGCATGGTGTCCATGACCGTATTGACAGGAACTAAGCAACTCTCCTATATAATGGTTTATACGAAGCGCTAGACATCGTGTTAAGATTTTTAAATCGGCACATAAAAGACTGATCGGGCGGTAATGATCAATAGACGTAGAGTTAGACTTTTTAGGTATTAAAACAGTAATACCCGTAGAGAGAGATTCTCCTAAAGTAAAATTTTCTCGATATTCATTGAAGAGATCCGTGAGAAAGGGGGCAAGAATATCAATGAAACTAAGATAAAATTCTAAAGGAAGAGAGTCAATTCCAGTAGATTTGCCACGTTTTCCTAATCTAATGGAGGTCTCAACTTCATCGATGGTAAAAGGACTGTTTAGATACTCTTGAGCATTAACATCTAGGATTGAAGGGATATAGTCCAAAAGAGATTCATCTTCATTATTCAC
The DNA here is from genome assembly GCF_964235325.1 of Thermobia domestica. Classification (NCBI taxonomy): domain Eukaryota; kingdom Metazoa; phylum Arthropoda; class Insecta; order Zygentoma; family Lepismatidae; genus Thermobia; species Thermobia domestica. The sequence goes on along the minus strand of NC_137457.1, from coordinate 212,594,863 downwards.
ATTAGGTTTTGCATACAATTGTTTATAATACTGAACAAATTGGGGAAGTACCTGCAAACCTTCATAAATTTGGCCATCCTTGCCCCTAATGGATGAAATCAACTTTTGTTTGCCTCTGTGTCGTTCTTTTTGAATTTGTACAATACTAGCCTGTTCCATGTCAGCGGCCGGGGCAATTTTGCTGCGAATAAAAAAAACACGCATTCGTTTGTTATGCAATGACAATAGATGGGCTTTGATTTCTTGTATTTGAGGCCTGACCAGGCGGCCTCGCAATTGTTCTTGCATGTATTCCTTGAGTAGGCGCGAGTAATAGTTATATTGAGTATTATATGCTTGGTTCCTTTGGATACAATATTGCTTACTTATGGATCGAAATCTAGGTTTAACTCGCTTATCCCAAAAATACATAAGTTTGCCCTGATAGCGTGATATTAATGGAGACAAGATTCTCCATTCCTCTCGAATTAAATGCTGATATTCAGGGTCCATAAGTATAGAAGTGTTAAAATACCAAAGAGGACTACTTCTCAAAAATTTTGACACTGGTAGGTTTATTCTCATAACAAGAGCATAATGATCGCTAAAACAGACAGGTTCAAGGGTAACATCTCGTACTTGTGTTACTAGTGAGCGACTTACGTAAAAACGGTCCAAGCGACTGGATGATTTTGAAGTATGAAATGAGTGACCTGGGTCAGTGGGTCGAAAGTGACGCCACACATCAACTAGATTATAGGTGTCTACTATTCGCTGGAGTTCAGGAGAGAAATTAAAGTTGGGAGTCTGATCAATAGGTTGTAAAACAGAATTAAAATCTCCACCTAAAATACAAGGGTTGGCACCATTAAATAAAGCCTGCGCAAGATCAGTTGAAGAAATCCTGTCTCTCTCGCCTTTTGTGAGACCCAGATGGCACGTAAATGTTGCATAATTTGATGCGGTCAAGCATTCCAATGGAGATTCGTTCATTTGGGTGATCATTAGCGGCCTTAAACTCTAGATCATTACGGTAGATGATAGCTGTACCTAGCCCATTCTCCGTAAAACGAGAATAGCATGTATGATGTGAAAGATAACTATACTCTTGAAGGGCTACTTCTTGAGCGAACAACACATCAATGTCTGCTTTGTAGATAAAGTCTCTTAATGCTTCTTGTTTAACAGGAGAAGTAAATGCATTTAAGTTAATGGTGGCAAAACTAAAACTATACATAAAGATAAACAGAAACAAAAATAGAGTGAAGCGAAATGTTAAACACTGCATAAATGGCTGTAATATAGACCACAATAGAACAAGGAAAATAATTATAAGTCGTCCCCAACGGGGATACCAGCTTTCAACTTTTTCAAAGTGGCCCGGGTTCGGGCACCTGAAACTTGGGTAACATCGGAAGTACGGCTTCCTTTAGAATTTTTCGGAACGCCACTAACAGTTGTCTTTAGTTTGGAAAGTTTACGTTTTTCGTATACAGGGGCAATGAGATCAGATTCACTAGCAGAGTCACTGGTAAGGGGTTGTACATTCCTATCGAGAGTGATGTTTGAATCTGCTCCCAAGTGCACGGCAGATTGATTATCATGGTCCATGGGAGCACTCGGAACAACTTTTATATCCTGAACTGACTGTTGGTCACCTACCTGAGCAAGTTGTCCTTCTTGGATAATTTCCTGGGCCTTGGGATCAGAATTAGTTGAGGGTACTGCAGTAGGCTCCGAAGGAGCAAGAACTTCCGGGTCAGTAGAACGAACTCCTTCCATAGGTGGGTCGGGGAGAATGTCTGGATCGGGGGATGTTTCAACTGCTGGAACATCTTGACTTGCAGCACCAGGGCGAGCAGAAGCAAGCAGAGGAAATTCCGTGTAGTTATCAGTATGCAAAGCATCTTTTTCGTGTGGAAGATTATGAGGTATACGGAGCGGTGGCGGTTGGAAGCTTCTAACTTGCAGATTAACTTTGAGTTGCGGAACTTTTTTGCGGGGGCACTCTTGCACAAAATGGTCCTGTGAATTGCACAACGCGCAAGTTTGGATTTGTCCTGAGTAACTACAAAATAGCCTTAAACCACACACTGTAATAAATGAAGGAATATTTTGTTTAACCTTCATCTTAATTAATTTATGTCCAGTACGGGTGACATACACATGGTTCGCAGAATACTGTTCGTCTATGATTGACTGTATTTCACCATAATGGGAAAAAACCCGAGTTAACTGTTGGTTACTAAGTTCCATGGGGCACAAAGATACTTTAACGACTGTAAAGCTGTTGTCAGCAAGATCAATAGGAAGTAAATGTTCCTTGTCACTATCGGTGTATTTGACTTCACCATTAGTTGAAGCGAGAATTCGTTCACACAGCACCTTGTTGACTAGTTTAATATACAGTTGTTTCCTTATGTAGTCTAGTTCTATACTATGGAGTTGATCAATTGTTAACTTGAATGTGTTTCGTATCCATTCATGGATAAAAATTGAAGTAGGCTTTTGACTTACTTGACCAAAATTAATACGTAAGGTATTCTCACGCAAACAACTCATGTTGAATTTTCCGTCGAAACACGACAACAAAAATCACTTCGAAAAGAATATATATATATATATATATATATATATATATATATATATATATATATATATATATATATATATATATATATGGATATGCAGATCCAAAACACTAACACAAACTTAAGTATCTCACTGAGAATTAACACAGTACACAAACTAATTTCGCAACTTGTCCTGTGTTACAACACAAACGGTCAGCGAGCGAGAGACGATGTTACTAGCACGAAGTCTCACGAACGTATGAGGAGCTCGACGCAAAAAGAGATCGTACACCTGACGTACGAATACGAAACAAAGATACTACAACTGGGCCTCTGTATAGCATGACGAATAACAGAATGAGTTTAGTTGTGAATAGGAGTGAAAAAACTGCACGGTGGGCTGTCAAAATGGGAAGCAACCGAACAGAAACAAATGAGGAGACAAGAAAAGTAATTATTAAATTGCATAAGAAAGGTAAGTCTTTGAGAAAGATAGCAAACCTTGCAGACAGGCCTCGTTCAACAGTACAAACAATAATTGTGACGTATAATGTTTCTATCACTGTGCGAAAAAAAAAATGGAAGACCAAGAGTGTTGAGTGAACAAGATAAACGTTACATTATTAGGGAAAGCAAAAAGGTTCCGAAAAGTAGTGCTGCGCAATTGGCAACGGATCTGGAAACACGCGGTGTTAAAGTATCAGCCAGTACAGTGCGGAATATTTGCAGGGTATCATGGTCGGATAGCCAGGAAAATGTTATGGGTGAACAAAACAAATCGTATAAAGAGACTAAAGTTTGAAAAAGAGTATAAAGATAAGGGATCAGGCTTCTTTCTGGAATAGGGTCATATTTTCGGACGAAAGTAAATTTAATCTTATCGAATCCAATGGGAGGCGTATGGTATGGCGCAAGGTGAATACATAGATGAATCCTCAAAATCTCGTCCCTAAAGTAAGACACGGAGGAGGGTCCGTGCTCGTCTGGGGTCGTATGAGTGCCTCAGGAGTGGGTCGTCTCCACTTTATCGATGGAGTGATGATCCACAAAGTGTATATTAACATATTAAAGGAAAATCTCCATACTAGTGCGCAGAAAACAATTTATTGTTCAGCAAGGCAACAACTCCAAACATACAGCGGAAAATACTCGATTGTGGCTACTCTATAATACTTTGAAACAGCTTCGCACACCTCCCCAATCCCCAGACATGAACCCCATAGAACATCTATGGTCTGTTCTGGAGACAAGAATCAGAAGGCACAGCTTCTCTACTAAAGAAGGCCTGAGAAAAGCTATTCAAGAAGAATGGGACATAATCAGTCCCGAAGCTACAGAACTACGAACTACTACAGGTGAAATCAATGCCACGAAGACTACAGACAATCATTAACGCACAGGGTAATCCCACAAAATATTAAATAACGTAATATACTTTATAAGCATTAATTCAATCATAAGTGTACGGTGACTTTTTGCGTTTACAAAAAAGGAATTCTCTCTTTTCTTCTGAACAAAACAGTGATTGTATTTGTTTGGCCTTTCTCTTGTATATAGAAATAAAATGTATGAATGTGTAGTCTTAATTCTGGTTATATATATATATTTTCCACCTCCCGTTCTCATGCTAGCTGTTTCCAATATAAAGTATGCACGATGTACGAACACTTTCTGCGCTCACAGTAGGTATGTTGACAATAAGCGAATGTTATTAGAATATTTGTTGAGATTTCTTTTCCTTCACTGCCTTTCGCCTGGTTAAAAAGTAGTTTGCAGTGCTTTGGAGCAGCTGCAGGTGGGAACGCGATAATGTTTGAGACATACCGGCGACTTTTTTGTGTGTGAAAATAAGACCTTCCTCATAAAGCAGTAAATAACAGCAGTAGCAATTGTCTACGTAAGTGATAAAGACATATCCAACTACAAGAAACTAATACAGTATATATATTCATTATTGTGTTTCTCTTTTAACAGCTACTAGCTAGGGATGGCCAATTCCAGAATTTTTACTTTCCGGAATCCGGAAAGTAAAATCGGAAAAATTCCGAATTTTTTCTAAATTCCGGATTTTATCCGAATGTCGGAATTTATCTGAATTCCGGAATTTTTCCGAATTCCGGATTTTTTCTGAATTCCGGAATTTTTCCGAAATACGGAATTTTTCCGAATTCCGGGATTTTTCTGAATTCCGGAATTTTTCCGAATTCCGGAATTTTTCTGAATTCCGGAATTTTTCTGAACCTGGGCACGAAACCTGCTTCGACGGACAAACCTGATAGGTTTTTTCCGGTTTTCCTCAGTTCCCCCAGTGCATGGCGAGATGGTACCTTCTCTCAGGCCAGGGTCGCTCTTTCTTTTCCAGTGCAAGACTCACTTAAAGGACCGATGTGAGTTTGGAGTCTCTCCTTGTGTCATTTCCTTGAACAAATAAATATATAGTTTCTCTGCTGGTGAGCTTCATTATTCATGCTCAGGTCTCGGCTCGGCTCCAAACTTTATTGTCTGGGCTCCGAAATTTATTGTCTCGTCCCATTTCGTTGAATGACTGTCTAGTCTCGTGTCCCTGGAAAATATGAGTTTTTCAAACGAGACGAGACACGAGAATGTTCTGGTCTCGTGAGTAATACTACTTATGTCACTGGAAAGGAATTTAAAAATGTAGAAGCCAGCTATTTGAGATGTATCATCTCAGCATGCGTCTGATGGTCGACAATGGCATACCACACGCCACTCATCTTTCACTTCCAGTTTAGTTCAGTTTGCGTCGTTGTGTGTTGAACTGGAGTTGAATTCTGTGTTGCCACTCAAGTGGTGTGTTGAATTGGCGTCCGTGCCTCTCCGTGTATATGAAAAATTGTGACTACATATTCACCTGCAAACGAAGTGGAAATCTTCACGAATCTGGTTTGAGTATACGCGCTGCTGCGGAACAGTTACATCACTACTAGGGATGGCCAAAATTTTCCGGAATCCGGATTATCGAAATTTTGTTTTCCGGAATCGGAAAATTTGCTTTCCGGATTTCGGAAAAATTCCGGAATTCAGAAAAATCCCGGAATTCGGAAAAATTCCGTATTTCGGAAAAATTCCGGAATTCAGAAAAAATCCGGAATTCGGAAAAATTCCGGAATTCAGATAAATTCCGACATTCGGAAAACATCCGGAATTTAGAAAAAATTCGGAATTTTTCCGATTTTACTTTCCGGATTCCGGAAAGTAAAAATTCTGGAATTGGCCATCCCTAGCTAGTAGCTGTTAAAAGAGAAACACAATAATGAATATATATACTGTATTAGTTTCTTGTAGTTGGATATGTCTTTATCACTTACGTAGACAATTGCTACTGCTGTTATTTACTGCTTTATGAGGAAGGTCTTATTTTCACACACAAAAAAGTCGCCGGTATGTCTCAAACATTATCGCGTTCCCACCTGCAGCTGCTCCAAAGCACTGCAAACTACTTTTTAACCAGGCGAAAGGCAGTGAAGGAAAAGAAATCTCAACAAATATTCTAATAACATTCGCTTATTGTCAACATACCTACTGTGAGCGCAGAAAGTGTTCGTACATCGTGCATACTTTATATTGGAAACAGCTAGCATGAGAACGGGAGGTGGAAAATATATATATATAACCAGAATTAAGACTACACATTCATACATTTTATTTCTATATACAAGAGAAAGGCCAAACAAATACAATCACTGTTTTGTTCAGAAGAAAAGAGAGAATTCCTTTTTTGTAAACGCAAAAAGTCACCGTACACTTATGATTGAATTAATGCTTATAAAGTATATTACGTTATTTAATATTTTGTGGGATTACCCTGTGCGTTAATGATTGTCTGTAGTCTTCGTGGCATTGATTTCACCTGTAGTAGTTCGTAGTTCTGTAGCTTCGGGACTGATTATGTCCCATTCTTCTTGAATAGCTTTTCTCAGGCCTTCTTTAGTAGAGAAGCTGTGCCTTCTGATTCTTGTCTCCAGAACAGACCATAGATGTTCTATGGGGTTCATGTCTGGGGATTGGGGAGGTGTGCGAAGCTGTTTCAAAGTATTATAGAGTAGCCACAATCGAGTATTTTCCGCTGTATGTTTGGAGTTGTTGCCTTGCTGAACAATAAATTGTTTTCTGCGCACTAGTATGGAGATTTTCCTTTAATATGTTAATATACACTTTGTGGATCATCACTCCATCGATAAAGTGGAGACGACCCACTCCTGAGGCACTCATACGACCCCAGACGAGCACGGACCCTCCTCCGTGTCTTACTTTAGGGACGAGATTTTGAGGATTCATCTATGTATTCACCTTGCGCCATACCATACGCCTCCCATTGGATTCGATAAGATTAAATTTACTTTCGTCCGAAAATATGACCCTATTCCAGAAAGAAGCCTGATCCCTTATCTTTATACTCTTTTTCAAACTTTAGTCTCTTTATACGATTTGTTTTGTTCACCCATAACATTTTCCTGGCTATCCGACCATGATACCCTGCAAATATTCCGCACTGTACTGGCTGATACTTTAACACCGCGTGTTTCCAGATCCGTTGCCAATTGCGCAGCACTACTTTTCGGAACCTTTTTGCTTTCCCTAATAATGTAACGTTTATCTTGTTCACTCAACACTCTTGGTCTTCCATTTTTTTTTTTCGCACAGTGATAGAAACATTATACGTCACAATTATTGTTTGTACTGTTGAACGAGGCCTGTCTGCAAGGTTTGCTATCTTTCTCAAAGACTTACCTTTCTTATGCAATTTAATAATTACTTTTCTTGTCTCCTCATTTGTTTCTGTTCGGTTGCTTCCCATTTTGACAGCCCATCGTGCAGTTTTTTCACTCCTATTCACAACTAAACTCATTCTGTTATTCGTCATGCTATACAGAGGCCCAGTTGTAGTATCTTTGTTTCGTATTCGTACGTCAGGTGTACGATCTCTTTTTGCGTCGAGCTCCTCCGTAGCTAAGCGGTTAGCGTACGCGCCTTTGGCGTGGGAGACCCGGGTTCAATTCCCGGCGGGAGCTCATGTGTTTCGGATTCCACGTTAATCAGTAGGTCCACGTCTCATATAGCCTCGCTGCTGAAAGGGACGCTAAACTAAAATCAACTCAACTCTTTTTGCGTCTACTCTATACACTTTCTACGGAATTTATTTACTTTCTGACCATTAAACTTGTCTTTGTGGTTCTTTATTGATATATTCATAAAGCTTAGTTTTCATTATTCATATTGTGTGTGTTATTACACTTCTTAAAATTTCTGTTTCTTTTTCGCAGGCATTCTCGTTTCAATAGCATAGGTGTACGAACACTTTCTGCGCTCACTGTATGTACAGTAAATACAAATTTACAATTTTTGACTTTACGAAGTATACAATGCAATTGTTCAATAATTAACATAAGCAGGCATTCATTAATTTATATTAATATAATAATTAATAAAACTAATAAGCGGGTGATTGATGACTCAGTGGTAGAGTTTTCATCTATGGTATTCTAACCCAGGACATGTGGGTTTCCGATGGCTAATTTTGTGTTCGAAAATTTTTCCCGTGGTAGGCCTACTCTTGGTTCCCTTTCTTATATTTGTTCCATCATCACTCATTAACGAATTTAGTTTATCAAAACTCTATAGCCATATATTCATTCTGTCCGTCAGTGAAACAAACAGTCTCCATAACTATCTGATGGATTACCATCAATTTTGGCCACGATGTACAGAGTCAATAGTTAACAATCGAGTTCCCTGATGAATGTAATATTCAAACCGGAAGCGGTACAAATCAACCATTTCCGGTTTTAACGTCAATCATTATATAGTAAATATGGTAATAGATAGCGAGAAGCGGTTTCCAGTAATCGACATATATAACATTCATGTAGATAGAATGTTACCCAATTTGAGCATCTGCTGAAAATAATGAGCTTAGGTATTTAGAGAGCATTTTCCGCTTTAGAAAATGTGTGCTTCGTAAAGAATGTAGAGAATTAGCTGAGTCAGGCACGTAGCTAGAATATGGTAATAGGAAGAGGGGGGGGGGGTCTGTCACGAAATACTGTGGTTATTTCCAGGGGCTCAATCATTCTAAACTATTTTATTGGCAACGTATATTGGTTCGTTTAGCCAAGATTTCTAATGGAGGGATGATATGAAATACTGTAGTTACACACCAGAGGCTCGATCAATCTAAATATTTTACTGACAACATACCCATATTGATTGGTTAGGACAATAAAATGAGGATATATTAGTAAGTATTTTAATAAGAAGCTATGAAGAAATCTCGAGTAAAAAAATATTAAAAAGTATTCAAAAAGATATAGTCTTCCGAGGTCATTCGAACGGTGTCGAAAATTTTGCGTCTGGGAAATTTGCGCCCTACCTCAAGAACAGGGAAAATTGCGCCTGCGATGTACCTCCACCGGGAAGTTTGAGCCCTGCGAAATAAAAGAACCTATTGGAGCTTACGCATTTGCTCGGAGGGGCTGACATTACAGCATAAACAATCCTCCCCCCACAACCATGCCATTTGTGATTTATTTTCATTGTGGCTATATAAGGGGAGAATAAACTTCAATATAAACCAAAAAAACACAACGGATCAACGCAATCACTGCTTCTTCCAGAGATGATTTTGGGGGAACACTGGCCTCCCCAGAGCTCTCAGACTGCCCCCTCGGAGGAGACCAAAATAATACGTCTATAATATAATAATAAATAGAATAGTACCAGCAGTGACCCCCTCCGGAATACTAAGTGTGCCCCCCGGAACATTTTTTCTGAAAGAACGACTGAACGCAATTGTGTTTGAAGTGTAATTCCAGCAAGTAAACACACTGTACATAGTTTTCTTGATAATATTACTGAACTGATTTTACATTCACTTTACATTTTCTTTTCTATATTTTGTGTCCTAAAAAGCCAAACAACTCGCAAGGATTGTGAACAGAGATATCTGGGTAGAGCCAAACAGCCTTTTGTAGATTAAATTATACTCTTTGATTATATTAATAAATAATTATATATCAGTCATTTATACTTTTATTGTAAATTTTCTAGTATAATGAAAAATTGTATTTGTATGGATTGCCCTTTAGTGAACTAAAATTGTATTTTTTTCATTTGTTCGGAATATTATAACGGATGGAGTAACTCACTGAGACGATGAGAGGCAAGCCTAGTTCAAGTGTGAGTGGAAGTTACTTTACACAATACAAAACTAAGTTGAATTGTAGGGCGCTAACATCCCAGTGCAAATATATAGCTGGCGCATTTTCCCCTATTTTTGCGGTAGGGCGCAAACATCCCAGTGCAAATATATTGCGAGCGCATTTTTTCCTATTTTTGTAGTAGGGCGGAAATTTCCCGGGCGCAAAATTCTCACATTCAAGGAAAATCCGGTAGTGGCGCAAACATCAGTGAAGTTGACAAGCCACTTATGTCAGACTCCAATTTCGACTTTAAACGTCGCTAGTGCTATGTTAGTGTTCGATAGTGACGCAAATCGTTAGTACTCCACAGGTAACGTGTGCTTTTTAAATAATGGATATAAGTCTTCTAACTGTATGCCAACACGCCCACTTCTAAGAATCATCTCAAAAATGGGGTTAATCGTTAGAGCAAGTAAGTGTTCATTAGTGCCATTAACATTAGCGTTAATGCCTCCATCGTACGGCCCTTTGAGTAATAATAACACAACGCTCTTTGCTAGTCTCAATGCGTCCCTATATTCTCGCGAACATTCTGACATGCCCAAGTTAGTTACTTTTTTTTTTTTTCTTTTGCAACTATTGTTTATCTGTTATTGTTTATTGTTTATTGCTAGTCTGCAGAGAAGTCCTTACATTAATATGCCATTGTCCTTGATAATCATTGCGTATTTACAAGCAGTTTGTTATTACTGTTAGAAGATATCAAAAAACAACAGATAAAATCTACTACTTAAGGGTTCATATTTTTCTTTCACAGTACATAAACGATTAATAATAATAATAATAATAATAATAATACTATTCCAGCATAAAAGTTATCAATTGCATCACACTGGCAACAAGCGACGCATATTTTAACTTCATAAAAATTCGTTTCTCACGATTTTCTGGAAAACTCGTATGATAACATCTTCATTATGTCAAGTTGTTTATCTCAGTGTGATATATGTATTACCTCTGGACAATATCACAGTAAAACAAAAATTAAATATTAGGAGTACATCGTACTTTTGGACTACATCTCATTAACCATGGGAAGATTGAGTAGTGTATACTTTAGGATGGAAGTTTCAGCTTAACTTACATCATACATTCTTAGGATTACAGAAAGGAAATTTGTTCGTTTGCATTTGAACAAAATTCTTAGGATTACAAAAAGAAAAAATAATTTTTCCGAATTCCGGATTTTTTTCGAAATCCGGAATTGTTCCGAATTCCGGATTTTTCCGAAATCCGGAATTTTTCTGAATTCCGGAATTTTTCCGAAATCCGGATTTTTCCGAATTCCGGAATTTTTCCGAAATCCGGAATTTTTCCGAATTCCGGAATTTTCCGATTTTACTTTTCGGATTCCTGAAAGTAAAAATTCCGGAATTGCCCATCCCCAATCACTACCATGTATATATGTGTATATGCACATATATATGTGTATGTGTATATGCACATATGTATATATGTATATATATATATATATATTTTCCAAAGAGTTGCTGGGGCCGCCGTGGCTCAGTGGTAGAGCGTTCACCTCTGGTGCTAGGGGTCTCGGGTTCAAACCCTGCTCCCGCCAAGTGAACTTTGTGGTGGACAAACACCGTGTGCGTGGGTTTTCTCGGGGTTCTCCCGTTTCCTCCCACTTTCTTCATTCCACCATTTCATTCATTACTCATTATCACCGTCTCCTTTAGCCTAACCGGCATAACTGTGGGACGTAAAACTCAAAGATTTCATTTGATTTTTTTCCAAAGAGTTGCTATTTCTTAATTTTTCTATGACTATATATATTAAAGTTTTTGCACAACATGCGACACCAGAATGTTCACTGCAATACCTTATATATATTAATACTAGTTTGCCGTGAATGAATTCAATTCAATTTCTTTTTCGAACTGCCTTCTAATAGTGACGTGACGCCACTGTCTTGGATTGACGTCGCGTGTAATATTATTTCATATCTTTCATTGTATAAGGTATTGCAGTGAACATTCTGGTGTCGTATGTTGTGCAAAAACTTTAATAGATATAGTCATAGAAAAATTAAGAAATAGCAACTCTTTGGAATTTAACGCATTCATATCATTTCAAAGAATTTTCTACCTAAATATGTACAAACATACAGTGATATATACAGCTGGAAATGATTAGAGGAAATTTTATACAGAATGAAAATCTACTCACAGAAATTACGTATCTTTACAACAATTGATGTTATTCAACAAAGTATGACGTCAGTTATTAAGTAAAGTGTGTACGAAGTTAATTGGAGCGTACAAAATTGAATTTGGCTCAAGCTAATACTTGACTGGATCAGTGTTGCCAGACCAGTCAGTTGGAAAAGCAGGAGATTCGAAGATAAAAAACAGGAGAAAGCAGTAGACACATACAGTGGTGGCGTTTGAATAAATCCGCGGGGAAGGGGGGGCAATAAAATTTGCCATTATTAAGAGGGCAGTACTCAAAACAAGCAATCCAGAATTCATTTCCGAGCAAATGAAAGTGAAAAGTCCCGATTTATATTAATATTATTTGATACAAAGATGTGTGAAGTAAAACTTAGTGAAAGAGCAAAGTGGAGTGGGAAAATGTTTTTTCATACACGTAGCGATAACGTAGCTTTATTATGCAGTCACACGTGACCGTGGCGTAAAACTATTTCTTGCTGACGATCGCGGAGAAACGATCTAAGCCACTCTTCCAGCCCAAGTCCTAATTTAAACAACACTTACTTGTAAATCTACAGAAAGTCATAAAAACTCTAACCATAATGCATATAGAGAATGACGTACAGTTGTATTCTTTGGATTCATATTATATACAGTAAAGCTTTATAACTATATGCTCTACAGAGCTTTGAGTATTATAACAGAAATTTCGTCTTTTTATGTAAGGAAACACTGAAAATTCAATACTAATAATAATAATATTTCTTCAACTTCTGGAAGAAAGGAAAAAGCAGGAGATTGTTCACTTTTCATTTTCTTTCGCAGTAGATCAGTAGAACGTAGAAAAAGCAGGAGATCTGCAAAATCAGTAAATCTGGCAACACTGGACTGGATGTCTATGCTTACTAATAACAACGTTGCATCGACGTGGCATGGAGTTTACTAAGTTTCAGTGTTGCCACAATCCTAGCTTGGGAGTGGGCTAAAAAATAGCACCAAATTGAAACAAAAAGGGCTAAAATCATTGTTTTATACCAGTGTAATACATGGCTCTATAACACGAAACTAGAAGAGGTAAAGTTCTAGAATACTCCCTACTCCTCTTCCAAGAGTACAAATCAAGAAAGTGCTCTTTTTAAAAAATTACTTTTTAAAAACATCCCAATAGGAGGTCCCCGACGAACCGTGGAAGTAGACGAAACTTTTCTAGCACGTAAAAAGTATAACAGAAGCCGCAAACTAAAAGGGAAAACAATCATCATCTTCAGTGTGTATTGTAAGGAAACCAAACGAGCCTCTATTATTATTTTAAGATTTCAAGCTAAAATTTCCACCACACTGCTTCTTTCTCATCTCCTTCACGCGCGGCGCGGATGCGCCCATCTAGCGTCAATTGTTTTCTGGTGTAGTTCGAATTACGAATTTTCCAGACAGTTAGTAACGTTATGCAGTGCAACGTCACAGAATGAATGTTCAACAACACTTTTTAAGAGTCCAACACGTACGAGTAACGTGAGATGTAGGAAAAGTCTTACTGACACTTTTGAAAATGTTAAATGGTTCTGAATTGGGTAGAATTGTATCAACTTTTTCACAAAAGGGGCTGAAAATGCCAGCGTGGTACCAACGGGCCATTGAATCACAAAAAGGGCTGAACTTGGCACAATTTTACCAAGTGTGGCAACACCGCTAAGTTTCGAAGTGTCTCTATTGAAATGCAGTGTTGCCAGACATCGTTTATTCCCTGAATTAAAACAGCTCTCGTTGTAGCATGGCTTGCACGAACCTTATCCTTCAAAGCACTTCATAAATTTTCAGTCAAAGAAGTTGGGTAGCATGACGTAAGGACAGCATATAGTCTTTTATAACTCTTGCACGATGAGAGGGGTCAGAATCGTTTTGAAAAATAAAGGAACCACCGTTGAATATATCTCTACCCGCAGGTATCATTGTCGTTTCAAGAAAATGTTTATAAGTTTGTGCATTAACAACACCATCACAAATGTGAATTTTACCAATTCCACTAAAAGAAAAACATTCCCAAATCGTCACACTGGTAGAGTACCTGGAAGATTTTACAGTACACGCAGGATTAAGTGCTTCACCAGTCATACGATAAACTCTAGCGCGTGAATTATTGCCATAAATGGTTGTTTCGTCTCATCACTAAACAGAACTTTGCGCCACTGGTCACTTGGCCAATCCTTGTGAGTTTTGGTCCACTCTACGCGCCTTTTACGTTGTTCCGGTGTAAGATATGGCTTCCTGACAGCTGTATGTGAACGCAAATCCATTGATATTAACCTGTTTCTCAGTGTTCGCAAACGTCGACACTAGATGTTTCCCTCCAATTTCTAGTAAGATTTGATAATGACTCAAACCAGTCTGCAAGACACAACCGTCCGTCGCAATGCACTTTTCTGTCTAGGCGAGGATTTTATTTTTCGACTACATTTGCCAATTTTTTCACTTTTTATGCACCGTGCTTCCCGAATCTTGGCCAGCTACCTACCTACTGTATATCTACTTTTATGCAGTTGCATACTCCGGGCTATTTCAGCATTAGTTTTGCCACACTCACTTAATGTTTTAATTCTAGTGGCTTTCTGTGGTGTAATTTCACACGTTTTACCCATGTCGATGTTCGATATCAATAATTTATAAACGGTATATTAACATTTATGGATAAAACTATAACTTTCAAATTTTTCAGTAAAAGTAATACTACTAGATCAACACAATTACGTAACCCAGGGCACCTACACAACAAGCAGTGGCGTATTTAGGGGGGTGGCTTCCGGGCTTAAGCCCCCCCCGAAATCTTACTTAGTATAGTAAAGTAAATGAAATATCTTGCAGAATTTTCACATTTCCAGGCAAAGCCCCCCCCGAAAGTTAGCAAAGCCCCTCCCGAAACAAAATCGTAAATACGCCACTGACAACAAGTAAGGAAGCAGAAACCATACTCCACGCTTGGAATGTGGATTACCTTATTGAGCGCGGACCTCACTGAAAGCAACACGCATAATCTTTATAATTAGGTCCTATTTACGAAAGTCTAGGAGACTGATACCTGTATGTTGAAAGTTTGGATTATCACGAAAACACATGATGATAAGTTAAACATATCCACAAGCCAAGAAAACTTACAGTGAAATTTGATATTCAAGTTGTATATTAGTAATTATTATTATTATTATTATTATTATTATTATTATTATTATTATTATTATTATTATTATTATTATTATATTTATTATTCTAAATTTTACGCTTGGATATCTTAGTCTCCTAGATTTTAGTAAGTAACTATAAAGATGATCTTAAATCTTCCAAATAAGTGCAGATAACGATCACTAAAGTTCATAATTGACTTTTTGAGAACATGCTCGCCCTAATTGATATATCACATGACTACCTTTCCATTTCAAAAAATATCACAGATTTCAAAATGGCGGATTTCAAGATGGCGCCGGAGATTCGTGATCTACTCTGCCCATTCTTGTTTTGTCAATATGTGAAATTACTACCATTTGCATTGTCTATATTTCACTATTTTCACGATTCAACAGTTTATTTGATGTATTTGAATAGCATAGCATAGCCCTTCTCCCACTAACTTCGATCCCCTCCGTTTCTTATGGCGCTCAGCCGCTATAACTGCACATATACATATTTTCACATCCTCTATCAGACGCACTAAGTCTCATCTCGCAACGCGATTCATCCTTTTGAACCATTTACTTGTTAGTGGGATACAGTCGAAATAATATAACTGACATTTCCATTTGCACTTACTGTTAGGAAAAATTTGTATTCAAGCGATCTGCAGCGACCGAAGAGAAAAGTCGACTTACTCACGAATACCAAATTATTGCTTAGCATCTACAATCTACCAGTGATTATTGACAAGGGCTTATCATTGTTATTATGGTCTAGGAAATATTTGCCTTCAAATTGCAAGTTAATATCATTTGAAACACAAAGGCAATGCTAATGAAGTCGTTATACTGAAACACGTACCTTTTATTAAATTCAAAATTGGAAACACTACATTTTCACACTACTTTCGTATCATAGACAGTGTCGTATATTGGTTTGATGGCTTGGGCTACCACTAATCTTTGTAACATCTGTACATATTATTATTATTATTATTATTATTATTATTATTATTATTATTATTATTATTATTATTATTATTATTATTATTATTATTAGAGTCTAGTTTCTACGTTATTATCCAGTCTTCAAAATAAGAATAAATTCTTACAACATACTTTCCTTTTATCTAGTAGATAAATATGATTTTCTCCCCACTAGTATATTATCTTATTAGCATTACGGAACAACGATCATACATTTCTGCCTTTTTGGTTCCATAAAGTAACCCTACATTTTGCTTTGGATAAGGGTAACCATACTCACCAGTAAAAATGGAAGCTAATTGAGTATTAAAGAACGCTGAAATACTCGTAGGCGATTAGCCAACGAAGAAGTCTCGTTTGTAAGAGCCTTGGTAACAAAATGCAAATAATGAAACAAGTATTTATAACAGCTATAGCAACCATCGCACAATACTGTAAAATACAAAATTATTGTTGCATTGACGCAAACTGTTACCGAAGGAGGCTCAAGATATCCCAGACAATTCCCAGAGTCCTCCAAAATGTCTCGTCATTCCTCATGTAATTTCCTCTTACTGTACGCTCACGCCCACGAAACCGATTTCTCTAGAGGCAACTGGTGTTTCCTGGCAGCCCGTTCGTACGCTGTGGGCGGAGGAGGACCGAAGGGAAATGCGCCGATACGCAATGTTCATAGTTTGAGGGAAATTTCATGAGTAAATTTAGCAAAAAGGGTAATGGGGAATTTTTTTATAAAACTTGGAAATCACGGGAATTTCTCGCTCTGACTTATAAACCAACATAAACCTTGAATTTTTAATCTTCTTCGGAAATAAAGCAATGCAATAGCAGTAGTGTGGTTTGTGTGTATATATGTATGTGTGTGTCTGTCTGTCTGTTCAAAGCAGCATAATCTGCACTCATTGTTGGCTGGGTGTATTTGTTTGTACATTTTTATTTAAAGCAAAACCAATAAATATCACAATAATGTAGTTTGCACTTCCTTTAATATACAGGTGTATCAAAAAGAATCATCCGGTTTTAAACAATAATATCTATTCTGTATTTTCAGAGATGTGAGTGAACAACGTACTGTTGGAAAGAGGGATATCTCTAGTTGTACATGGTTTCCGCTAGGTAGCAGCAGTGTGCTTGAGTGAACGCCCACTACGGTTCTGGTTAAAATGGAATCTGGACAACAGAAAGCGTTTTGTGTACTACGTTTTGCGGAGTGCCAGTCAGTGATAACTGTTCAGCGTGACTTTCGTACTAAGTTTGGTGAGGATCCTCCTACTGCACAGAGCATTAGAGGATGGCGTGAACAATTTCGAACAACAGGTTGTTTGTGTAAGGGAAAATCACTGGGACGTCCTCGAGTGCCCGACGCAGACATGGAGCGCGTCCGTCAATGTTTTACACGCAGTCCGCGTTCGTCGTGCAGCTCGACAGCTCAACATGCCCTCGATGTCCGTCTGGCGTGTGTTGCGTCGTCGTTTACACATGAAACCATACAGAATTCAGCTACTGCAAGCTCTTTATGAAGGTGACAAAGAACGACGTATAGAGTTTGTAATTTCATTCTTGGCAAGATTGCAGAGGACGACAGTTTTGTTCAACGCTTAGTGTTTAGTGACGAGGCAACATGCCATTTGAATGGAAATGTGAACCGCCATAATGTGCGAATATGGGGAACGGAACACTCACATGAAGTTGTGCAACATGAGAGGGACTCGCCAAAAGTTAATGTGTTTTGTGCAGTTTCCCGAAAAAAGGTGTACGGTCCATTTTTCTTTGCCGAGAACACTGTGACGGGAATAACCTACCTTGATATGTTTGAGTAGTATCTTTTCCCACAGTTGGAGACTGATTCGAATGACTTCATCTACCAACAGGATGGGGCACCGCCACACTGGCATGGGAAAGTGCGGGCATTTTTAAATCGAACGATTCCACAACGGTGGATCGATCGCACTGGACCAAATGATGCAGCGTTACATTACTGGCCTCCAACGTCACCTGACCTTACTGTATGTGATTATTTCTTGTGGGGTTTATAAAAGACTCCGTTTATATGCCTTCGTTACCAAGCACACTGAATGAACTGCGACATCGCATAATGGCAGCTGTGGAAGCTGTAACTGAAGACATGCTAGCTGCAGTTTGGAACGAATTTGAATACCGCATGGACATATGCCATGCATCTCACGGGGGGCACATTGAACACCTATGAACAGGTGCAATAAAAACTTTTTGAGTTTCACTGTCATGCAAAACAAAAACTATTTGTATATGTTTATTAGTTTCAGAAATACAGACTTGCCAAAGTAGATGAATCTTTTTAATACACCCTGTATTTTGTCATAGAAATTGGAGACTCAGGAAACTAGGGAAAATTTAATAAGGAAAGGTAAAATTCTGTGTCAGTGGAGGGAAATTTTTGTAAGGAAACCTACGAACACTGCCCATACGATTCCTGTTGTAGTAGCTGGAGAATGTTTACTGCTGCGTTGTCATATCGAAGACCTCTTAAAATAGCAAGACAGCTGCGTGCAAGGATGTTATAAAATAGAGGATGTGCCCATGCTGCAAATTCATGAAGCCGGTACGTAACCGCTTCGTCATACCATCTTTGTTGGCTCAATTTATAATTAACCTTCCGTAAGTTAAAGTTAGAAACTGCAGTATCTTAGATGCTATTTCTTGAAAATTAAGCAAACAATCGGAAATTAGCCCGATCACGAAACCAATTGAGGTTAGTGAGCCCGGGCCCCAGTGAGCGAGAGTCTCACAGAAACTAATGAGCCCGAGCTCCATTAAAGGTAATGATTACAAGTCCGAACGAAATTACTGCCCGCGAGCCCTGACTGAGGCTAGTTAGCGCAAATCCAGCTGAGGGTAGCGAGCCCGTGCTCAGCTGATGGAAATGAGTCAAAGCGCGATTCCATTTGAGGGTACGGAGCCCGATCCTCAGGACCACGAAATTAATGAACTTTAATAAGAAATTAATGAACACCATTCTGAGTAAGCCCGAACCCTACTAAAAGCAATGAGCTGAAGGTCCATTGAAGTTAATGACCGGTGGTTCGAACGAAATTGAGCATGAACCCAAGTGAGTGCAAGCTACACTGAGAGTAGAGAGTTCGAGCGGGAATGCAATTGAGGTTATTGAGGGTAAACCCCACTGAAGGGTAGTAAGCCCAAGTCCAAATGAGCATGCCAAAACGAAATTGGTGAGCGAGCGAAAGGTGGCTAGTAACTGCAAGTCTCATTATAGCATTTTATCCCGAGCCCGAGTAAAAAGGAGTCTCAACGAGAATAGTGAGCGCAAGCCCCACTGAAGGCAATGAACTCGAGCTCAAATAAGAGCAAGCCTTATTGACGTCAGTGAGCTCAAGTCCCATTGATAATTGTGAGCACGACTCCAGTAGAGGGAATTGAGGTCGAGCGCGAGTGAGCACGAGTCCAATGATATTAGTGAGTCCGAGCCCCACTGAATGTAATGAGTTCGATCAGAAGTAGGCGCGTGCTCAAGAGACATTAGTGAACGTAATATTATTGAGTACGAGTCTCATTGAAGGATGTGAGCTTAAGCCCGAGTAAGCGCGAGCCCCATTCAAGGTAATGAACCCAAGCCCATATGTGTGCAAGCCCCACTGATGTCAGTGAGTTAGACGGAAGTGAGCTCACACGAGTGAGGACGAGTCCAATTAAGATTAATGAGCCCTAGCCCAAGTAAAGAGATTATAAAGCGCGAGCTCCAATAAGTCTGCTGAGTGCGAACCGCATTGATGTATCTGATACCGAGACCGAGTAAACGCGAGCTCCATTCAAGGATTTGAGCTCGAGAAAGCGCAAGCCTCAATGAAAGATGTGAGCCCAAGCACAAATGAGTACAATCTCCACTAATGCCAATGAGCTCGAGTCACGAGCCTACCTTCAGAGTGTAAGAGCCTGAGCCCAAGTAAGCGCATTCCCAAAAGAGATTAGTGAGCTCGAGCTTCAAGGAGGCTAGTGAATGTGAGTCTTATTGAAAGTAGTGGGGTCGAATAAGAGTAAACTCGATCCTCAACGAGAATAGCGAGCGCTTGTCCCACTGAAGGAAATGACCACGAACGACCACAAATGAGTGCAAAGCACACTGACATCATTAAGCATGAGCCCATTGATGGTAGTGAGCCCGAGCCCAGTTGAGATTGGTGACCCCGAACCTCGGTGAGTGTAATAAGCCCAAGTCCAAGTAAACGCGTGCTCCAACGAAAGTAGTGATCGCGAACTCCAAGGAGGCTAGTGAGTCCGATCCTAATTGGAGGATCTGAGTCCGAGTCCGAATAAGCGCGAGCTTCAGCGGAGTAGGAACGCGAGATCCATTGAAGTTAATGAACATGACCCCGTAAGCTGCACATAGAAACATTTTGAACGCTAAAGCGAGCATTTAAATAAAAATAAACACAATAAACATTACTTGTTCACATACGGAGAACCTAATGTTTTAAGCGAATATTAATGGCCGAAAAAAGATAAGCCAATGAGGTTTAGCGACGCTCGCTTGTTTTTCGGCTTCACTGAGTTACGGGGACAAATATAGGTATGGGCAGACCTCTATTTTATAACATCCTTGGTTGCGTGCGATGAAGTTAGTTGATCTTTCTAAATACATACAGTTCTTAGAAACTTGTACCATTGAAAGAAGATACTAAAATGTAAAATTATCAATATAATTTAGTTTATATTAGAATAACTTTATTTTGTAATATTCTAGGGCTACCGCTGGTAGGCCCGGTAGCCGACAAAATACGCCACTGATTATAGAGGGCGATTTTAGTGTGATTTTTGGTCAAGATTGCTTTCTGGATTTTTTTTCCAAAATTGACCTGCAGCGTAATACCATATCACTATACTAAAATCCAAAGAAGCCTACTGTTGCACAAGAAAATAGAAAGACGCAAGAGATGTCACATACAATCATTCGTTTAATGCGTCTGCCAAAGGATGCAAACATCTTTACGTCACGTAAAACTACTTTACCAGTAAAATCGAACTTCTTTTCCCGGTATCGATTCTAAAAGAAAATCATGACGCAGCATTGTTGTTTCCCCCAGCATATTTTTAATTACGCTCGACCCTAGCCATAGGAGCTAAAAACTGTTCTGATTGGTTGAAGTTATTCGTATTTCGCTACGTAGCTTACATATAGCAGAAATCAAATGCTGGCTGCTGTCGGTTCTCGTAGCCCATCGTGCTAGCGCAATAGGCTAATAACCATAATGGGTTTTAGCGTGGGTTTAAACCCAGCCCAAGGAAAGTTTTTGTTTTTTTTTTTAAATTTTCATATTTTTTCATTAAAATAAAATTAAAACAATATTCAAAAAAGTGATTTCTTACGTTACGCGTGCAGTTTTGCTATACGAATCCATAGTATAAGTAGTATAAGTAGTTATAGTAGTAGTATGAATAGGAGTAGGAGTAGGAATAGTAGTTTTAGTACCATTAGCAGTAGTAGTAGTAGGAGCGGGTTAGAAACCCCACAGGGCTCGTTCTGTTCCACCTTGACCCCAACCAACCAATCAGAAACGTGTATTTAGTTCCTATGGCTAGGGTCGAGCGTTTCCCCACTACAAACATTACTAAAAGATATGAATTGGAAGTAATAACAATGAAAGTTCCACCCAACGATTTACGTTATTAATTTCAAATCCTACGTCACCTTCAATAAAGGAACTTAAATGGTGTATATGGAGGAAACATCGAAGAATTTTCTTTCAAAATAGATGAAGAGGAGAAAATAAAGGACACAAATTTCGTCGACCTGACACAACAAGAAATACACTAAAGATTAAACTGCCAAAATTTTAACATCGATCTCTCTTATATTAACACTCGCTTATCTGAACATAAAAGAATTACTGTACACGACTAATGGTATATGTATGATTCATTATTATCAGCCAATTTTGTTTCTCTAGCATTCGAAAACAGAAAAGGTAATTGTACAGAATGGTCGTTCAGCTTCTTTACTAAAGTGAAAAGAAGCGTTCGACATTTTGACACTAAAACTACCGTGAAAAATATACAAAAACTACCAAAAGGGTCATATTGTCCCCCAGTGTTTGTAGATACTACAAGTAAAAACTAAAATGAATTTTTATTTTTAGCTAACGTATGAAACATGTAATATATCAATAATATACATTTATTTCCCGATTTATTATATAAGGAAAAAGACTAGTACACATTTGAAAGATATGACCACATTATTGGTCATATCCACAGTTGTGAACAATTTTCTACTCATCAATGTGCATGTGGGACTAAAGTTCGATGCATATATGAATAATAAAATGCCATATTCAGACATATCCAGTACTTTGTCCCTGAAATTATAATTTCAACGTCAAAATAATAACATGTTTTGATTTTTTACACAAAAATTAGAAGCTATCATACTGATAGGATTTCCTGTTTATTCAGGACAGATACAGCATACGATATATTTTCGATCCACTTCTGTGTATGATTCAGTTAAAAATTTGTATCTATAACAAAACCAAAGTTTGATTTATCTTTCACTTCCTTGTCTGACACATCTTTTTTTCTAGTACAAATTCGTAATTTTGCTGGTAAAACTTCATACAATAGAGCTGTATGATCCATTTTCTATAAATAACTTGACACAGTACTGTATTTATGTGCCATGTGGTCTCTTCAATGTGAATTCCAACTATCTGTTTATTGAAAACGAAATTTTTACATACATTTTCTTTTGGTTATCATTCAGAATATGTACGTCAGTGTCAACATGGCTCAATATCGGTGCATTGTTTTCTCAGTGGTGTACTGTAAATGTGACGTCTCCCACGGTTTTGAATACATTTGTGATTCAAAAATCTTTATTACAAAAGTGTATTGAAGCTGGAATGTCCTTTTGTTGCTTCGGGTATTACCAAACATACTTACTTATATATTTTCTAGTTCTCTAGCAAGATGTCGCATGTTACAGGTAGTTCGGAATGTGAGAAAGGTTTTACAAGTTATAGAGTTACGTGTTCAGCAACAATAGATACTTGCGTACTTGGGTTTATCTTTCATTACCTACAGAAATCATTCAAATTATACTTAATCTTCACTTCAACAACCACCCAAAATTTAATAGCATACTATCGAACTGGATAAACAGAGAGGAAATTTTGCAGGAGTCAAAATGACCATTCTGGTAGTTCTAGGTAAATCCATTTTTTTAAAAGGAAAACATACGAAATGTGGAAACTAATATTTAGTGCATATAAACTATGATTAGAAAGATAAAAATAGTGCCAATTGGTAAGTGCACTATAATTTAAGCTCAAATGAAATGTTACTCAATGTTGCTGAGGGGTCAAAATGACCCCTCTAGTAATTTTTGGCTTAATATTTAGGTGTCACTAATTCATCGTTATGTTGTTGTTCTATGAATTGCATTGCTGCCAGTTGGGGTGCGGGGTTTAAAACCCCCATCAAGAAGATATTATGGAAAAATAAACATTTACCATATTAAGATTTTTATACCAAAATCACAATTGTCCTGAAATGATATAAGATTAAGTGTTTGAAGCCACTCTAATGAAATTCTGCAAACGCTACTGATTGCTGGGATTGTTGGGATATATATTTAAAAATAAAAATTTCTGGAAGGTTCAAAATTGGCTATATGCACGACGAACAAAAGAAAATAACCAATCAGCAACACCAGGCAAGTATGCAGAAATTTATTTCGGGGGATCAAAATTCAATGTGGGGACACATTATACTAAAATTTGTAATATCACTCCTAAAATTAGACTAAATTTATAGAAAAATCGAGATTTCCAGGGCAGTTTGGACCCCCAGAACCCACCCCTTGCGTACGTCCCTGAGCAATAAAATGAGTGCATTCATAAACACATATTATGAAACGTTTAATTAATGTTTGTCTTCTGGGGAAATAAGAACAGACTTTCAGAGGTTCTGGGAGACAAGGGAAAGAAAGAATTGTTCCGACTATGCAATGAAATATATGAAACAGGAGAGTGGCCAAAAGACTCTCTGAAGACTATCATGATATCGATGGCTAAGAAATCGAACCCAAAGAGATCTGAGGATTATAGAACTATTAGTCTCATATCTCATGCAGCTAAAATTCTGCTACGAATACTGAACAGAAGGTTATATGCAAGAACAAATGAAGAAGTTGAGGAGGAGCAGTTCGGGTTCAGAAGAGGCAAGAGCACAAGAGATGCAATTGAATTATTAAGGGGATCGGTGAAAGATTTATAGAAAAAGGGAAAGAGATGTATGTTGTATTTATTGATCTAGAAAAGGCTTTTGACCACGTGAATTGGGAATTGTTGTTGGGCGTTCTAACGAAGATAGGGTTGGAATGGAAAGATAGAAGACTCATAAGAAACGTATACTTTAATATTCCCGCTCAAACATCAACTTGCATGTGCTTGCATGTCTCTTCACTCCTTTCATTTTCATATCTTCATTCTCACCGTTGTGATTAATCCGATTGGGCAGAAAGCATGATTGATTAAGCAAACTCATCACCATCAAAACGCCGAACACGTATTTCAGACTTTGACCGTTTCTGATTTTGAAAACGTTGGGGCGTACACTATAAGTGATTACTCGGCACCTCGTATATCACATCATCATTAACAAATCATATATAGTAATAATTTCCTTTAAATAATAAGTAAAAACTTGTTGTGACTCCTATCAGCGTTGTCAACATGTACGATAATTATCGAATCATACGATAATTTTGACCCCTGTGTGATGTACGATAATAGGAAAATATACGATAATTTAACAAATCCTGGTAAGAACTAAAGATAATCCTGCAGTTATTTCAAATTCGAAAAAAAAACTTTCATTGCGTGAGAAAGAATATGAATACGAGATGTCACAAAATTACAAAAAACATTAAAAAGACGACCAACGTCTTCAGAAGATAAATAATGCAAGTAAATTAAAGTTAATCGAGTAATAATTCAAATATTTTTACGTTATACTATTAGCTATTCAGATTGTATGACGTATTGTAAAATTGATTCAAAGCACTACTAATTCAAAGCAGACACGTGACCTCATCTGTAATCAAACCAGAGACCACTATCATGTACACAGAAAACCAATCAAGAAGGGGTAATTAGTAGCTATTTAATGTAGATAAATTTTCACAGGTAAACATATAAAATGTGGAAAGAAAATCAGATTATCTTTTCTATAGACTGGTAAAGAATTAAGCTTCGATCTTGTTTCCTACGCAGATTGTTAAATATAGTTTTAGCTGCAAATGTTCATGTTAGTTTCTTCTTCTTCTTCTTCTTCTTCTTATTATTATTATTATTAATAATAATAATAATAATAATAATAATAATAATAATAATAATAATAATAATAATAATAATAATAATAATAATAATAATGCTTGGTATTGAGTATGGAAACAAAAGATACGATAATTTTGCGACAAAACCGATAATTTTAAGTGCTATGTACAATAATATCTTCTGATCAGGTTGGCAACACTGACTCTTATTGAAATGTTTGGGTTGCAAGCGAAGCGAGCAAGAAAATTTTTTACCAAACCTATTTCTTTGCACTCCGACAACAATATTGATTTAATAGGGCGCCAATATCTTTTCGAGGCGACGCATCGTTACTCATTTCCAACACTTTTTTTTCCTTTCTTCTTGCTGGTTCAGCGCCCTCTTGCTATCAGCGCCCGGGGCGACCGCCCCCTAGCTACGAGTTTGCTTTTTTTCTGACATTAATTTATTTTATCAACCATTTATCCATAGTCTTTATTTTGAATTCTAATCTGTTAAGTTTTTCATTATGAGTTTGCGACAAAATTTGAAAAATGATTGATTCTATACAGGATTCATAAACAATACTTAAGGCTTTGGGAAGTGGTTCTGACAACAACATTAGAGAGAAGTATAGACCAACCCAAGTGTAGAGGTATCTCCTTTTAGTACTTATCCGAAAATTGTGAAAAGCAAAAACAGCCATAATTCTAGAACGAAATGTCAGATCAACGTCGGATGGAAAGGGTAATTCATTATATTTTCAATCGTAGAGTTCACCAACGTAAACTTGGATGTGTTATAGAAGTAGCGCTAGGATAGTCTAAATTAGAAATTTCTTTGGTATTATACCAAAGCAAAGAGAAAGGTAATGAGCGCTCCCAACCGTGACAAACTATATGAGGCATAAGCATTCGGTAGAAATAAGTCTCCACACTTACCGAACTTCGGCATATGTAGTAAGTAGATTATATACACAGTTCGAAGATCCCGCCCATTTACTGTCAGGTTCCCCAAGGTACCCATTCCGGAGACTAGATGAACCCTTAGTTGGGACTAGGTTAGAACGAGTATATAGTTCTCATTTCCACCGGGATCAATTCTGAGTCGGCAGATTTGAACATTTCAGCAATGATTAGAAAATGTAATACTTGACAAATAACGTATTTGAACGTACAATCAGAAACAATATTAAGTGTAGGTTGGAGCTAGCATTTCCTATACCTGTAACCCAGTGGTTCTCAAAGTGGAGTAAATGGGACCTAGCCAGTGGGTCCGCGACGCCTTGAAATTGAAATGTGTTGTAAAAAAGTGGAACTCACAGCTGTTATGCAAGAAGTATTTTTAAGATTAAGACACTGCAGCTGTGGGCAGTACGAGTACAAACAATAACTATTCATCATTTCCAGAGTTCAAGGATTTCATTGATTCTTCAGGTGAAAAGCTCTGTGCTGAAATGCACAAAATACTTATAGGACACTTGAAAGCATTAACTGCAAGTTTTCCTGTCCCACAACCTCGTAAATCCTTTCACTAATGTAGAAATCTATGACATAAAAGATATGAATCTCTCTAACCCAGACCAAGAACAGCTATTGGAACTCTGCTATGATACTTCATGAAAAAATGTTTTCAATGAAAATGAACTTTGCTTTTGGTTGCGTGCGCGTTGTGAGTATGAAGTATCATAGGAAGAGTTGTCTAAGAAGGCATTGCAACATTTGATGCCTTTTCCTACCACTTACTTATGCGAACAAACCTTTTCTGCTCTTTGTAGTATTAATTCCTTAAAGTGAAATCGTCTTAATGGGGAATCGGACCCGATTGATGGTGACAAATCTTATTCCAGATTTCAATGCAATTATGGAAAAACACAAGGATTTCATTCCTCACATTAGTGACCGCATATTTGGGAACATCGGCGCAAATCTGTCTTCAACATTGGGGGGGACGGGTAAGACTGTTCCCATATTATATATATATATAGTGTATAGTGGTCGAAGTGAGACAGTATGAAGTGGTATGCCATACCGCCTCTGGTTTTTCTGTGATCAAGACAATATTTAAATAGCCGGTATGTTGAGTCAAAATCATAGTGAAACATACCGCGTCTGTTTTTTTCCACTTCGAACACTGTATATATATATATATATATACACACAAACGATGTTCAAAATATTTATGTGTGAAGAATCAGGGGACAGAAGAATCAATGCTGTGAAGAATGAGGGGACAGAATTGTCTTCAGTGGCGTATTTAGGAGGCTATCAGGCTCAAGCTCCCACCGAAATAAATTTGTTATTTTTTCGCATTCCACGTACAACATTAATCCTTCTAACCATTCCTACGAATGTAATTGAATTTCCATTTCCTTATGCTATTTGTTCAGAAATAATACTGTATTTCCCAGATTTCATTCCATGTAAGAACTGAGTCCTTTTGTTCTTTCTTTCGTCCTTTCTACTTTTCTGTTTCTTTTTCTTGACGTTACTTTCTTTCATTTCGTCTATCATACTTTATCGACCATTGTCAGTTGTGATTCAAGTCGGCCGTCATCAGTAACACCAAACTAAGAGGAGTTGACAAGCGAAACTGGTATTCCACACTAACTTGCGCGGATATCAACATGACAGGACTTGAGTTATTATAACAAAGGAAAAATTATATCGTTTAGTTATTTTTAAAAGAAGGAAATGTTCGAATTTAAAAAAAATCAAAACGGGGGAATAATTAGCCCGGGAAATTAGGAAGGCCAAGAGGATGCTTCCTTGTTCTTGTACTAATAGAATAAATGGTTAGATTCATTCCTAAATTTCTGTATCATATCATATAGGATTTATCGGTCTGCAATTCTTGCCATTATAACTTCAATTTATGCATAAATTAAAATATATTTAATTTTCAAACTCAGGTGGGCAATTGCCCACTTCCTTCCTTGTGTTGGGCATAGCCCCTCAAAACAAAATCCTAAATATGCCATTGGTTGTGTTCAACATTGGGAGATGGGCACATTTGAGGCTTATTCTAGAGAAGGAAGATGAAACTCATATTACGATAGATGAATCTGATCAACTGTTGTAGAGTATACCGGTATTATATATTAGGCGGTGTAGATGAAGTAGTATTACAAATCACTGCCGTGAACACATTCTGAAATCTGATATATGCATATTTACAATTGGTATGTTTCTAATTAGGCATCCACAAAGATCCAAGTTAAAATTGTTTCATAATATAGTAATATAAATAATGACTTCCCCAAAACTATGAAGAAAGAATATCAATTATGTATGAGGCAACAATTCTCTTTGAGCAAAATGATAATAATCTCAATCAAGGACGCCGATATCTCTGTAACTTTGGGGGGGGGGGGGATTCATAAAAAATGTATAGAACAATACATATAACAAGAGAAAATACATATAAAAATGCATATTCATAAAAATGCAGGGGGTCCACGTGAGCTTTTGGGGGCCTCCGACCTCCCAGGAACGTCCCCTTGATCTCAATAACATTAAAGGAATCCTTACAGAAATCTAACGCATGTCATATACTCTTTATTAACAGATGTAACCTTAAGATCATGGAGAAAAATATTCCAGCAATTGAATTCTTTTCTTTGCTTACGAAGCATCGTCTCTCAAAAGAAAAATTGGGACACGCGGAAATACGTAGCAACAAACCACGGTTCGAACGAGCAGAAAAGAGAAAACAAGCAAAATTACGTTGGCTACAAAATCCGAATGAAATAACCACACAAAATTTCGTAGACATCAGGCGGGAAACTTCCAAAACTTTTAGAACAAAGAAACGCGATTTTTTGAAACCTAAAATTTAGGAACTTGAAGATAATAGTAAAAATAAAAACATTCGGGACATGTATAAAGGGAACAACGAATTTAAGAAAGGCTATCAACCTCGTGCTTATATTAAAGAAAGCTGATGGAACAGCTCTCGCTGATACAGATAGCATTTTAAAATGATGAAAACATTTCTTTGACGATTTTCTTAACACGCAGCCAAAAACTAATGTGCGTGGAGAAAGGGAGATACACACCGCAGAACGGTATATTCCAGAACCCAACCGAATAGAAGTAGAAATCGCTATAAAGAAATTAAAGAAACACAAATCTCCGGGTGTAAACGAAATTCCGGCTGAGTTAATTTTAGCTAGAGGCGAAGAATTGTGGAACAAGGTACACAAACTCATTCTCCTTATCTACAACAAGGAAGAATTGCCGCAAGAGTGGAAAGAATCAAACATTGTTCCAATCCACACGAAAGGCCACAAAACTGACTGTAATAATCATCGAGGCATCTCTCTTCTGTCAACATCCTATAAAATCCTTTCAAACATTCTATTAGCAAGATTGACCCATACGCAGATGAAATGATTGGAGATTATCAGTGTGGATTTAGACGAAATCGATCACCTATCGACCAAATATTCACCATTTGCCAAATACTCGAAAAGAAGTGGGAATACAGTAGCCCGGTACATCAACTATTTACTGATTTTAGAAAGGCTTACGACTCGGTTAGGAGAGAAACATTGTACAATGTTCTTACAGAATTTGGAATACCGAAAGAACTAATTAGATCAATTAAGGCATGTTTAAATGAATCCCAAAGTAAAGTCCGAGTAGGAAAATTTTTGGCCACGAGCTTTCACGTCGAGAATGGCCTGAAACAAGGTGATGCGTTGTCGCCATTATTATTTAAGTTTGTGCCGGAATACGCTATAAGGAAAATCAAAGATTGCAACCAGGCCCTAGAGTTGAACGGTATTCACCAGGTTATAGCATATGCTGATGATGTAAATTTAATAGGGGATGACATGAGAACAATAGAAAGAAATGCAGAGATCTTATTAAACGCTTGCAGGGGTATGGGTTTAGAAGCAAATGCAGAGAAAACTAAATACATGGAAGTATTAGTCGGGACCGTAATACGGTAAATTATGGATGCGTTAAAATATTAAATAATTCTTTTGATAAAGTGGATACTTTCAAATATCTAGGATCAATATTAACAGACGAAAATCATATTCACGAAGAAATTAAATATCGACTAAAAGCAGGTAATTCGTGTTACTATTCGGTTCAAATCTCATGTCGTCGCAAATTCTGTTGAGGAATTTGAAGCCTAAAATATATAAAACGATATAATCATACCTGTTGTTCTGTATGGCTGCGAAACATGGTCGCTTACTCTAAAGGAAGAACATAGACTGAAAGTATTTGAGAACAAGATCCTAAGATGAGTATTCGGACCCAAGAGGAACGGGAATGCAGAATGGCGGAACTTCATAACGACAAACTACATAATTTATACTGTTTACCAAATATTGTTAGGGTCATCAAGTCTAGGAGGCTTAGGTGATCAGGGCATATAGCCAGGATGGAAGAAAGTAGGAACGCTTTCAAAGTGTTAGCGATAAGACCAATCGGAAAACGACCATTGGGGAAGACCTAGGCGCAGATGGGAAGACAATATTAAGATGAATCTCGCAAAAATAGGAATACAAAGTAGAAACTGGATCCAGTTGGCTAAGGATAGAAGTCAGTGAAGAGCTTTTGTGAACGCGGCATTGAACCTCCGGGTTCCATAGGCTATAGAGTTAGTTAGCTTACGAAGCATGAGTAGATGCCTAGGCTGATATTACAAATAGATTAAATTCCCATTTACTGAAAAGATGGGTTCTACTGACATTGGATAGTCTGTATATTATTCGTGTGCTGGGGCCTAGGGGAGAAAAGGAGATAAGATTTCATATCAGGTTACGTCACGCACAGTCGCACGCCTTCATTTTCATTAAAAATGTAAAAGCCAAGAGAAACCAATTTCATCTCAGTTTCTTTTGTGGCAGTCGGACACAAATCATCACACTTTTCTGCAAAAAGCACTTTTCAAATCGGATTATTGGGAGAGCCTCCAGTTCCAATGTTGGGGAGGGGGGGACATGTATCCCCATTTCCCCGGAATTTGTGCCCGTACCTATAGCTGAGACAACTTTTCAGCATGAGGAGAGAGGCATATCCTCCTCTGTCATTTATTGCAATTTGTGCCCAAGTAGTGAAAGTGGAATTAATGCATATTGATGAGACTACTAAACCCACTACAGCACGAAGTTCAATTTGAAATACTACAGATTACGATTCTTTTTTTAAAATGGAAAAGCCAAGAGAAATCAATTTCATCTTACATTCCTTTGTGACAATCGGACACAAATCATCAAGCTTATTCCAAAAAGCACTTTAAAAAAAGAATCGTAAGATCGTCAGATTATTGGGGGGGACTGTCCCCCCCAGGTCCAACATTGGGGGGACATGTCCCCCTCGACCCCCGGGATTTGCGCCAGTGTTTGGGAACATTGTTTATCAAGTGGATTTCCGTTAAAAAAAAAAAGAGAGAGAGAGAGAGATTGATTTTCAGTCTTGAAAGTTATTGGATTTTCAATTGAATTTTCGTTCATTAGAAAACAATTACGTATCTTTAGAATAAATTACGTATTGCATTATTTTCTTTTTCTTGCCAGTGGTAATTCTAATTAGCATAATTTTTAAATATTATGTGAAATTTCCAATATCATTGCTAGGGGGTCCGCAGATCACTTTCCGAATTAACAAGGGGTCTGCGTTATCGGAAAGTTTGAGAATCACTGCTCTAACCTATACTTAACAGTGTTTGTGACTATACAATATAATGCAATTGTTACAAATAATGTTGATTATTTACTTGAAAGAACACAAGTGTTCAACTTATCTATTAGGATAAAATATTTTATCATTTGCTACTGGCAACCATATATTTGTATCTCAACTGTTTCTCTTTTGTTACCCAACTAAACAGACTTTTTATTCAACCAAAAGGCTACAACTGGTCAAGCGGCTTTTAACTGGATGACACTTTGCATATGCATATCTCCTAGGGGCATGTCCATTAACCTTTCGGTCACACAGGAGCACCATCTAATAGCTTTTGTCTATCATTAATTATTATTCTCTGAAACCTGTAAACAACATTCATTTTACTTACAAGAACAATTTCTCCTTTTATACATTTTGGTTTGGTCGTCACCAAGTTGCGGTATAAAGCTCTCACAATATAAAATATTGTAAGCAAAACTGCTTCGATTATATCCTTTAATGTCTGGAATCGTTGAGTGAAACTATCAGTTGTCGATTTAGAAGCGGTCATGGTCCATCGAAAATCTGAGGAAAGGAAAGAAATAGGAATATAGGTTGAAATTCAACATGCAATTCAGCAACTATGAGAAAGTGAAATATTTTAATGAGTTACTTTAAAACCATAAATACATTTCTCAAGATTCCTCTGGCCTCAATCAAGTGAAACCATGTTATGTAATAGTAGAGGTCATTAGACAAGGTGAACGAATGAAGAACACATTCATATCATACTTTATCATACCTACACTTTAACACACACAAATATGGCAACAAATTCAACAAGTATTTATTAAATATACCAAACCAAATTTACTTAAATATTTTTACCTGTTGTGATGGAAAAATATATAGAATATTTTAAAATGAGAGTGTAATTAATTCACAATATTTCTCATACGGAACAATTATCAATGGTGTTTAGTAGAAGTGTTATTTCTATCTTGGAAGTACCCGCTAGGCTAGTGGAGAGGGCGCGCATGCGCGATTTCATGCACGTGGTCCAGAGTTCGATTTCCAATGGCAGAGCACTGAACGCATTAAGGTGGTTCAGTACTGTGAATCCATTACTCAATTATCCTCGGCGCTCAAAAGGGACGCTGAATTTCAATAAACCAACAAACAAATCTACCTCAGAACTAGCTAAGGTATTTGTAACTAATGGAGTTTACATAGGAAAGAATAATGGCCGGACTCCGATCAATATACAAGATCAATATCAATATACAACAAAAGTTTCAAAATATGTATTAATACATTCCTTACAAAGAAGTACAATACATTTCCTGTTTAATACTTAAGCGGCTCGGGGGAACATAATGGTAAGCGTCACTTCCGATGAAATTGAGTTATTTCGTAGAATGGGTTTGGGTTGAACCTTAGAACGTTATGTTAGTATTTTAATTTCGGAAATGTACTCCCATGCGCAAAAAAATTGCGCGTATACTGTAACTCACGATTTTCCGTATTTATTCCTTTTTCCTTACGTTTATGGGTAAAATTGAGTTATTAGTATGTGGAGATAATAGAGAGCAATCCACCTAAGGAGATATTTCCAAAAAATATAATAAAATAATAAAAATATAAACAAAAAACAAAATTATGCTCGGTTTTGTGTATACTGGCAACGATGATTTCTAGGGATTTTTTCAGTAGTACAGCACGATTGCGGAGGGAATTCAGTAGGGAAGTCGAGGAGATGGATCAAGGAACTGGATACTGAACTAAGATGTTGCATTTATTGGTTAAAACCTAGTGTGTAGATTGCCTGCCAAATATAAATTAGCTTCTGTAACTAAGATGTCGTACGAAAATATAGAATTAAACAGAAAAACTCTTATGTTAAGGTTCGAAGCGATACGCACCATGGTTATGAAGATTATTTCTTAAGAAAAAAGAACAAACATAACGTAGCCTCTGTGGTTAGGTGAATAGAGTGGCGGACTAGTGGATATTTTATTATTTTGACACCACATCGAATCCCATCCTATCCCATCCCATTTTTTTTTAACAAAACATTATTAGAAGTGTATAACTTTGATGTTAATAAGAACCGAAACAGTATAATAAGGAAATAACTTATTAATAGTATCCTTTAATCGACGTATTTATTCAGTATTAGAATACGTGTACTATTGCCAACAGTTATTGTTTTCAGTTTATGGTCTTGTATGTTACCTGCCCATTCTTGAACAGCAGACAACTCACTTCGGATTTGTGTGTCAAGAACAGGAAAAATAACATACGCGACCTAGACAGTCATCCCAAGTTTACCCCTTGTTATATCGACATGACGTTACATCGAATGATGCTTGTTGTCGTGAAAAAAAGGAAGAAAGGAAAAAGCTGATGTCAAATTATCGTTTGTGTGTGTGTGTGTGTGTGTGCTTGTGTTTTTTTCTTTTTAGAGTATTGACTTTCTCCCTCTCTCTTTTTTTTCATATCCACAATTGCAAGAAATTATGACCGACCTTTGTGGGTTTATTGGGAATAGGACGATTTATTTTGGATTGCTAACAGACGACATTTTTTTAACCATTTGCTTTAAACTTTGGCTTTGTGGCTCTTAGCACCCACAAAAGGTCATTATAAACTATATAAGCAGTTCCCGTTTTCACTGGCCGCTGAAAAGATATTGGGGAAGAGAAAAGTGCTTGCCATAAAGATAATGAATAAAAAAAAAACAAATTAAAACAAATAATTTATAAATCTTTATAATACACTGTAAAGTTACGAGCGATTACGGCTAAGAATTTAACGTGAGATTAAAATTACGAGTATTATGTATTATGATTAAACAAATAATATACAATAAGTAAACTAGAAGCAAATTGTATATTTAACAACCTGAGTGCTTAAAAACAATTACTTTATTTTTAATTTTTATTTTTTTTAAAATTATTTACTTTGATTAGATGGCCTTTTTGATTTATAGGAATGATTTTTTTTAAATTTTATTTATAATTTGCGCTAGCGGCAACGAATGAGAGTAGGGGATAATTTATATAACACTTGCGTTTTATTATGCACTGCACAAGGAGGGTGGGGATTAAGTCAGCCGCAACTTTTTTCTTTTGGGCTTTTTTTTTTTTTTTTTTTTTTTTTTTACAGAAATTTGGTTTTCTGTAAAAGTCAAAAACTAATTTGAGTGTTATGCTTATATTTACTAAATTCTAACGACGACAAAAACACGATTTCAAAATGCAATCATAAGTCGGTGTAAGGAATGTTTTCGTTGAACAAAGCTAAATTATACAGATCTATGTATGCGGAACACGAATATTTCCAAAAGATAGCATGAATATGAACGATAATCATACCATATTTCTACATTATATAGTAGCGTGAAAAACTGGTATTAAAATGATATAACAAACAGTCATAAGCTTTTTTTCTAGCACGGCAACACATTAAACTTAACTCATTAAATTTTAGGAATTACAAATTATCACCTTACGTGTCGTTGTATTCCTATTCGTTTTCACGTTCGAGCGACGAAAGAAGAAATTGTAGTAATAGTGATAAAAATCGAATTCGAGATTTCAATGAATTCAAGTTTCACGCCCCCACATATCGAAAAAGTAATTTTGATGTCTGTCCATCTGTTCGTCTGTCGGTTCGTCACGCTTTTTCATATATTCAAATAGAGGCCATACTGTTCGACGTATCTGGACCGAATTCTAGACATGAAGTTTTTATAACACTTTAAAAAAAAACTAACTAACTATATGGCCTATGGAACCCGGAGGTTCAATGCCGCGTTCACAAAAGCTCTCCACTGACTTCTATTCTTAGCTAACTGCATCCAGTTTCTACTTTGTATTCCAATCTCTGCGAGATCCATCTTAATATTGTCCTCCCATCTGCGCCTAGGTCTTCCTAATGGTCGTTTTCCGATTGGTCTTCCAGTCAAGACTTTGAAAGCATTTCTACTTTCTTCCATTCTAGCTACATGACCCGCCCACCTAAACCTCCTAGACTTGACGACCCTAACAATGTTGGGTAGATCATATAAATTGTGTAGTTCCTCGTTATGAAGTTTCCGCCATTCCCCATTCCCGTTCCTCTTGGGTCCGAATATTCGTCTCAGGATCTTGTTTTCAAATACTTTCAGTCTATGTTCTTCCCTCAGAGTAAGTGACCATGTTTCGCAGCCATACAGAACAACAGGCATAATAATCGTTTTGTATATTTTAAGCTTCAAATTCCTCGACAGAATTCGCGACAACAAGAGATTTTGAACCGAATAGTAACACGAATTACCTGCTTTGAGCCGACATTTAATTTCTTCGTGAATATGATTTCCCTCTCTTAATATTGATCCTAGATATTTGAAACTATCCACTTTACCAAAAGTATTATTTAATATTTTAACGCATCCATAATTTGCTGTATTCCGGTCCCGACGCACTTCCATGTATTTAGTTTTCTCTGCATTTACTTCTAAACCCATGTCCCTGCAAGAGTTTAATAAGATCTCTGCATTTCTTTCTATTGTTCTCATGTCATCCCCTATTAAATTTACATCATCAGCATATGCCATAACCTGGTCAATACCGTTCAACTGTAGGCCCTGGTTGCTATCTTTGATTTTCCTTATAGCGTATTCCAGAACGAAGTTAAATAATAATGGCGACAACGCATCTCCTTGTTTCAGGCCATTTTCGACGTGAAAGCTCGTAGACAAAAATTTTCCTACCCGGACTTTACTTTGGGATTCATTTAAACATATCTTAATTAATCTAATTAGCTTTCTCGGTATTCCAAGTTCTGTAAGGACGTTGTATAATGTTTCTCTCCTAACCGAGTCGTACGCCTTTCTAAAATCAATAAATAGTCGATGTACCGGGGTATTGTATTCCCACTTTTTTTCGAGTATTTGGCGAATGGTAAATATTTGGTCGATAGTTGATCGATTTCGTCTAAATCCGCACTGATAATCTCCAATAATTTCATCTGCGTATGGGGTCAGTCTTGCTAACAAAATATTTGAAAGGATTTTATAGGATGTTGATAGAAGAGAAATGCCTCGATAATTATTACAGTTTTGTCACCTTTCTAGTAAATTGGAACAATGATTGATTCTTTCCACTCTTGTGGCAATTCTTCCTTGTTCCATATAAGGAGAATGAGTTTGTGTATCTTGTTCCACAATTTTTCGCCCCCAGCTAAAATTAACTCAGCCGGAATTTCATCTACACCCGGAGATTTGTGTTCATAACACTATCGTTTCGAATTCTATATCCTCCTACACCTAAACATAAGGGTAGTTTACTGAAGGATGAAAATTTAAAATCATTAAATTGTCTCAAAAACGGCTGTAAAGATTTTGTTTGTATTTTTACAAATATAGTATGAATCATTGCTCTGAAAAAATACATAAGGTGTAATTTACTGTATGGGATGCATTTTTTTGAACAATTTTCTCAATCACATTTTATAAATAAATGTATCATTAATAACCTGACAATATGACACAACTCGTTCGTCCTGTAAACATTCAGAAGAGGTAGTTTAGCCTACTCTTCGACGATTTTCCCATTAACGCCTGACCCAATTTTGTTCATATTTCATAAATAAATGTTACATAAATAACCTAACGATATGGTATAATTCCATCATCCTAAAAAGCTAGAAGTGGTATATTACTTTTCGGAGCAAGTTTTACCCTACGATTTTGTCGATAATTACTCTGGCAATTTTGTTCGTATTTCATAAATAGCATAACTCGTTTGTCCTGAAAAGATATACAAGGGATATTTTATTCTTGGGGATGACTTTTTTAACGATTTTCTCAGAAAGTACTCAAACGCTTTTGCTCATAGTTCACATACAATTATCTGCTTAATAATTCTAATGTATGGCATAAGTTATTTCTAACAGAAATATGACGAATGGGTACTTTACTTTTGGACGTAAGTTGCTTCGAACAAAGTTTTCTAAAACACATTATTTTATTCGCATTTCCCAAATAAATGTTTCAGTAATAACTGCAGCCTAACACGAGTCAGTTTAAGAAATTCGAGCGAGAAAATTCAGTGCGTTTCATCCGTACCCATTCTTAAATATATTTTTAAATGTTACACCCAATCACAATTTTCCTAAGAAAATCGAAACTTCTTTTTAAATGTGCTTTGCTGTGGCCAAATGGTTCAAGTGCATTGGTTCTGGATTTGATTCCCGGTGAGAGCTAGTGTATTTTTATCCAACGTTAAGGAATAGGTGCAAAGAGAAAAGTGTTTAAACAAGTCTAACCAAGCTAATGAATAATACAAAGAAATAATACAATATTACGAAATTCTAGAAGAAACGTTGCTAATATTAGATATTTGCGTGTAAAAGTCCAACCCATGACTGTCAACTCCAAAGGTAAGAAAGTGAAACATCCAATACCAGGTTAATCAGTGGTCTCTAGTTAAAGCTATCCTACTAGGAAGTGATTGAGATACCAAAAAATATTGTAATCGCTGGGAGACATGTTAGGAGAATACATTGGGTGAGAGAGTTTAATACTGGAACTCATGAATAGTCTCTGCACCTTCGTTTAGTATTGAAGTGCGTAGGTCTATATAGGTTTGCATTGAAATGAGCATTAATGCACAACATCTGTTGAACATTACGGGGAGCTTGCGGACAGGTTTGCAGTACATTTTACGGGGTTCGATATTGTAACGATCCTAGCAAACTCCTCAGCCTTTCCGCACTGTACTCTATAAGTTAAATTCGTGCTTAATTAAAACTATGTGTTTAAATTTAACACTGTTAACCGTTAATACCTGTGCACAACGGGCAACAATCCGCCAGTAATTCTTTATTTTTGCCCTTTGTTTTAGCGCCATAAATGTCTTTGTTCATAAATTTCTTTGTCTATGGTTTTGCATATACGTAGCGTGGACATTAAATTTTGACTTCTACGCCATATACATCTAATTACAAACACACCTATAGAACGAACACAACAAACTTGGAATATATAGTTTATGTATGGAAAATCATACACGAGGCGCTGCACGGGAGAGCAGTGTGCATACATATGGCAGTCAACTTCCTAAGAAATTTATAATAATAATAATAATAATAATAATAATAATAATAATAATAATAATAATAATAATAATAATAATAATAAAAACAGAAAACGAAACAGTTATTTACATAATGTATTTATTTAAGCATGGAAGTGCAATAGACTTAAGTTATTTCTCTCTCTCTCTTTGAAGGCAACAACCTTTAGAGTGCCAAGACGTAGAAAAGGACTTGTGGCACTCATGACTATAGAGTGGTGTGTGTTTGGCACATCGGGTTCCTTCGTTGTTAGCCCCAGCTTTCTAGACCGGATGCAGTTATTCCCGGTAGAAAATACAAGAAAATATACCTTTCTATTACTATTAAAGTAAATACCGTATTTGCCGGCGTATAAGACGCACTTTTTTCCCCTGGAAATTGTCGGTAAAATTGGGGCGCGTCCTATACGCCGGTGCGTCTTATGCAACTAACGGTAATTCGAAGGCATTATATTTCACTGCCTCTGCTTCTCCTTTGTGTTTTTGAAATCAGGGTTCAAGAAAGTGCTGACATAAGGTTGAATATTTCAAAGATACCGATAACATTGTTTTTTCCGAAAGGAATATGCATGCAAAACTTGTCGGCATGATTCTTGTAAACCGCTGAATAAAAACCAAACAGTCCGCGTTCTTTTGTAACCGCCGATTGTTGTTTCACCGCATTGCTTTTGAAAGGATGACGGTGTTCTTTTATTTAGTACTTGTAACCACAGTTTTTATGTTTTGCATTGTTTATGAATAGATGACTAACAAAGGCTAAGAAAGATTCGCATCGTGTTCTGCTTCAGTTCTTTAATCTTCGTTATCGTGGCAAGTTGTTGAAATGTCGCGGAGGCACAGCTACGACATAGCTTTTAAGCTGCAGGTTATAGAATATGCAAAAGCTAATGGGAATAGAGCCGCAGAACGTCATTTTGGCCCTCCTCCTACAGAAAAGATGATTCATACCTGGCGAAAACAAGAAAATGAACTTACAGCAGCAAAGCGATCTAAGCATAATCTTCGCAGAGGAGTCGTCAAATGGCCACAACTCGAAGAGGATGTAAGAAAATGGGTTGAGGACCAAAGGAAGGACGAGATTGCAGTGTCTACAAAGATGATAATCCACAAAGCAAAATCTATGGCAGAGCGTACAGGTATCACTGATTTCACTGGTTCAACTTCATGGTGTTCCCGATTCATGAAAAGAAATCGCCTTTCTATGCGTGTAAGAACTAAAATAGCACAGAGAATGCCAGCTGAATATGAGGACAAAATTGTACAGTTTCACAGATATGTCTTAAAAATCAGAAAACGTAAACAATTTCAACTTTCGCAAATAGCCAATATGGATGAGGTACCTCTCACATTTGATGTACCTTCAAATAAGACAGTGGACTCAAAGGGCAAAAAAACTGTTACTGTGAAAACCACTGGTCATGAAAAAACGCGTTACACTGTTGTGTTATCATGTTGTGCAGATGGAACGAAATTGACGCCATTCTTGGTATTTAAAAGAAAAACATTACCAAAAGAACAAATACCAAATGGTGTAGTGATTCACGTTCATGAAAAGGGTTGGATGGATGAAAACGGAATTAAGATGTGGATAGAGAAGGTGTGGTCCAGGCGTCCTGGAGGACTGTTAAGGAAACCGTCCTTACTTGTTTGGGATGAATTTCGTGCCCACAAAACAGAGGTTGTCAAGAAGAAACTGCATGATATGAAAACGCACATAGCCGTAATACCGGGAGGATTGACAAGCCAGCTTCAACCTTTAGATGTTTCTATCAACAAACCTTTCAAGGGATTCATGAGAGAGAAATGGAATGCGTGGATGAGGTCTGCTGACTTCGAAGTCACTCCCACAGGAAGAAGAAAGAAACCCAGTATCTCACAAATATGCGAATGGGTGAAAGCATCATGGGATGAAGTGGAAAAGGAAACTGTCATAAAATCATTTAAAAAATGTGGAATCAGTAACGATATGGATGGTTCTGAGGACGACTTACTGTATGAAGACAGTGGTAGCTCTGCTTCTGGTGAAACGACAAGTGATGAAGTTTCAAGTTCTGCTGATAGCAGTAACAGTGATGACTGACGTCTTCCAATGTGACAAAACAAGTTTGTTATCTTTCTGTCCAAGCCTTTTAGGTGAATGTAACGTATATGGAATATGTTCTTGTATTTTTGTCATGTACGCGTGTATTTATTTTTTGTTCTCTTTTCTTTCTGTTCAAGCCATTTAGGTGAATGTAACGTAAATGGAATATGTTCTTGTATTTTTGTCATAAATGCATGTATTTTTTGTTGTATTTTTACAGTATATCTGTTTACATTTTATGATTAAAGTAAAGTACCTACATTAAAGTAAAATAAAATATAACAAATGCTTGAACAAAAATTAATGGAAATTAATAAAATTTTCACTATTATGTTTTTCTCAAAAATCGATTCCAAAAAAGGGGGTGCGTCTTATACGCCGGTGCGTCTTATACGCCGGCAAATACGGTAATTACACTCATTCCCTCAACGTGATACTTGTTTAACTGTATACAGACAGCTGATCCATGGGAGAATCGTTGATAATAATAAATAAAATAAACTCGACAAATATTCTTGTAATTTGCTGGACACGCCAGTGTGCCTGTTATCCGGTTGTGGCACACTGGAATATAGGGTATGGCTTTCTAATTTTTCCCCAACTATTTTAACTGCTTCAATTGAAATTAATCTATAATAATAAGAGTAAATTTAGTTTTCTTACCCTTCGATTTAGAAATAAGGTCCGCTAGAATTGTATATTTAAAAAATAATAATACAGTACTCAGAATTTTATAGAGTAGTTTGTTTTATTCGAAATTACATACTTCCTGCAACTGTTTGGGTTGGAATTATTTGAGATCAAATCTTTAAGTTTTACGACCCATGGTTATACCGACTAGGCTAAAGGACACGGTGATGATGAGAAATGAATGAAGAAAGTGGGAGAAAACAGGAGAACCCCGAGAAAACCCATGCACATGGTGTTTGTCCACCACAAAATTCACTTGGTGCGAGCTGGGGTCGAACCAAGGATCCCATGCACCAAAGGTGAACGCTTTATCACTGAGCCACCGCGGCCCCTCTGAAATTATTTATAGGAGAGAGTGACTACTTTATGAAAACTTGATATCGAACACATTTGTTTAAAAATACCAGCTTTTTGTGAAATATTGCTTAATATTCAGGAAAACCTAAGTCAATAAAATAATAATAATAATAATAATAATAATAATAATAATAATAATAATAATAATAATAATAATAATAATAATAATAATAATAATAATAATAACAATAATAATAATAATAATAATAATAATAATAATAATCTTAAATTAAAAACTCTCTGGACCTAGTGCATTGGCACAATTCCACGAATTAAAAAGAGTTTGTTTACTTCTCATGTAAGTGTAGAAGGACTTAATCCCTGTTGCTTTCAATATACGAAGAAAGTGTCCAACTGTCAAATGATAAGCCCTATGCAACATAATGTAATATAGAGTCATCATTTCAGGTTGTCTAAAGAACACTTTCGTTTTAGCAAGAAAGGAAGAAAATAGAAAATACTCAGTTTTAACCTAGTAGAAAGTTTGCAGATTTAAGAGAAAATGTACAGAGTTGTTGGATATTAAATGTAGTTCGGATTAATGGAGTAAGACACCGTAGTTCATTGTATGAAATATACTGGGAGTGACCAAGCCATTGCCTATGGAAATATCGAAAGAGATACGTTAATGGTGTTAGTTGCCAACTGTTGTAGAAATGAAAAGTTTAAGGAAATCTCTAAAACTCTAAAATCACAGATCCAAATTGACTAACTGCTAAGTAAAACTGCTAAATCTGACTAAAGCAAAAAAAAAAAAAAAAAAAGTCTTAATGACCTGTGTTACAGTTTCAGACACATCATTCTCATATCAAAACTACGATAGAAGTAAATTATGAATACAGGTGAATTTGCAGTTCTGGAATACCAACAAATGATTTTGCTAGATGTAAATTTTGGGAAAACATTTTTATAAGGTTTTAGATTTATTTATTGGTTTGTTTGTTTATTAGCTTCTCCATGCCGTAAACGTCGCCAACACCTAGTGGCCCACTTGCTGGTAAAAGGCGATCGTCAATATAGCGACGCGTCGAAGGATTGCCGCTAGTGTGCCACTAGTGGCAGGGATTCGTCGAGTCGAAGCAGATATCTGGAATCGCAAAGGGACCAACACGAACTATCCCAGTCATGTGCATGCGTTATTATTATATATTACTTTTCCCTGACGAATTGTTATTATAAGGACAATACTTGAGCTCCGGGGGTCAAGAGTAACTCCTGCCTTTACATCATAAAGTGAAAAATCTTGAGATGGGTGCGTATAATTGTATGAATTTAGTTGGCAACTGTCGCCGATCACTAGCAAGTGAATATGGGAGAATTATGAAAAAAGTAAATAGACGCTTGCCATTTTGTTATAAAATTACATGACGAGTGCATTTGATCTGATTCCAAACAGTTATCGTCAAATATACACGGTTAATGGAGCACTCTGATTAGAAATATTAAAAATACTTCAACGATTTATCACTCTACAAGCTGTGTCTTCACAATCGCCTCCGTGGCGAATTCGGAAGAACACGCACCTAATAACCCTAAGGTTGGTGGTTCACGCCCAGCTCAGGGCACTTTATTTTTACTTTTTTTTTAAATGTTTGTAGACTCACCTTAATGCAAAGGCGATTTAACGTATTTTAGGGGAATAATTTTGTGGTTCGTTGGCGTTCCGTCGCTTCTCTGCCAGTGGTGGTATAGTTTTCAAAGCGGAAGTGGGACCAAGTTTTGGCTGCGGGACCACCAATTTTTGGGGACATGTCGCTAGTTGCCTATCGGTAGTCCACCGACGCTTACGGCATGGGGTTGTCCCCTCACAAGTGAGGCAGATTGTAATCGACCAAGAGTGTTTGGGAAAAATGGGAAACATCTTCCGACTTCGACTTCTGAATAATCCGTTTAGGATCAAGTCGAATCAAGGCTGAGTCACGGGAAGGTAGAACAAGTGAGGCAATCTTTCCAAGCACTACGGTGAAGAGCCTCTGTCTCATTCAAGACTTAGACTCTTCAGGAAAAGTAACAAGTTTATTACTTGTAATTTATTCTTTGAGTCAAAGTATTTTGCAATAAACCATCGTTTTGTAAGATATTTTTACGATTGTATACTATTAATTTCGAAAATTGTACACATAATATAATTTCCCATCATGGATTTGAAAAAATCAAAGTTCGAACAAAGAAAGATCTTCGATCCACATGTCTCTTTCATTATTGATCCTTAATTTATTTTAGTCCTAGGCAAAGCGAATCGACGGGATGGCTCTAAGTGAAAACATTCATTTAGATGGTTAAGTAATCTGGAAATTCCTGCTGTTATTTCACGAAACACAACAAATCTTGAGAAACAAAAACAATTTTGCTTACCAGGGGAAGGGAGTAAACCATCTGCT
The DNA here is from genome assembly GCF_964235325.1 of Thermobia domestica. Classification (NCBI taxonomy): domain Eukaryota; kingdom Metazoa; phylum Arthropoda; class Insecta; order Zygentoma; family Lepismatidae; genus Thermobia; species Thermobia domestica. Next base: position 212,550,215 of record NC_137457.1, on the reverse strand, counting down.
TACGTTTGCTTAACTAGGAAGAAGGCAAGGGCGCCGATCCTAGGGGGCCGGGCCCCCCAAAGCTCATGTAGGCCCCCTTTGTATTTATGAATATACAATATTTGGCATAATTTGAATGCAATTTGCCTTAAAATCCTAATATATATCGTCTGCATTTGAATGCCCTCCCAGAAAAAAAATTACAGAGAAATCGGCGCCCTTGGAAGAAGGTCTAGTGAAAGGAATAAAAATGTGATAACGTAATGCTTGAACAACTCTATCTAATGGAGAAAAGTAAATTAGTATTCAACACTTCTTTCAATTTTAAGCATTTCAAAGATTCTCGTAATTTAGTAGCGTCCCGGATTTGCATTTTTGAAGTACGGGTACTCTATCTATACTTTAACGTTTCAGACCACGCACTTAAGCCGCTTTGCCACAAGAGACACATAGGAGTTTTTCTTTCGATTTCCTTAGGAATATTGAGAATGGTATGACTTTTAAAACTATGTTTTAAAAAAGAATACATATCGACGCAATAAGATGATAATCTAATACCTAGGGAATATATTGAATTGTTTTTAATTTGTTCTCACGCTACCAAAACAGTATTTATTTTTTTTTTATTCCAGCCTTTTAATATAAGCATTTTACACTATTGTCTGTTCTAGGACAATACAATTCTAGTTCATGTATATGCTAGCTTTGGAAATACAGTAGAATTTCGCTTATCCGACATAAACAGGCAGGCAGAACGCTGGATAATATGGATGTGTTAAGAAAAGACCTGTTAAAAGTAAAACTTATGATATAATTTTACATATTACACATCTAATAATAATGTTTTATAACAAATAACTGCACCGCACTGAATCAGGGACGTATCCAGCGTGAGGACCTGAGGGCTGTCCCCCTCCGAAACTCAAGCACTTTTTAATAAACATGCTTTTACCCTTTTGAGATTCTTTTATATCAGTTTACTAATAGTCAGTGTCCAAACTTTGGGCAATGTGCTGTTGTCTTGTTATAATTCTAAGAACATACCATAATGCCATTATACCATTTGGAATTAAAGAACAGGAATTAAATAGGATTAACATTTTCTTTCCGTTCTGTTTTTAACTTTAATATATTAGAACGATACACTCAATGTCTTCTTGCTATTTTTGTTATGTGATATACGTAGCAGACAGTTTTCTTTAGTTACATTTCTCTCGAAAATATGTTTCATTTTGTTTGTGCTATAATGCAGTTTCCAAAGTAAACCGGTTTATAAATGAAAAGTATGAAAAAGTTTAAGAGAAATACAGAACTGTTGCATTATTATTATTATTATTATTATTATTATTGATATTGATATTTTTAAAACATTAGAATTACGTGCTTACGAGGATTCGTGTTGGGCCCCCTCCGAATAGAAAACCTGGATACGTGTCTGCACTGAATGATAGATGTATGAGTCAATGTGTAGACGGGCGCGCTAGGCGATATACTCCAGAGCATGAAAAATAGATTAAGACCACAACTTGCAGTTCTTCTTGCCAATTGGTGCTTTCTGCAATGATATATCGGATCATACGGTATGTGTAACAAAGGATGGTCGGATAAGCGAGACCATTGTGTATTGGTGTTTCACGCACCTAAACCTGTAAAATGTTTGTATAAACGATTATCTTTCACTCCCTAGCTAAATTTGTGGGTATGATCACACACCTTGCGTCATAAAGTATAGTCTTATAAAGAAAAAAAACATTTTTTTTTTAGCTAAAAGCTAAAGGGAAGTCAACTTCAGTAATTTACTTTAGTTTTTTTTTTTTAATAATGGCAAACTAGTCCATTTCATCACGATAAATCACGTTTGATATTAAGATGTCTTTTTCTGTCCGTATATATCCTTTACATTTTGTTGGAAACAAAATTGTTATTTTCCCAAGAAAACAGGGTGAGAGAAGCTATACAACAACATGAACTGAAAACAATAGCTATTACCAATAATACTGTAATCCTGGATATCAATAAGTTGTCCTTAGTATATTGCTTCGGTTCTTATTAACATGAAAATTATAATGTTTTGTAAAAAAAAATAAATAAATAAATAAAAAATAAAAAAAAAGATTGGGATAGGATGGGATTCGATGTGGTGTCAAAATAATAAAATAACTACGAGTCCGCCACTCTATCCACCTAACCACAGAGGCTACGTTGTGTTTGTTCTTTTTTCTTAAGAAATAATCTTCATAACCATGGTGCGTATCGCTTCGAACCTTAACATAAGAATTTTTCTGTTTAATTCTATATTTTCGTACGACATCTTAGTTACAGAAGCTAATTTATATTTGGCAGGCAATCTACACACTAGGTTTTAACCAATAAATGCAACATCTTAGTTCAGTATCCAGTTCCTTGATCCATCTCCTCGACTTCCCTACTGAATTCCCTCCGCAATCGTGCTGTACTACTGAAAAAATCCCTAGAAATCATCGTTGCCAGTATACACAAAACCGAGCATAATTTTGTTTTTTGTTTATATTTTTATTATCTTATTATATTTTTTGGAAATATCTTCTTAGATGGATTGCTCTCTATTATCTCCACATACTAATAACTCAATTTTACCCATAAACGTAAGGAAAAAGGAATAAATACGGAAAATCGTGAGTTACAATATACGCGCAATTTTTTTTGCGCATGGGAGTACATGATGATGGCATGGGAGCTTGTCCCATTGTATTGAATGCATGGTACTGTTGAACCTTCTTTCCCGGTTTACTCAAAACCTGGAAAATTTATCATACGATTATGTTTCCCGAGCTCACACATTCAAACATACATAACCCCAACATTTTTATCTACAGATTGTTATGCACCAAAGACACACAGTGCCTTAATAAAGAAGTTGGAAATATACATACTTACACATTCCAAGAGTACGCTTCAGAGAACAAAAATATTTTTAATTACTCTATATTATTTACGTATGAAAAATAGAAAAATATCAATGACAAAACTCAATTTCATAACTAGAAAAAATTACAATAAGTGAAAACAGCGTAAATCCATGACAAAAAAAAAAAAAAAAAAAAAAAAAAAACTCAGACACTTAATAAGTAGCAAAAGTTTAGAACGTTATTATATATTTTTAACATTTTGCTGGCAATCCTTTATGTTTCATGATGGCTTTCAATCTCTTGGGCATGGACTTTAGAAGTGTTTTGCAAAAGGAAGGATCAATTTTTGCCCACCCAGTCTGAAGTGCTGATTCCAAGTCTTCCTTTGTTCTAATAGTGTGATTTCTTAAACTGTTTTTCCAAATGAGCCCATAAGTACTCAATAACGTTAATTTCAGGAGATTGCGGAGGTGTTTCCAGCACATGCGAACAATTACACAGGAGCCACAAACGCACATTGAGGGCTTTCTGCTTGAGATCGTTATCCTGGTAGTACTGAAACTTCTCTTTCATTCCCAATGTTTCAGCACTTTATACAAAATTTTGCTTCAGAATGCTTAAATGCTTTGTCTGGTCCATAATTCCATCCGTTACACATAGTTTACCTGGACCAGTAGCGGACATAAGTTCCAAACCATTGCCAAGTCACCTAAATGTTTCACAGTGGTTCGTAGATTACGCTCTCGGATTTCTTCACTAGATTTCGCCAGATATAACATTGACCATCGGAACGGAACAAATTAAATTCTGCGATAGTGCTCCAAAACGAAAATTCATTATTTTTATTTTTTATTATTTATTTATTTATTTATTTACAAAACTGAGTCTCTTTTCTATTACACTTCCTCACGAACAGTTTTTTACGGGCTACTCTTCCATGTAAATATCTCTTCTTAAAACCAATCTTAACGTTTCGGGCTGATTATTAAGATGTTCTTACACTTCTTTGACCCGTTTAAAAGCATTTATCTTGGTGTTTTCATTAACCTGTAGTACAATCCATCGCAGGTCTGACTTTGAAAACACTCTAGCTCTACCACTTTTTGATTTATTTTCCACTGATTTTGTTGATTTAAAACGAGTAATAATATCATGAACTCTGGAGTGTGACCTATTTACTATTTCCCAATATCACGAACTATTTTTCCCCTTTATAATATTTTAAATTAGTTCTCTTACTGCTAAAGAAGTTTAACCACGTTGCCGTCCCATTTTAAGCTTTAACACAGTTTCATCCACATACAAACAGTACGGTTTCAACTCGTTTCACTTGGATACTTAAAGCTGTCAAGTAGACACAATTCTGGAGATTCCCCTATTAGGCCCAAAAAGAAAAAGAGTGCTGTCACATGTTCCAGTTTTTCCTTTACGTGGGTTTTAGTTGTATTTTTACTTTTTGGTATTTTGGTATTTTTTATATTCATGAAATTGAGTTTTGTTATTGCTGTATCTTTTTACCATAATTAAACAATATAGAGTACGGTACACATCGGATTATATATAAATATATATCGGATTATACAGATAACGACGCCGTCAGTAGTGATGACAATTGGCCGCGTTTTTTACCTACTGCGCATGCGCAAACTACTCCGGTTCCTGTTCCAGTTCCGGTTCCGATTCCTGTTCCGATTCATCTTCCGATTCATGTTCCAGTAGTGCCTGTTCCGGTTCCCCCGGAGCAGGCTACGCGCGACGAGTAGCCTTTTACGACTATGAGCAGCACACAGGAACACGCATGCGCAGAAACATTACACACAAGAGCAAAACCATGACACTGCCGGTAGTGTTTTTTCATCTATTATATAACATCAGGGGTGTACTCGTTCTCTTTTATAAGCACTTTTTCTGATGTGAAAAAAGACAATGGCAACATAGTAGAGAGGAGATTAAAAATAACAGCATCTAACAAGTCTGGTTATTCACACACACACACACACACACACACACACACACACACACACACTATGTGGAGCATGCGCAGTTCTAATTTAGTAGAAATTGCACTAATGTGCAGAAAAATTGTCTAGTTCCTGTTCCGGTTCCCCCGTAGCAGATTACGGGCAACGAGTAGCCTTTTACGACTATGAACACTACTGGACCACGCTTGCGCAAAACATTACACACTACAGCAAGACTCTGAACTCCCATGACACCGCCGGTAGTATTTTTCAACCATCATATAACATCAGGGGTGTAGTCGTTCTCTTTTAGAGCACTTTTTTGATGTGAAAAAAAGACTATGGCAATATAGTAGAGCAGAAAATAAAAAAAATAACAACAGCCTTTAACAATATAGCATAAGACTGGTTAGTCACACAAACACACACACACACACATACACAAACACATACACATGATTTACGGAGAACTAAATCCCCCTCCAGTGACCAACACACACACATACACACCCACACACACACATACACACACACACACACACACATGGTTTACGTGGCACTTTGATACGTACGTGCAGCTCAAATTTCGATTACAGAGCCAGTTCCGGTTCCAATTACACATGAGCAGACTGCGAACATATTTAACATAACAAAAGCTACTAGTACACTTTTTAACCCTATGTAACATTGCAGAGCTAATAAAAGAGAATGACTTGCTTTTACACATTTGACTGCAGCTATGTAACTGCAAAAATTACAACCTCTTTTACCCCTTACATGTAGCGATTTTTATAAGGCTATGGCATATTTTTGCAATTCCTATTTTCCATACCAGTGGCCACAAAATTTTTCCAGCTAGAGTCGGGTTTTCTGCTACAACAGGAGAACTGTAATTTGTATTCTGCACGTAAAGACAGAGGACGCTCATAATTTTGATTTAATCAATTTCGTAGCTCTCAACAAGATGATATGACTCTTATGCATAGTTTTTGAGGTGCTGCGCGGATCATACCCTCATTCTGCAGTTTATTTGGGACTACTGCAGCGTTCCCGACGAAGCACAGGGCGGGTTCAAAGTCTCATTCAATAGACCCCTCTCTGTTTTCCTATCACCGTATTTTCTAGCATTAATACAACATTCTAGAGCCAGTCCTCCTCTTACGGAGCAAAGCTAATCCACACGTGGAAACAAAATAGCATCTGCCATACTCTCCGGGTATTGCACCTGTCTTATTCCCTCTTAATGCCAGTTCAAATACTTTCTTCGCGATGGAATTCATGGCCTTCCAGAACGCTGATAGAAGGTCGCCGATGCTGAGGGGAACCATTTTTGATGTCTTAGGTGGCATATCGATGTTCCAAGTAGTCAACTTGAGGTCAAATATTTGATTGAATATAACTCCAGGTCCGTATATTTTGTGAACCGTTCCACATATTTAAAATTTAATTTTAATTTTAATACTAGGTCAGCACATAGATTATGTACAAAAATGGTCAGCTCGAGGTCAAAGTGGTAAACCATTCGACATTTAGATGATTTACAAAAGCGGACAACTCGAGGTCAAAATGGGATTTCAAAATTGCAATTGACAACCGTAGGGTCAGAATTAGCCTTACAGGTAGCGTTGGCAAGGTGTACCTCGCTGGAGGAACCGGAACAGGACTTAAATGTACAAGAATTGTACTTGAAAGGACACACGTTTACAATTCGCTGTAATTACAAAAGTTTACCGCGGATAATAAAAGACAATTGTTTATTGCGTTGATTACGGCAGTAATAGAAGTTTCAGGTACGCGTGTGTTGCCAACTCCTGAACAGAAAATAGTTCATCATACACACTCCAAGTGTTAAGAGAGAATGTCATTAACGTATTTACGCATCAACGCAGCTTTGGAGATTTTGTCTTCCTCGGCACTTGTCAATAAAGTAATTGAATGTTATAATAACAATACCCATTTTTGTCCAGAGAATAGTTTTAGTATAAGAATTTCACTGACCTTGTATGAGTCGAGACGTTGGCAATGATGTGAGGGGATTATCTTATTTGCGTGCGCCCGTAAAATGGTGATCAGATCGAGGACAAATATATTTCCGGAAACGTTTGAGATTTTATTTTTCAGATTCGCCGTTAAACAGGTACGAAAATAATTTCTCGGTCATCAATTTCGGCGGAATTTTCGAGCCAACTTTAGTAACTTCTCTGTTCTTTTTTACGATATTGCTGTAAGCTCAATTAGTACAATGATTTTAAAAATGAACCAAAGAAGAAATATTTTGAAATATTTAATTGTTAGCTTAGGAAAATAATAAAAAGACGTATAAAAAACAAGGGATTGGAACATAATACTTTGCTTTACATAAATGTAGCCTAGACAACTATAACTATCATTTTCAATTTTGGTATTCGGTCGTCACATAGAATATGTAAAAAATGGTCAGCTCGAGTTCAAATATAACTCGGGAATATTTTGAGATTTTGTTTTCAAATTCGCTATTAAAAAGGTACGAAAGTAATTTCTGAGACACTAATTTCGGTGGTGTTTTGGAACCAATTTTAGTAACGTTTTTATTCTCTTTTATGACTTTGCGGTGAGTAGCTCAGTTACTAAATTGATTTTCAAAATATTTAATTCTTAGCTTGCGAAATTATTAAAAACAGCGGTTGCAGCAACATATCTTGCTTCAGATAAGTATACCCATTGTCTTCAATTTTGGTATTACGTTAGCAACTAGCATATGTAAAAAATGGTCAGCTCGACGACAAATATAACTCGGGAACATATTGACATTTTGTTTTCAGTTTCGCTAATTTCTGGGACACTAATTTCGGCGTCATTTTGGAATCAAATTTAGTATTGTTTTTTTTCTCTTTTGCGACATTGCTGTAAGAAACTCAATTAGTAGAATGATTTTAAAAATGAACAAAAAAGAAAAAAAATTAAATATTTAATTCTTAGCTTAGGAAAATATTAAAAACAGCGGTTGCAGCAACATACGGTGTATCTTGCTTCAGATAAGTATACGCACTGTTTTCAATTTTGGTATTACGTTGGCACATAGAATATGTAAAGAGCGGTCAGCTCGACGACAAATATTACTGGGGAAAATATTGACATTTTGTTTTTAGATTCGTTATTAAATAGGTACGAAAATAATTTCTTGGGCACTAATTTCGGCTCCATTTTGGAACCAAATTTAGTAACCTTTTGTTCCTCTGCCCATCTTGCATTGAGAAGCTCAATTAGTATATTGATTTTAAAAATAAAGAAAAATCAGTAATACATTTCAATTAATCGTTGCGTAAACACGTTAATGACATACTCTCTCTAACACTTGGAGTGTGTATGATGAACTATTTTCTGTAAGGAGTTGGCAACACACGCATACCTGGAACTTCTATTACTGCCGTAACCAACGTAATAAACAATTGTCTTTTATTATCCGCGGTAAACTTTTGTAATTACAGCGAATTGTAAACGTGTGTCCTTTCAAGTACAATTCTTGTACATTTAAGTCCGGTTCCGGTTCCTCCGACGAGATACACCTTGCCAACACTATCTGTAAGGCTAATTCTGACCCTGCGGTTCTTAATTGCAATTTTGAAATCCCATTTTGACCTCGAGCTGACCGCTTTTGTAAATCATTTAAATGTCGAATGGTTTACCACTTTGACCTCGAGCTGACCATTTTTGTACATAATCTATGTGCTGACCTAGTATTAAAATTAAAATTAAATTTTAAATATGTGGAACGGTTCACAAAATATACGGACCTGGAGTTATATTCAATCAAATATTTGACCTCAAGTTGACTACTTGGAACATCGATATGCCACCTAAGACATCAAAAATGGTTCCCCTCAGCATCGACGACCTTCTATCAGCGTTCTGGAAGGCCATGAATTCCATCGCGAAGAAAGTATTTGAACTGGCATTTAGAGGGAATAAGACAGGTGCAATACCCGGAGAGTATGGCAGATGCTATTTTGTTTCCACGTGTGGATTAGCTTTGCTCCGTAAGAGGAGGACTGGCTCTAGAATGTTGTATTAATGCTAGAAAATACGGTGATAGGAAAACAGAGAGGGGTCTATTGAATGAGACTTTGAACCCGCCCTGTGCTTCGTCGGGAACGCTGCAGTAGTCCCAAATAAACTGCAGAATGAGGGTATGATCCGCGCAGCACCTCAAAAACTATGCATAAGAGTCATATCATCTTGTTGAGAGCTACGAAATTGATTAAATCAAAATTATGAGCGTCCTCTGTCTTTACGTGCAGAATACAAATTACAGTTCTCCTGTTGTAGCAGAAAACCCGACTCTAGCTGGAAAAATTTTGTGGCCACTGGTATGGAAAATAGGAATTGCAAAAATATGCCATAGCCTTATAAAAATCGCTACATGTAAGGGGTAAAAGAGGTTGTAATTTTTGCAGTTACATAGCTGCAGTCAAATGTGTAAAAGCAAGTCATTCTCTTTTATTAGCTCTGCAATGTTACATAGGGTTAAAAAGTGTACTAGTAGCTTTTGTTATGTTAAATATGTTCGCAGTCTGCTCGTGTGTAATTGGAACCGGGACTGGCACTGTAACCATAATTAGAGCTGCACATACGTTTGCAAGTGCCCTATAAACTGTGTGTGCGTGTGACCGTAGAGATACAGTTTTAAGCCCCACGATTATGTCGAATAAGCTAAACGGACGATTTATCCACTACACGCGAGGTGAGAGCGAACCACCGAGCCACCGCATGTGTTATTTTTAAATCTCTGCTCTACTATGTTGCCATAGTCTTTTTTCAACCCAATACGGGTAAATGTTGTGTTATTTAGGGAATAAAAAATAGGACATAGTCTTTTATAGAGGTCCCAAAACCCCCGCCGCCAATGTCATACTCGTTCTTTAATGTTGGTAGTCTGCTGTTGTGTGTAATTGGAATCAGGACTCTACTGTTTCTGTGCTTCTACTAAATTGGAAATGTAATTTTATTGAGCATACGCTACCAAGGGCTACGTGAACGACCATGTATGTGTGCGTGTATGAGCCGAAATGCAATTTTCAAGTTTTATTCCCACGAATATGTCGAATGAGCTAGATAAGGCGACATGCGAGGTAAGGGCAAACAACTGAGCCACCGCAGCTGTTATTTTTAATCTCTGCTCTACTATGTTGCCATAGACTTTTTTCACACCAATACGGGTAGCCATTGTATGTTATTTAGAGAATGATAAAAGTGGTCGTAAGAGGCTACAAAAAATAAAATTGTCGTAAAAGCGTGTATCACTCATAAACTGTAAGGCCTAGGTAAAAGCAAATATGATATTCCTATTTAACATGTTAAAACCCCTATATACCGACTTTCATCCAAATCGGTTAAAACTGTAATAAAAAGGGCGTATTCCACATAAACTGTAAGACCTACGTAAAAATAATATAGTTCTTAATCAGCATATTCGAAATCCTCTATATACCGAGTCTCATCTAAATCGGTTAAAATTGTCAGAGGAAAGGCGTATCCCACATAAACTATAGGACCTATATAAAAATAAATGTGGTATTCGTAATCAGCATGTGCGAAAACCCTTATATACCGACCTTCATCTAAATCGGTTAATATTGTCATAGAAAGGCCGTATCCCACATAAACTATATGACCTAGGTAAAAATAAATAAATTGGTATTCGTAATCAGCATGTTCGAAAACTCCTATATACTGAATTTTATGCAATTGGTTTACTTCGGAAAGCTGTATATACAAAGTTCTGTCCAAATGGGTTATAATTGTTATAAAAGGCCGTACCCCCCATAAACTATACTATACGTCATAATCACAACATGTTGCAAAAACACCGTTGCCAATCGTGCTGCTCCTATGTGTTATCGAATCAGAACTGTAATGCTTTTGCGCATACCTGCTATTTCTACTACATTGGAACTGTAATTTTATTGGGCATGCGCTACCAAGTGCTCCGTGAACCATGAGTTTGTTTGTGTGTGTGTTAATCTCGGCTTCATTGTTTTCGTCGTAGAAGAGTGAACGAGTAAAATGAATGGAATTTGTATGTTGTTCAGGCGCCGCTTCTTTTCCGCATGTGGTCATAGCCTTTTTAGAATATGTGTTGCGTAGGCTGTTGCTGTTGTGCCGTAGTCTTTCTTGTGTAATCTTAAAAAGTCTGCTATGTTCGTAGTTGGGTGCAGCTTCTCCTGTGTTGTGTATTCGGAACCGCAACTTGTACTCCAACTTGAGTCGGAACAGTTTGCTCATACGAAACAAAATGCTCTGTAAACCATGTCTGTGTGTGCGTGTGTGTGTGTGTGTGAATGAAAAAAAAAGCGTCTTCTATAATGGTTCAAGAAAAGGGGTCGTAACAACCTACTCGTTGTGTAGTCTGCTCCGGGAGAACCGGTTCTGGTACTGGAACTTGATTCGGAACAGGAACCGGAACTGGAGCAGGAACCGGAAAAGTTTGCTCATGAGCCACAAAATTTTCCGTAAACCAGGTGTTTGTGTGTGAGCTGGAAAGTAACCACACACAAGCGGGAGCGAACCACTGCTCTACTATGTTCAATAACAGTTGGAATATGTGCTCATAGTCCTATGTTGTAGCCTTTGTAGTCTGTGGTCTGCTACTGCAGTTGGTGTGTTCAATCGGAACCGGAAGTGGTGTTCTAGAATTGTAATTTCTACTAAATTGGAACTGCGCATGCGTAAACAAGTGTGTGTACTGTGTTATTTAGGGAATTAAAAATAGGTCGCACTGTTTTATAACGGTTCAAAAAAGGGATCGTAACAGCCTACTCATTGCGTAGTCCGCTCCGAAACCGGTACTAGTACTGGAACTTGAGTCGGAACAGGAAGCGGAACAGCTTGCACAATCGCTACAATAGGTCACAGTCGTAAAAGGGTACTCGTTTCGTAGTCTGCTCCGGAACCGGAACTGGCACAGCAACTGGAACAGTTTGAATACTGGAACAGTGTGAATTCTATGTGCGTGCAAACACACACGCAAACGGGGAGCGGACCACTGCTCTACAATGCTCAATAGGAGTTGGAATGTGTGTTCATAGTCCTACGTTGTAACCTTTGTAGTCTGTGGTCTGCTGCTGGTGGTGGTGTGTTTAATCGGAACCGGAAGTGCTAGTTGGAACTGTAATTTTTCTGCGCATGCGTGTAATGTCTATTAAATTGGAGATTTAATTTTACTGCGCATGACCAATCAAATGTTTGTGTCCGTGTGTGTGTGTTTGTTGGTCAGTGGAGCGGGATTAAGTTCTCCGTAAATCATGTGTGTGTGTTTTTGTATGTGTGTGTGTGTGTGTGTGACTAACCAGTCTTATGCTATATTGTTAAAGGCTGTTATTTTTTTTTTAATTCCTGCTCTACTATATTGCCATAGTCTGTTTTTCACATCAAAATGTGCTCGTAAAAGAGAACGACTACATCCCTGATGTTATAATGGTTGAAAAAAATACTATCGGCGGTGTCATGGTCGTTCAGCTATGTTCATAGTCTTGCTGTAGTGTGTAATGTTTTGCGCATGCGTGGTCTAGTGGTGTTCATAGTCGTAAAAGGCTACTCGTTGCGCGTAATCTGCTCCGGCGGAACCGAAACAGGAACTGGAATATGAGTCAGAATAGGGGTCGGAACATGAATCGGAAAAGGAATCGGAACCGGAATAGTTTGCGCATGCGCAGTAGGTCAAACAACGCGGCCAAGTGTCATCATTCTACTGCCGTCCCACCAGCTCCTAAAATTACAACGGGCAAAGATAAGCATGGGGACGGCGTGACGCCATTCCGCTATCTACCGTGCCCTTACATTTTCAGATCCACTTTTACCCCTGTAGATATATATCCGATGCGTACTCTTGGAATGTGTCAGTAGGTATATGTCCGACTTCTTTATTGAGCCACTGTATATTTTTCCTTTCGTGCATTTGCAGATTGTCTCGTAAGTTTGTTCTTTACACTATATGCTACTACAGTGAAACCTCTGAATAACGGACACCAATGGGACATGAATTTTTGTCCGTTATTGAGAGGTGTCCGTTACAGAGAGGTTCAGAAATTTAATTTCTCATAACGGTAATTGTATGCAGTAATATACAGTGAATTCATTATGTATGAGCATACATACGTAAAATAAGTACTCTATTTAGTACATATTTGAATTACTGGGAGGGATGAAGGAGAAATTCATTTTTGTTAAATAATATTATTGCTGGGGGATGTGTTAATATATTCGTATACCGGTACTGCAAAAGATAATGCGTGTATGCTAATTTTCTTAAGTACATGTAATCACTCTGTAAGCATTTCTCATTTATTTCAAATTCTCAGAGCCTTCTCAAAAGATGCGTTAGGAACCAACTAATCAGCTAAACCCTTTTGTTTAGCGAGAAAAGGCATAATTTCTCGTCTACAAGGATAATAAAACTCATTAGAAAGTGTCCTCTGAGAATCCTCGGTACGGTTGCGGAAAAAACATGTGTACGTTTGTGTACTGGAGCGGTATATTCGTTGGCGGAATGGATGACAAGGCATATGAGAGTGCATATGTTTATTGACCCAGACCCAGTCACTAAGAATATCCTTAGAGACAATGAAAAAGGAAGGCGGGAAAACTCCAACCCAGACTTCTTCCAGTATCATCAGTAAAAGAAAAATGTTGCTTGTCCGAAAAACCGTAATAGAGGAAACATTGCTCGTTGAAAATGTTATTGTAAAACAAACAATGTTTTGTTACCTATGAAACTGTCGGGAAAGATGCAAGGCCCAGAGGCAAAAGGACTAAATTTGTTAGGGAAGGGAAGATAGTTCGCATAGAATTCTTGGCCATACGACTGACTCTGCATGAGTGTTATCGCGTATTGAAGGTTTTCTAGGATTTCCACCAGAAAGCAGTTTATTGAGGGCAGAAAAAAGAATAATTTCAAGTTCAGTTTGAAACTGTTCTGTTTGATGGTTCACCAGGTCTAGACTCATGATAGATACGCTTGTGAGGTATAATATACCGCAGAACCAAGAATAATTCCTGTTCGTTATAAAGAGGTTATTGAAAGGTCTGGGAAAAAAAAGGACTGTCCGCGTCCGTATCTGAGAGGGTCCGTAGAAGAGAGGGTTTTGTTCCATAAGGGAACATATATTTTTGCAGGGACAAAAAAATGTGTCCGTATTATAGAGGTGTCCGTTATTGAGAGGTGTCCGTTAAGGGAGGTTTCACTGTATCACCCTCAATCAATTCCCTCACACTCACCCTTAGCTACACCACGGCCTTCTAAATCACAAGGCCATGGGACTACATTTAGGTTCAGTCGTGACGTCACAACAAGTAGGTACAAACAAAGACGACAGATTCCTGCGCATAGGTGAACGACACTTGTGTGTGGTTAGTTTAAGTAAACGCGTCTTTTAAAAGTGTATGTGATGGTGTTAAGAGAATTCTTATTTTAAGTGTTTATTTGTGTTTATTCTAAGTGTTTTAAATGTTTATAATTTGGAAGCAATAGTGCCTTTTATGTCTTGTGTCCGAATTCTAAACGTAATTACGACAACGGTCCAAAAGTTTCTAGAAGTTTCCAGTTGAAAACAATACGACAAAAATGGCTCCGTAAAATGTACAAGAAAAAAACTTTCATAGTCACCCAATCCAGTAGGGCAAGACTGTACTTTTTTTCAAGATATTTATTTACTTATTTATTTAATTTTTAAGTACGATATTGAATTACTTCTTTGCAGCAGTATTCACATACAAATACAGAACTTTCAGCTTCTTTGTATGTTTAAAATAGATAGGATTTGAACAAATTGGCCGTTCAAATTCAATAATTGAGGAACTAGCCTATATATAGTAATATCATATAGTCTTCTCTGGAAGTAGGCAACAGTACGATGCAATATCTGTGCACAATTTCATTCACTTCGGTTCACTTCTTCTTACTTTTCGGGCGTCAAATTTTAAAATTTTTGGTGGGAGCTTTTGCCGCCTAAACCCGTTTTTCGGCAGAACGTAAAAAAACAGTATTCTTTTATTATTTGCGTAAGTTATGTTGCAATTTTCATGTCCTTTACACACATCTGCAAACTGTTACCAGCACTTTTGATATTTCGTGATCAATTGTTTGGAGGGGTCTATGCCCCACGCAGCCCTTTTTTCCAGGAAAATACGAAACCCGTATTTCCTCATTTTGCGTCTGCAACATCTGTTGAAAATTTCATTGAGTTGGTTCACTTCTTTTTGCCTTTCGGGCGTCAGCTTTCAAAATTTTAGGTGGGGACTTTTGCCCCTAAAACCTTTTTTCTGCAGAAAATAAAAAAAAACGTATTAGTTTATTTTTTGCGTATTGTTCATACGTAAAGTTTCGCTGCAATTCTTCATGTCGTTTACACACATCTGATATACTGTTACTAGCACTTTTGATATTTTGTGATCGAAGGTTTGGAGGAGTCCGTGCCCCACCCAACCTTTTTTTTTTTTTTTTTTTAGGAAAATACGAAACCCGTATTTCCTCATTTTACGTCTGCAATATCTGTGCACAATTCCATTCACTTCGGTTCAGGTGTCCTTGCCTTTCGGGTCTCAACTTTTAAAATTTGAGTGGGGATTTTGTATTAAACATTTAAATTATGTAACTTTTTTCTTTTTTATGTGTTTTTTTGGGGGGAGGAATGAGAGAAATGTTTTCCTCTGATATCTGTTTCTTGCCATTCATCTTGTTTGAACTGTTTAAGTAAGATCATTTTGTAACTTTCGATGTCATTCAACTCCGTCACAATAATAAAATTATCACTCGTAACAATTTGTTTTATTCTCTTATTTGCAGTTTTCCACACTGATATGTTTGTTACAAAATTGAGATTTGATCCAACGCCTTTCGAATTCGCAACCAACCCAACCGCCGAGCTTTTTAGGTTGCCTGCTATTGCGGGAAAGGTTGAATTGCAAGTGGTAATGCACTTTTGGAGTCGTGTATACATTACACATTGTGCATTTGTACTGTCTCTCTGTTGATCATACTTGGTACAGTGATCTTGTAGTTTTATTTTCTGCTATTTTCTTTGAGTTACTTTAGTTTTATGGAGGAGGGTAGTTTTAGTTATGTTGACCAAATTTAGCGCGATCATAGTGATTATTGTGCATATGGCTTTGAAATTAACTGGATACAGGGCTCATTTAAGGCGTGTATGTCAATTTGACACCGAACAATTTGTACCAAATTTACTTAAAGCGGACAATTTGCCACCTTCATTCTGGGCAATTTCCCGAACTTAGCTAATCTTTTCACCGGAGATTCGTTTAAAACTCCCCAAAACGGTATTTTTATGCGAGTAGCGAACACAAACAAATACAGCCTCATGTATGGGAAAGAAGAAACGGGAAGTGAGACAGAAGAAGCATCATCCTAACTTGGAAAACAGAATACTCTAAGAGTGTGATTTTCAATATTTTCCATGATAAAAAAAACTATGTACAGAGAGGGGAAAACCACTATCCCTGGTTGAGACGACATTAGCTAAACTAGAAGCCGGGATGATTTTTCCAGAGGGGGGATCTCAGGCATCCCCCCTACAAATCGAACACTGTTTTGCGCCAATGGGCCCTATCAAAATTGTCGCCCCTAACCACACCAATCGCATTGCTATCCTGAATCCATTTTTTAAAATATTACTTTTAAGTTTGCTACTAAATTATAATTATTGCTATTGCTAGTTATTATTGTTCTTATATCTTATTACTCATTTTATGTAATATATTTAATTACTATATCTGGCCAGCATTTGGAGTGGATTCATTGAAACTTACCTGGCTTCTGCCTAACCTATTGAACATTATATGGTGTAAAAGAGTACAAAATATGAAACAATCTTTAATGATATAAAGAATTATATAATTGTACCTAAAAATTTACAAAATGATGTTTCTGAAACTTTTATGTATCAAAACTGTTTACGTCTTGCTTTGACATTGGCAAAATCATTAATGTCATCAAAATCAAGTTTAACAGCCAAGTCATTTTCGATGGCTCAAACAACTAGATGAACCAGTTTCTTCGGAGAAAGAGTAGATCTCAAATAGTTTTTGATTGTTGACAGTGTGGAAAATGATCTTTCCGCCGCACACTCTAGTTGATGGTGTACATAAAAATACTTTAAGACAAATGCTTATGTTAGGATATAAGTTCTGAAGATTTTTCAATATGAGAAATCGGTTAAGTTGCAGAGTGACATTTCTTCACCACTTCCCAACTTATCTTGAGCTAAAAGTCCTTTTAAATGAAGGCACTCAATAACAAACAAAGATTCCTCGATGTCAGCTGCATGCCCTTCCTGCAGAGAATTCGCTGCTGTGGTGATTTCTTCCGCACTCAAGTTGCATAGATTTGTTAAGAAGGAAAATCTGCTAAGAAATTGATTGTAGACTGCGATTCTCTTGTTCGATTCGAAAAGAAGCTTGTCAATGATCATAACAAAGGTGTCTTGAAAACGACGATCTGGGTTTTCTATCTCCTTTTCCTCTTCTGACTCATTAAAGAATTTCTTCCTTTTCCTTAATCTTTTAGGCTTGTTTCCTATGCATTCACTATCAGTTTCAAGAACAGTCTGGACTGTCTTTAGTTTTTTGTCACCAGCCATCCTATAGAACTTAAACATACCTTTCAGTTCGTCCACAAATGTAATAAGAGATGTGTACAGACTCACAACTGTAGCTACAGTCATATTACGGGATTGTATCTCTTTACTCACACAATTAAATCTACTAAGAATGTCTCCCGATAAGGGTGTCACAAACGAAGTTTCAGGAGAAACAAGTTTTCTTAGAAGCCCTTTAGCTTTAATCTTTGTTTCTTCATTTTCATCTTGGCTGAGAATGATACACTCGAGAGCCTTTGCAATTGCCTAAAAATCTCTGTTGAAACTTTTGCATGCATCTTCTCTGGCGGTCCATCTTGTTATTCTCAGTGATTTGATAGAAATGTTCTTATCAAGAGAGTACGATTGTCGAGCTGCCTACTGCCGCCCTTTTCAGCAGATTCACCGACAATTGACCAACAATTTTATCGTTATTAAATATTTGTTTTAAAAAATGCTGCCCCTCACAATTTGCCTCTCTGGTCCGGGCCCATGTGGCCCATGTCTAAATCCGGCCCTGGTAATATACTGATTTACTTTCTTCCATTAGATAGAGCAAAACCGTATATTCCAGAACCCGGGTTATTCCCAGTTGCGGACGTCTCAGTTGCGGACGCTGCTCTTATCTGTTAAAATCTTTCCCAGTTGCAGACGCACAGGTGTTGCTTGGAATTTCCATGACTCGATTACGAAGCAACCAGAATTGTTAGTCCCAATTGCGGACGCGTGCGGGAAAGGGGTAAGATCTATTGATAACAAGCAGCAACGTTGCCACATTTTTCATTTTATTACATTTACTACCCTGCCCTCAGCAACGAGAAGGACTTTTTGTTGCAAGAATACAATTTGCAGAAAATAGATTCATTCAGGGGTGTAGCTAGTAAGTTCTTATAGGGGCATGACTTTTTCAGGGGCCTTAGCCTTTTTCACAATGTCGAAATAAAATTCTCCTCACAAATTTTTAGTGAAAAGAATTTTATTTCAAAAAATAAGATGGGAACCGCCCCCCCCCCACACACAAGGATTTCGTATATTCTATGCAACTTCCCTTCACACTTAACCAGGCTTAGGATTGGCAGTGTTAATGTTGAAACTATTGGCACTGGCGTGTTGACAAGTTGCAGGAGAATAGCCACTGTCGAATATTATGCCTATATGAGAGTTAGTTTGCAGTTCTCCTTTGTCAGTTAGTGAATTATATACAATATTTACACAAACCACTTATATACAGTATTTACACAAAGCTACTCAAGTCTCTGAACATATGCTATGCATTGCAAACACTTCTTGATGTTACCAGTATCCTGAAATTCCACAATAATTCTATGCATCTTTTTGTCTAATAGTATTGCCGATTTCTTCTTTTCCCGCCAATTTTTAAATCCAAACGATCGTACAGAAAGTCGCTGTGCCGAGATTCATCCTTGAGAACTCGGACTAACTCTGAGACATTTGGGTGTGCTTTGTTTGTAACAGAACGCAGTCTGTTGTGCCAGCTTTCGAGTGCGTTGTTCGTCCTGTACCTTGTGTTATGGCAGTTCCAAATCTCTGTAGTAAAAGTCGAGTTCTCCAACTACTGGACAACGAAATAATCATAAAATTGCTGCAATTTACTGTTGCATGGTGTGTCTTCTTGAATACACAGCCAACGAGCAACGACTTTATCTATTGGCAAGTGTGCCAAAGCATCACACATCCTAATGCACAACCTAACGTCATCATCATTTGTGTATTCTTGTACAAGCTCTACTTCTTGCACTTTTCTCCATAGGCACTGGTTGAAATGAAAATTGCATCCTTTAACCTGCGCTTCTGGAAATACATACCGCAATGCATTTATGGATGACTCTTGGAAGTCAGCCATTATCCATTCCGGTTTCCACTCAGGGACTTTACCCTTAATTCCTGCGAAAAGTCTCTCGTATATTTGCTGTCTTTTGCTTGGCAGAAGAGCAAACACAATCGGAACAATATTGGTTTCTTCCCCGCTGCTACCAATGTCGGCATGCACTGTATAAAGCTGGGCAAGCTGTTTGCTACATGTTTTGAACGTTCCATCCATAAAAAACACTTTACAACTTGCAAGAATATTTCTTCCATTTCTACTAACAAATGCCAGTATCCTGTCTTCGCCTGCATCATCTAAAAGAAGAAAATTAAATCCATCTCGAAAATGAAGAATATCAGAAGAAAGTTCAATATCCTTAGCTGTTTTCCACGATGTGTTTCCAGAGTGATTCCTGCAGCGGTAAAGACAAGACTTTAAAGAAGAATATTGCGGCACGTTAGCCACCAAATCATAACCCTGGTCATATAAATCAGCGAACTCTTCTTTATATATTTTCCAAATAGGTTGATGTTCCCGGACTCGCTTCTTTGCGCTGGATATTTTCTTCTTTACTTCAGCTACTTCAACGTCCGGTAGACACGGATGTTGTGAAACGCAGAGCACAACATTGTCTTTCGTTGACATTCGTCCTTTGCAACTTTTGGATTTGTCGTAGATGCAAGCCCAAGTAACCACTGGCGTCTCTGGCATGTAAAATTTGGGGGAGGACATCGAAGAAAGTTTATTTGTTATTCTGTCGTTAGTAAATAAATTAAATTAGAATGAAATATTGAATATTTTGTACTTCAAAATATTGGGGGGACGCGACCCCCTCGTCTCCCCCCCGCCAGAGACGCCTATGCAAGTAACACTCCCATTTGGAAGTAACACTTCCATCATAAGATTTTGATTCTACATTAACATGCATAATTATGTCTCATAGTTTCGTACGAAAGTTTAGGCTAGGAGTTTGTGTGCAATTACGTTGAGGAATGGATCTTCTTAATGAATCTTTGTAAGAAATTTTCCTCGGACGCTAAATATTCCTCGTCGATGAGCGTGTGCAAAACGGTCGATTATGATTAAATATTTAATCAACTAATATTCTGCAAACTACAAGCTTTTGTTAATGACTTCTAAAACAAGGAATTAAGTAGTTTCAAAACAAGTAATTAAGTAAATTATCATGCAAAACTAATAAATTTAAATAACTTTTCTTTCGACAGGAGGAATAAAAATGGAAGTGTTATTTTGGCCTAGCATCTACGAAAATTTTCCTCGCTAAAAATTTGCTGGGATAAATGAAATTAAATAATGCACAAATCTGCAAAATAATTACAGGAATTCTGATGTAATTTACATGTATTTCATACATGTATTACATGTAATTTACATGTAATTAATGGATAAACTAGTGGTTAGCAGTATCTCTAATATTACATAGCTTTATAATTATAGATGCTCGTGTACTGACAGATTTGAATTCCTTATATCGAGGCAGGGTAGTAAATGTAATGAAATGAAAAATGTGGCAACGTTGGTGCTTGTTATCAATAGATCTTACCTCTTCTCCTGCATGCGTCCGCAATTGGGACTAACAAGTCTGGTTTCATCGTAATCGAGGCATCGAAATTCCAAACAACACCTGTGCGTCCGCAACTGGGAATGATTTTAACAGATAAGAGCAGCGTCCGCAATTGGGACGTCCGCAACTGGCACGGATTCCCAGAACCCAACCGAATAGAAGTAGAAATCGCTGAAAAAATTAAAGAAACACAAATCTCTGGGTGTAGACGAAATTCCCGCTGAGCTATTTTAGCTGGAGGCGAAAAATTGTGAAACAAGATACACAAACTCATTCTCGTTGTCTGGAACAATAAAGAATTGCCACAAGAGTTGAAAGAATCAATCATTGTTCCAATTCACAAGAACGGCGACAAAACTGACTGTAATAATTATCGAAGCACTAATTTTCTTTCAACATCCTATAAAATCCTTTCAAACATCCTATTATCAAGATTGACTCCATAAGCAGATGAAATTATTGGGGATTATCAATGCGGATTTAGATGAAATCGATCAACTATCCACCAAATATTTACCATTCACCAAATACTCGAAAAGAAGTGGGAATACAATACACCGGTGCATCAACTGTTTATTGATTTTAGTAAGGTTTACGACTCGGTTAGAAGAGATACGTTGTACAACATTCTGACAGAATTTGTAATAAAGAAAAAGCTAATTAGATTAATAAAGGTATGTTTAAATGAATCCCAAAGTAAAGTCCGGATAGGAAAATTTTTGTCCACGAGCTTTCACGCCGAGAATGGCCTGAATCAAGGAGATGCCTTGTCGCTATTATTATTCAACTTTGTCCTGGAATACGATATAATGAAAATCAAAGATAGAAACCAGGGTCTAAATTTGAAGGTGTTCACCAGGTTATGGCGTATGCTGATGATGTGAATTTAATAAGGGATGATAGGAGAACAATAGAAAGAAATGCAGAGGTCCTATTAAACGCTTGCATTGACATGGGTTTAGAAGTAAATACAGAGAAAACTAAATACATGGAAGTGCGTCGGGACAGTAATATGGCAAATTATGGATGCGATAAAATATTAAATAAAACTTTTGATAAAGTGGACACTTTTAAATATGCAAGATCAATATTAACAGACGAAAATCATGTTCACGGAGAAATTAAATGTCGACTAAAAGCTGGAAATTCATGTTATTTTTCTGTTCAAAATCTCATGTCGTCGCGAATTCTGTCGAGGAATTTGAAGCTTAAAATATATAAAACGATAATCATGCCTGTTGTTCTGTATGGTTGCGAAACATAGTCGTTTACTCTGAGGGAAGAACATAGACTAAAAGTGTTTGAGAACAAGATCCTGAGACGAATATTCCGACCCAAGAGGAACGGGAATAGAGAATGGCGAAAACTTCATAACGAGGAACTACATAATTTATACTGTTTACCAAACATCGTTAGGGTCATCGAGTCGAGTATGCTTAGGTGGGCAGGTCATGTAGCTAGAATGGAAGAAAGTACAAACGCTTTCAAAGTGTTGACTGGAAGACCAACAGGAAAACGATCCTAAGAAAGACTTAGGGTCAGATGGGAGGACAATATTAAGATGAATCTCGCAGAAATAGGAACACAAAGTACAAAACTGGATCCAGTTGGCTAAGGATAGAAGTCAATGGAGAGCTCGTGTGAACGCGGCATAGTTAGTTTAGTTAGTTTTCATTAGATAGTGTTGTTCAAATACTACATAATCACTTTTAGTCATACTAGTAGACCTTCTGCTTTCTA
This sequence comes from Thermobia domestica, assembly GCF_964235325.1. NCBI lineage: Eukaryota > Metazoa > Arthropoda > Insecta > Zygentoma > Lepismatidae > Thermobia > Thermobia domestica. The sequence continues at coordinate 212,527,608 of NC_137457.1, read as the reverse complement.
GTTAAGCAAACGTGTGCAGATGATTTACTCTCTTTCCCCTGGTAAGCATTTATTTATTTATTTATTTATTTTTTAATTTCTCAGGATGTTATGTTTCATGGCTTTCAGAGTCTGTTTTAGCTCATTCAAGGCTCATTCAAGTGGTGGCTCATAAGGAGCAACGAAAACGCGTAACCATTCTTGCGTAAAAAGAGGGAGAAAGAAATCTGCCGCAAATAATTTTTTAAAAATCCGTTTTCCACCTCCTCATAAGTTTCTAGTTTTCAAAAACACTCCAATATTTTCCCATTGGTGTCAGTTAATTATCATTTACCAAAAATATCGATCAGGAATTATTGATTAAAATATTTCAGAAGCAAGATGCAGATTGAAACAGAGTACTAAAGATAATAATAATAAGATTGAACAGTGAAACCTTTTGTCCCTGGCCAATAAAACGAATCCTTCGTTCAATGTTAAAATAGTTAAATCGTGAACTTAATTAAATCCATGTTGTATGTATTCAAGTTTTTTCAACTTTTGAATTGCCATACTCAGAAGTTGAAGAGAATAATTATGTACATAATCCTGTGAAAAAAAAACAAACTATAATATTCCCTTCCTTTCTTTCTTGCTGAAAAATCTGGAACATTTAAGCGTTCCAAGAGATATTTTCGGGACGCAGATTTCGATTCCGGGATGAATGGCAATCCTAGCCATAGCCATAACACACCAACTCTCCGAAGTCCGAAACCGCGATCGCCGCCTCATTCTTGCCAACCAAGACATCTGATATATTTCCAATTCCAGGTGCTTTCATTAAATCGATAAATATATATAGGCCTACAGGGAGCAAAATTTCAAAGTCAGACGCATTTGCCCATCCAAACTGATGGTCGCCAATATCTATCACGTACAAATTATAAGAGATGCCCGCCCCCCTGTTCGGCTTTTGGTTTGACAAAGAAAGAGATTACATCAGAGCATAAAATTTCAAAACCAGATAATTAGATTCAGGATAATAAATTCTGAATTGGACAATTCATATACATGTTAAAAAATATCATACGTTAAGATATTTTTAAGATACGTTTGTGTAACGCTCTCTCTGTGAACTGAAGTAGCAGTTGTCGATTGCAGTCTTCGCATCAAGTGACGGACCGTTGATGGAAATTGTCAGCAAATCATTCAGTGAATTCCTGTGGGCAGTCTTAATTCTGTTGAGATTGCTGAAGCCTCTCGCACACAAAACAGTACTCACAGGTAAAACTGCACAAAATGTGACAATTGGAAGCAAATTTGGGAATCTTGTAATGAAGTTTTTATCGTAAATCTTTTTCAGTATCTGATTCAATGTCAATGAAGAAAAGTTAAGTTTCTATTCTGCCCATTCTTTTAACTTTCTCTCATTCAGTGACAAAATTATTTTCGTGCGAAACAGAAACTGTGCAGCCCTGTGAGTTTAGGCAGAAGCCATTCCTACTGAACACTGATCGCCAGCTCTAAATTTCTAGTCGCCAATGGCGAACTGGCGACCGGAAATTTTGTGCCATATATATATGTGTGTATGATATATACGAGTCGTATCCGGAAAGTAAGTACCGTTTCGCATTCCCGCCGCTGCTGCGCCGCAATAGGCGTTCCGCGCATACGCGCTAGTCGTTTTTCTTCGCGTGCTCTCAACTGATGCCATTTTGGTTGTTCTGCGTAGTGTTGTCTGTTTACAATGCAAGCTTAAAATGTCTAAGACAATTGACGATCCGCGGACTGTGAGATTCGTTCGGTAATTCGATTTTTAAACGCAAAGAATGTGAAACCGGCAGAAATTCATCGTCAAATTAAAAATGTTTATGGTGAAAACGCAATGACTGATGGAATGGTGAGAAAGTGGATAAGGATGTTTAATGAGGGTCAAAATAATGTCCACGATGAGCCCCGGAGTGGTCGACCTTCTGTTGTCAACGATGTCTTGGTGAGGAAAATCGATGAAAAAATCCGTGAGAACAGACGTTTCACTATGACAACGCTTTCAGGCAAATTCCCGACGAAGTGAAACTCGCTATGCAGCAATGTTTCTCATTACTGGCGGCATATAGAGTCAAACTTACTGGCGGTATCATTCTATGAGGAAGGGCTAGATAAGTTGATCCACCGCTACGACAAGTGCCTCAACAACGGTGGAAACTATGTGGAAAAGTAGTGTAAGATATGCTCTTTCTTGTGACAATAAAATTGTTTTTAAAAAAATACGTTTAATATATTTTTTTCCAAAACGGTACTTACTTTCCGGATACGCCTCGTATATATATATTATTGGGCTACAAGTATAAATAGTTAAAATCCGCTACTTTTAAAGCATAACCTCGCTAGTTTTCAATTTTCAGAAATGGAAACACTCCTTACAGTCTGGAAACAAATACTGGATAGGGTAAGAAATCCTCTAGCTGAAATCCCTAGGTGTGTGGATGGGTGGGGTGACATTTTAAAAATAATCGGAAGGATGGATATTAGTTTTGAATTCATAGTTTTCGAGTCATTGAGATGGACAGTGAGAGTTTCCATGCCGTTCAAGTTCATCCTTGGGGAGGGGGTAAGGGGCTGACATTTTGGAAGTAATCGAAAATGATCGATATTAACATTGAATCTATAGTTTCCAGGGGTGATAAGATAGTGAATAGTGGCACTTTTAATACTGTTTAAGAAGAAGAAGAAGAAGGAGGAGTTAGAGAGACGTCTTTGAGTTTAATCAATTTGCGATCATGCATTTAAAATACTAGGGTGTCATCCAAAGTTGTAGGTACGAGTATAGAGTTTTTTGAATGTTTTTAAAATATGTGTTTTAGCAGCACTATGACATAGATGAAAAAGGGAGAGAGATTTCTGGCACCTTTTTCAACATGTTCTTAAAATTTTATAAGGATTTTGTTATGATTTTCTGATAATTTTAATTTGTTCTGTCTATATTTATTTCTCATATTGCAAGTACACATAACTTTGTAAGCCCATGAACTTTAAAACTACATTTCGGGCAGCGGTGGTTCATTGATAAAGCGCCCACTTCTGGTGTGAGATTCCTGTTCGATTCCTGCTCGTATCACGTGGGTATTGTGATGTGTAAACACCGTGTATGTTGATTTTCTCGGGCTCCTCCCCCTACTTCCCATTTTCTTCATTTCACCAATCATCCCATTATCATCCATCAGGTTGAGCCAAAGTTGCCGAAAAAGCATAATTCGAATTGAAAACTACACTCAATATAAGTGAACAACGGCGCCGACTTTGCAAAATTTATGTGGGTGAATATCAACTGCGGAACGTGTTATATGTTTTCAGGGGGAGTCTCGATATTTTTTGATTGACTTCCTTTTAGTTAAAATCTTTTATAAACACTCTCATAAAGATCTGTGCTGTGATAAAATAAAATATACCGGTACTATAAAGATAAGTTGGGGCTGCCCTAGCTCAGTCGGGAACAGGACTGACTTAAACTCAAGAGAAACGGGTTCAATATTAACAGAGGAAAATCATATTCACGGAGAAATTAAATGTCAACTAAAAGCAGGGAATTCGTGTTACTATTCGGTTCAAAATCTCTTGTCGTCGCGAATTCTGTCGAGAAATTTGAAGCTTAAAATATACAAAACGGTAATCATGCCTGTTGTTTTGTATGGCTGCGAAACATGGTCACTTACTCTGAGGGAAGAACATAGACTGAAAGTATTTGAGAACAAGATCCTGAGACGAATATTCGGACCCAAGAGGAACGGGAATGGGGAATGGCGGAAACTTCATAACGAGGAACTACATAATTTATATGGGTGGGCGGGTCATGTAGCTAGAATGGAAGAAAGTAGAAACGCTTTCAAAGTCTTGACAGGAAGACCAATCGGAAAACGACCATTAGGAAGACCTAGGCGCAGATGGGAGTACAATATTAAGATGGATCTCGCAGAGATTGGAATACAAAGTAGAAACTGGATGCAGTTAGCTAAGGATAGAAGTCAGTGGAGAGCTTTTGTGAACGCGGCATTGAACCTCCGGGTTCCATAGGCCATAGAGTTAGTTAGTTAGTTAGTTTAGAAACGGGTTCAAACCAGGGTTCAAGGTTAAGGATAAGTTACTGTAATGAATATTGTCAATTTATGTAATTGTAACATTAAGCGTATACTTTAAGCACAATGATTGCAAGAGGCAATGATATTATGAACATATTACTAAAAGAAAATACCACATTCATACAAATTACAATGAAAACAATCATAAAAGTAAATAATTTTAATGATACTGCAGAAAGAACTTGCAAGTACTTTGTTGTGAACATAACCTACAAAGTGATTAACTTAAGTATGTTTGGTTGCCTTTACACAAACGTATTTGAAATAAACAGTTTTAAATGTTAGAAATTTTAACTTCCATCTCAATGTTTTAATTGCTTATTATTTTTTGATAATGGCAAGTAAGAAATATTTATTTTATATTTTCCTATCAAAATAAAAGTCTTGTGGGTGCAGCGCACTCACAAGATTATTTGTGTGGGTGCTGGAGCCCCGGAACACCCACATAGTCGGCGCGCATGGAAGTGAATAATATAAAGTGAATATAACATAGAGATATAAATGGGAACAGCAGCCTGACCCAAAGTTACCTAAAAGCAGTTTGAAGCTTCTCTTTACTTTTACCGTACCACTGTTACCACGTTTTTCCAGAGAAGAATAATGTAACAGGCTATTTCTTTTTGTCAACTCACTGACAAATTGAGGAGTAAACTAAATGTTTTCGTTAGAATCAGGAAAACACATTTGTTATAAAGACATTATAATAACAAATTAGAATTATTAAAAAAGAACAAGGTATTTAGAAAAGATGGTAGGACTAACGACAAGGTGAGAAAATAAAAATATATAATCCGAAAGTAGGACGTCTGGTATCCCTACTTTTACTAACAATTAAAAAAGAATTGAACAAATATTTAATCCTTCTAGTGAAAGAAGAAGAAAATAATTCAATTTTCAGGAGTCTGATGATAAGCTGACCAAACATTCCACTTAAATACAATTTTAAACGGTTTAGAGCTTACGTAATCAATCACCTTAACTATAATATGAAGTCCATCAACGTGGTTCATTTGAAATCTTACACTTACATTACCAAGCATCACTCAGTTGTTGGGTTATCGTTCCGGAGATCCTGGGATTTATCCCAGTAGCTTCCCATTCTCACTGAGGTTTTTGCCGGGTTTTTCCAGTCACCCCAGGCAAACGTCGGATGGCATTTCAAAAATAGACCCTGGCCAACTACCTTTTCGCATCTTCTCCCCTCAACTATCCCATCCTGAGCCATACATGCTTAAAGGCCTTAAATACAATTCAACTTAGAGTATATAATAATAATAATAATAATAATAATAATAATAATAATAATAATAATAATAATAATAATAATAATAATAATAATAATAATAATAATAATAATAAAACTACTTATTGTTTTCTGAAATACTTTATGTAGCCCACTAGCCCATCTCTAAACGATTAATGTTCACGTGGGGTAGGGACAGTGTTCATCTTACTTTAAGAAAATAACGAAGAATGGTACGCGAAAACAAGCAAATACAGTAATGCTTTTCAACATCCAAGTGCTATAGAAACGCAACTCAAACTTAACAATAAAGTTTGAGCAAATCAGCGAAGGAACATTCCTTGCTGCTACATCTACTTGAACACTTGCTTAATCACGTACTTTCTCTGTTTACGTGGGGGCTTTCGGTTATTCGTACGCACCAGGAAATTCCCGACCATGCGTGCGTTTCGGGGAATACCGAACCGATCAAACGCGTGTCTCGGGAAATTCCCGATCATGCGTGTGTTTGCCCATTATGCGTGTACCTGAGGTCAGACTCTTGGCAGTAATTAAGAGAACTTTAGAATTTAGGGATGGCCACATTTCCCGGAAAAACGGAAAATGGAAAATATTATTTTCCGGAAACAGGAGAACTGAAAGCGGAAAATTCAAAAGGAGAAGCAGAAAACGTGAAACTTCCTGGAAAGCAGAGAACTAAAAATGTGATTTCCGGAACCGGAAAACTATCTTCACGGAAATGGCCATCCTTAATTTGCAGTCTAGCGTGCAAGTAGAGTACTTAGACAAAATTTCAATTTTCTACGTGGAATAGTTTCGGAGATGTGGCAAGCGGCAAAAACAAAAACAAACAAACAAACAAACAAAAATCAAGCCTCTCTATTCCTTCCGCAGAATACGCATTTCGCAAACTGTCCTTTTGTCATAAAAAGTGGATCATTTCATATTATCATATTTTTAATGAAATATTTATGTTTGAAGCATGAAAAAAAAAAAAACACTTGAGTCTTTTTCAAAATAATGTCCGAAAAACTCTTCCTAAAATAACACCCATCCTAGATTTTTCTCACAGAAATGAAGTATACAGAAGTATTCATATATGAAATATACACAAAATTCGCATTAGAACAAATCGTATTCCTTTATTTTTACTGTTCAGATAAATATCCTTAATGATGCAGGTACAAAGAAAACTCCGAAAGACGTTCTGCAGATTTCTTTGAAAACTACAAGTTTAAAATTTGGTGTTGATTCTTTGTACGGTACAGCCCTTAAGCAAGTAAACATAGTTACATGTGGATGAAGGGACGAACAAATATGCAGAAATCACTTTTCTGGCTTTTAGTGGTAATGAAATGTGTAAATTCGTTGAAATCTTGAATATTTTTTTAAAATGACAAAAAAAAGTAACTTTATTAATAGTCCAGTCAAATTACATCAAAAACGGGCCAAACCTAGACATCTAGAATAAAAACCTCATTAACCTCCAGAAAACCCCGAAAAATCCAGTTGCGGGTTTTCCGCCATTTTGAATAAATAGTCTGCCGTCTTTGATTTCTCACATGCACTTAGTTTATTTCACGTAACTTCTAAACTAATTAACGTAAAAGTGTCATTCTTTCTTTATTATACTTCTAATATTATAGGCAGAGACCGGGTGTTAGGCAAAATACCTGTTCTTTAATATTAAAGATATGATCAAAAATACGTTTTAAAGTTTATATGGGGGTTATAGTTTCAATTTAAGCTAATTTTATTTTGCCTATTTTACCTATTTCGTCCCTTCCTGCCGAAATAATTGCTTTAGTGCCTAATGTTGCCTATTCTATGCGATTTCTTTAAAATAAGACTTTATTGGGAGAAATATATAATTTAATATATCACGAAAGGATTCTGCAACTTTCGAGAAATGTAAGTGCTGTTTGTAGTAATAAGATGCCGCAAAACTTTGGACTGCTGTGTGTACTGATAAAGTGTATAGAATTTGGACTCTTAATATGTAGAGATAAAATGTTGTATACAGTGGCGGCTTTAGCGGGTAGGCCGAGTAGGCACGGGGTCCACCTAAAAGTTTTGAAAAATGTATAAACGCTAATAAAGAGTATTATTTACACTAGTTATATTAATAGTAGATAATTATTTAACAAATAGCATCAACTACTATTGTAAAAGTAATTTCCTACTGTAATTAATCAATCAAATGTGTATATGTATTCATAAGCGACGGAGCGGGCCTACCCAAAATTAGAATCCTAAAGCCGCCCCTTGGCGTATAGAATGTATTTACCAAATATACATGAAATACATGTCAAGCATCGTTTTTCCATATACAGTAAAAGAAGTTATTAGGAAACAGACGTGTTTCTATATTCTTTGAACACTATCTATGAATTTATTTTTAAATTATATTAAGCTTTAATCGTCATTATTTCGAGTTATTTTCGTGCCTATTTTGCTGCCTATTTTTAAAAATTTAAGTGCCTATTTGCCTGCCTATTTCCCACGTTTTTAATACCTAAACATCCGGTCTCTAATTATAGGCATCGTAACAGGTTATTATTATCACTTTCCTCCGAGTAACCATTTTTGCATAACTTTAGGATAAAGTGAAGAGTTGGCATCTCTATTAGGGGACATATTCTTTTCATTGTCTTATACAACTTAACAGAGTAGAAATATGAAAAAAATGCTCGAATAAAAGTTGTTGAAAATTTCATAGGCTTTAAAACGATGTATATATTGTCACAATATACAATGTCAGAGATGCGCAACGAAGCTTCAAATGTCATCAGACTGCGCACAATTTCTGGTGAAACATATCAATGAATCATTTAACATGAAAAAAAAAATATTTTGTGATTTGAGACAGCTTTTCATTGCAATTCCCGGTAAATATCAACAGGTTTGGAAGTCCAGCTAGTTTAATAAATAGTTCGTAAACAGTGGTGTCGGCAGGGAGTGCTCCAGAACCTTGAAAGTAGACTTTCGCACTACCTCAAACCTTATTTTGACTGCACTCTAAGTAAATATATCTACAAAGTTTAACTTTAGAAAGTAAAGCCGTACAAGAACAAGAATTTTTTCCATGTGTTGTGTAGACACTTCTTGTGTATTTGCGCACTTTTTAATCGAGAGTTAACAACTCAATCTGCAGCACTTTACTATAGTTTGTGTTATAAATTGAAGCATTTAAACCCAGGAAAAACTCGCACTTGTTGGTTCCTGATATAGACAATTCTTTCAACATGAAGCAGGTGTTTCTTTGTGTACATTATCCCATTATGAAATGATTTACTCAGACATGCAACTCAGCCTTATTATTCCTTGACGATAGTTTTACTTTAAAAAAATGTTTATGAGTCTTGGATTCATTCGAACCCCCTATCTTTTGATTTATCATTTTTCACACAGTTTTCACATTAAACCTGTTAGAATATGTTATATGAGTTGATATTATACTAAAACAGTTCCAAAACTCTAGTCGCTGGTTTCCTGCCATTTTAAATAAACAGTACGCCATCTTGAAATTTTTCCCAACACTTAGTTTTTGCCTTATGGCTCCTAAGCCAATAAACGTAGATGTATAATTAATCTTTCTTTATTATACTTCTAATATTATAGGTTATCGTATAATAAATGATCACTTTCTCCGCGTTACCAAAAGTTCAATGTACCTTAAAGTTTGATCTATTAGTGCTTGAAAATATAAATTTAGGAAAAAATAAAAATGGTGATTTAAACAAGAGTTAATTTTTAAAAATGAAGGAAAATATACTTACCGGAATTATTTGAGGTGCGCTTTGTATCCTATTTACAGCAAATAACATCATATCGTGTTTCATGATTTTCACTGTTTCACTATAGACTAAGCTTTTATAATTGTGCTTAGATTCTTCTGCGCACCTATTAAATTGTTAAACTTAAAAGTATTATAGTTATGAAAAGTAAGACAATATACACTGATCACCAGTTGAATTATTGACACCTACCTAATAGCGTGTAACATCACCTTTCGCTTTGATAACGGAGGCTACCCGCTGCGGCATGGACTCCACAAGGCGCCTGAAGTGTTGTTGTGGAATCTAAATCCATATCTGCTGCAAGTCTCCCACAGAGCTTGCAAGTTAGTTGGAAGAGGATTCACAGACGAAGGCGTCGTTCCATGGCGTCCCAGATGTGTTAGATCGGATTGAGGTCCGATGACCGTGTTGCCAGATCAGAGAAGTGCTTATCAAACCAGTTTGCTGCAATCGTAGAGCGGTGGGCCGGCGCATTGTCCTCCTGCAAGATTAGGTCACCACCTGGATGTAGCACCCGAGCAAATGACATGACATGGTCGTCCAGAATATCGCAGTAGCATTTACCTGTAAGGGACTGTGTTACATATGTTAGGGGACCATTTCACTCCACGTAAACATGCCCCAAATGAGAATACCACCACCCGGCCTGCACAGTTCCCTGCTGTCACGATGGATCCATTTCCTCTTGCGGTTGGCGACCCATCCTTACCGATTCATCGGTATGTACCAATGTGAAACTGTCCACGAACCTTTTTCCACATTTCCACGGTCCAGAGGCAGTGTTCCTTTGCCCATGCCAGACGTTGTTTCCTGTGTTGTGCTGTTAGAAGGGATACTCGCGTGGGTCGATGGCTTCTGTACCCCATGGCGAGCAGGTGGTTGCTTATTGTGTATCTGCTGACACGACGTTGTTGTCTTGCATTGAACCTCTCCTGCATTTGACGCACTGTGGCCCGTCTAGCGATTGTTACGATGCGGACCACTGTCGTCCACACGCCCCTGACCAAGGTACTTTGCCCATGAGGGTACTTTTTTACCGGAAGCCAGGTACTCACGATGCACCCTTGACACAGTTGCCTTTGAATATCCGAGTGCCGCGCACTTCCAAAATCGAGCCACCCAGTCGTCTAACCCCTACGATTTGACCACGCTCAAGTGCACTCAGGTCCTTTGTCTTGCTCTTCACAGATTGCACAGACACGGATACCGAGAGAGGAAGTACACGGCAACAGTACCCTCGCGATGCATTTCATTCACATGCACTGGTGGAGCATCTGCAGGGCGGTTTCTTCAACTTTCATGCTCTCTCTAATTCAACTGCTGATCAGTGTATATGGCAAAGTAAAAAGCCTTGCGATGATAAATGAACTTAAACAAAAGTTCCAAATATACCAGTGTTCTTTGAGACTTACTTTTCTCCGGGCGTTTTGCAGTTGAATGTCCACAGTTATGGCTAACTTCCTTCTCAAAGAAGTTGGTTATGGTGACAGCTTCATCATCACTTTCTTCATCGCATCTTCAATTAAAGTAGTGCTATTACCATATCCGTGTCCACTACACTTTCCACAAAATGATGTACAATCTAGCTCTCTTCTTTTGCACCCACAATTGTTTCCGCAGTTCGCCTGGCAGTTCCATGCTATAAACTTTAACAAATCTTCTGGAACAGGTTGTTCAAATGTTGTTACAGAAAGAAGGCAATCCCCTCAAATTCTCCAGCCCCATTCAATTGGAGTCATCTCTTGATTTTTCCACTTCCGTATTTGATAGAACAAAGGAGGCTATGGTTATTTGCAGCAGCTGTTGTTGGAGATAGTACTGTTAAGTTGAAAGTGTCACTAATGCGTTGTTTGGATATAATCTTTCTGTACATGCAGAACCGTGTGCAATCCAGATTTTCTTTCTCTGTACATCTATATAACGCTAAGAACATTTTTCTCCAGCAGCTGTCACATCATCAGCAGATGATGTTGGGTTGTTGAAAACATTCATTTCTCGACGCAGTTCTTCATTTTTTTTCCAGTATTTTGTACGCAACTTTCTTCGCTTTACTGTGTGGAGCAGAAGTTGTATCACAAACAGTGAAGGCATGCAGAAATAAAATGCAGTTAACCACATCATCCAGTGCTCTCTGAAGTTTGGTACTGCTGAATAGGTATCTTATGTGGTGGCTCGAGCCAGTAATAAACAAACATTTAAGTCTCAGCTTTTGCGAATGCTACCATCAGAACCAAAATCTCTGAATCTTCTCCCACTATTATTGACGAGCAGGATTTTGCAAGATTTGTTGTGAGTAACGCAACTAATGTTTGTGCATCTCCAGGTGATTGATCGACAACCAGATTTCTCGAGATATTTCATAAGAAGTGATATCAATTCGGATTTGTTCTTTGTGCTAGAAAGAAATTCCTGTTGAGATAAACTAACAACGTGGATGTTATCCTCAACGATTACACGTATTTATGGTTTCTTTGTTCATGTCCACTGTTTTATATCCTTTACGCTAGGTCGACCATCATAACCATCAAATGCAATAATTTATTTACGATAGTGTTTTTTGTGATAAATCTCACATATTGCTAATATAATTGGCCGCAAAAAATATGGAAAACCAACAACTAGAGTTTTGGGACTGTTTTAGTATATCAATGCATATAACATACTCTAACAGGTTTAATCTTTTTTTAAAAAAGAAAAATCAATCGAGTTTGATGGATTTTTTTATCGTAATTGCACTGGACTAGAGCTATTTATTTATAAAGGTGGAAAATCCACAACTGGATATTTTTTAGCAAGATAACATCAGTAAAACATATTTCAATAGATTTCATCTTCTTTTTGAAATGTTTATCTCAAACACTAATTTCAATGAACACATAGGATTACATACAGAAAGATAGTGCAAAAGTCTACTTTCAGAGTTCTTGTGCACCTCCTGCCGACGCCACTATTTATGAACTATTTATTAAACTAGCCGGACTTAGAAACCTGTTGATACTTACCGGAAATTGCAATGAAAACCCGTCTCAAATCACTAAATAGTCTCTTATTTTCTTCATGGTAAATGTTTCATCAGAAATTGTGCGCAGTTCGATGACGTTTGAAAATTCCTTGCGCATCTCTGACATTGTATATAGTGACAGTATATACATTGTTTTATAGCTTATGAAATTTTCAACAACTTTTATTCGAGCACTTTTTTTTTCATATTTCTACTCTAAGTTGTATGAGGCAATGAAAAGAATATGTCCCCTAATACAGATACCAACTTTTCATTTTATCCTAAAGTTATGCAAAAATGGTTACTCGGAGGAAAGTGATAATAACTTGTTACATTGCCTATAATATTAGAAGTATAATAAAGAAAGAATGACACTTTTACGTTAATTAGTTTAGAAGTTATGTGGCATAAACTAAGTGCATATGAGAAAGATTGCAGACTATTTATTTAAAATGGCGGAAAACCCGCAACTGGATTTTTTTGGGATTTTCTGGAGGTTAGTGAGGAAGAGATCACGAAGGTCCAATCTTTTTATTCTAAACGTCTAGGTTTGGCCCGTTTTTGATGTAATTTGACTGGACTACTATAGCGAACTAGCTCAGTTGGTAGAGCGTTGGCTTCGCATATTTGTGTAATTTACATTATGTTCTTCATGAAAACATCAAATAAATGCTGAAAACTTCTACCAAGTTTTAAGTTATTTCATCCTGCTTGAAAAATAATTATTTTTTTAAATCAAAAATTCTTATAATATTTTATTTAAATTTATTTATTTATATGAATTTCCCAGGATTAAGGTTATTATCTTTTCTTTTGTCTGGTTAAAAAGTATAATTTTACAAACAATATCCAACTTAAAAACTATACGAAAAGGTACTGCTAATTGATGTGCTTGTATGTCAAAAATAAAAACGTGATTATATGACCATCATTTTACTTTTTCTGAGAGAGCCTCCTGGCCATGTCTGGCCCCGGGCCCCGCCTGGCCTTGTTACGCCCCTGGTTTTAATACTGAGATTAATACTAATAACCTTTCCTTTACTAGTTTATGTAGAAGGACTGAGTGAAGTGTGGAATTCGCGTTTTCCTAAAGCAATTTTCAACAGTTTACTTTCGTGATATTGCAGATATCGTGACATAAAAAGAATGTTAAACAATCCATGAAAGAATGTTTAAATGTTTAGTATGTATATTTGCAGTGTTGGAAATTATCTTTCAAATTCATACAGGAACATGCATTGCATTACGACGTTCAATATAAAGATAATATGATTTAGATACTTCAATCTGAGGCATTTAAACCAATAAAGCTTAAATTTTTTAAGTTAAACGCGAATGTAATTGTGGACTTTAACATTGGAAAGAAGAGGAACGAAATGAACATACAAAATTTACAAAGGTGCAAAATTTCTTATTTATTTTTATGGATGCAAGTGAGATCGTTATTAAGCGCAAAGTGAGGTAAATATGCACAAATATAAACTACTGAAATTCTAAGAATAATTGCTTTTAGAATAATCCTATCTTTTCTTTTGTCGGATACTGTTGATTTAAAATGCTTAAGAGATACTTTCATATAATGAAATATCAGTATTATTCTTGGATTTTAAAAATTCAAATTTCTCTTCCTAGCAGAACCTAGAATTGTTATGAAGTTTTGTTTTAAATAGATTTTTCTCTAATTTAAGAATAGTGAAGAGAGTCTTGTTAAATAATGATGGAATGTAGAAATGAGAGGAAAGGAGACAACTCCAAATCATCCACACTCACGATGTTAATCCACCACAACATTCAGGAACCTTAGCGCAGAGATAGAAATTACAAACAAAATATTATATATATATTTTTTATTTTCAGTTTAGCCTCCCTTTCAGCAACGAGGCTATATGAGACGTGGACCTACAGCTTAACGTCGGATCCGAATCACATGAGCTTCAGGAGAGAATCGAACCTGGGTCTCCCACACCAAAGCCGCGTATGCTAACCACTTAGCCATAAGGGAGCTCTATTATATTTTTAAAGAAAGATTCATACTGTGAAAGATTCTTCTCGTCGTTTTTGTATGTTTATTTTGAGAACTAATTACACAGTTGCTTGCTAAATGGCTTTACAGAAAATAAATTACAGTTTTTTTTTTATCTGCATTCCTGGAAAAATATCGTCTTAAGAAAGAAAAGTAACTCGTATTATATGCAGCAAAGTTTATTCACATTTTGGTTTTCTTTCTGCTGCAGTGTATGCTTACACGCTAACTTTATTGTGACAGGAAGTTTGTAATATTAACATTGCCAGTAAATGTGACTTTACTTTGGTTCTTAAAATCTCCAACTCTTTTGGGAACAAATATCACTTTCCTCTACACCTCTTACGTAAAAGACAGGTCAAACGACTTACATAACATATCAGAAAATAACAGAATGTTTTAAAATGTCCTTGCTTTTACCTTGCTGATATTAGTGTTTTCTTTTCATTAGTTTCTTCCTCATTTTGGCTCCAATGAAGATAAGGAATGTTTTGGGAACACTCGAATCGGCAGTGAAAGAATAAATAAATAAATAAATAAATAGTGTAGAGCAGATGGTTAATCACTGCAGTCTATTTGTAGTTATATTTTCCCAACTTCAGTACATCCTTCCAGATTAAAGATATGAATAATGTATCAAATTTGTGATTTAAAATTACAGCAAATTTCCTGTATTGTAGATATTTTGTGTTTACAAGAATATACATATTGAAGTATCATCGTTTTATATCCATCCCTGACTTATAAAAATGCAGCGAAATCGTGCACACCTAAAGGGAATTCGTGACTATCTAGAAACACTTTTATGGATTTAGTCTCTGAAAAGCAGTCTAAGGTTTCTGTGAACAGAAATGCACATCGTTCCCATAGGTCATTTTGCGGGTTTTCCCATTTCCAATGAGCCCCTTTACAAAATTTTGTTACTGACTTGCATTTATCATATATTCGGAAGAAGATCAAGAATCTGAGAAACATTTACAGATTGTTTCTCATTAAATATGCTGTATGGAGCAGAAACTTGGAAAATTAAATAGAAGGCACAAGAGAAGTAGCTTGATGTGTCCAAAATGAAAATGCTCACATAGACGTGTAGGGTTACCAGGTTAAATAAGATTAGAAATGAAGTAATAAAAGGCAGCGTTGAAGTGACTGAGATGTCGAAGAAAGCACAAGAAAGATGAAAGTACAGTGGTATGATCATATTATGAAAAGATATGATGATTATATCGGCAGAGAGTTAGGGAAGATGGAAGTACAGGGTGTTCACAACCTTTCGGGTTAAATTTATACGGGTGATAGAAGGGTTCAATACACGCATTTTGAGATAGGAAACCGAAGATCAAAAACAGTTAGTTCAAGCGCCACGCCATCTTGAAGTTGTAGCAATCTGTGGGAACAAGTACGACGTTTCAATAACAAATGCAACTCGAATTTGAAGTGATATAGTGCATATAAATGCATATTTCAAAGGGTAATGCATATATTAGTCCTTAATAGCATATAGCATATTTTATAACTTTTTATTTCACACATATGATAACAGCATCCAATAAATCCAGTTTTAATTTGTATTTTCAATTCATTTAAATATCTATCCGATAGGATGGCTTTTTGTATGGAAGGATGCCTAGTTCAATATTCTTAGCAACCGATCAGCAGAGCAAAGACGCTTACAATTGCCAAGACGTTAAGAGGAATCTGATAATAATAATGACTTATTGTAATATTGTGTCGACAATAGTTCAGAAACAAGAGATGGAAGAAATGCTGCTCATTAGTTAGTGAATGCTTTGCTCTAGTTGATGAAGGTTAGTACAAGCTACAGTTAGTTTCTGCTAAATTCAGACGCTCTATGGAAAAGAAATGGACAGACATTCTTATCAGAAGCTCCGACTACAAAACAATTGAAGAAATGGGAAAATACTTTCATGGCTTAGATTTCAATTTTCCGGAAAATATAGACACTAAACTTGTTCCTCTCTATAAATATTGTCATAAACACCTGTTGATGTTGACAAATCATTTTCTGGCTAAAAATGCAGAGAAACATCTAGTCTTCTGTAGGCTTAATTACGAGAAGTACATAGTAAATCCTTAAAAACGGATTATTTTTGTACAATGAAATATGTACAAATGTGAGGCTTGTATTATTTCGTGGATCCTTGGGTTTACGTAGGAATCTGAAAATTTTGGAAAAATACGTAGTTATGTACCCAATGCGTGTGTAAAATTTCAATCTTGAAAACGAAAGGCGGAAAAAGTTTTGAAAGTCTGGAGGTGAGCCATATATATCTTAATACCACTCATTCTAGCTTTGGAACTTCTTGTATAAATTAACAGACAAATTCTGACCAAAGCATATATTAACTAATAAATAATAGCGTTACAGTTTCGGCAAATTAACTTTGCCTTCATCAGACACATTATCAAATAATGTGTCTGATGAAGACAAAGTTAACTTGCCGAAACTGTAACGCTATTATTTATTAGTTAATATATGCTTTGGTCAGAATTTGTCTGTTAACTTATATATATCTTCTTCTTGATCTCCTCACCATAGGTTGGTGGGCATCATGGAAATTTTTGAAACTTTTTCTCTCCGTTGGGAGAGCTGTTTTATACTTTGAGAAGGCCTGTTCTTCGTAATTGCATCTAAATATTCTATTCTTGGTCTTCCCCTTCCTGGTTTTCCCTCTGTCTTTCCCTCTATCAACACGGTGATCCAATCAAAGTACCCAAGAAGATGGACAAGCATGCTGTTTCTTCTTTTTCTTATTATCTTCATGATCTGTCGTCCTTCATTATCTTCCTTTAGTACGTCGTCATTCCTTTTCCTTTTAGTCCATGATATGCGCAGCATTCTGCGCCAACACCACATTTCAAATGCTTCTAGCTTGGATATTTCAGCTTTTGTCTGTGTCCATGACTTTGATCTGTAAAGTGCCACGCTCCATACCAGGGTCTTACTATATCGTTTACGAACGTCCAACGACACATTTCTTGATATTAGTAGTCCTCTTTTCCTATTGATGCTTGTTTAGCCTGCGCTATTCTGGAACTTACATCCTTTTCACTTTTTCCGTCCGAGAATATTATACTTCCTAAATAGGGGAACATCATAACGTCTTCGATATTCTCTCCATCTAACCATACGTTTGCCCTTTCCTATATTGCTCTTGTGCTCTTTATCACTTTGTTTTTTTATTTATCTTCATTTTGCACGTTTTCTTTTCAGTTGGACGTTCAAGTTTGAAAGTTCTTGCTGCAAGTCCTTTTCGCTCTCCGCTATCAGTGCTATGTCATCAGCAAACCTTATTGTGCTGAAAACCTGGCCAATTACTTTTATGCCTTTCTGGTCTTTATCAAAGAATTCTTTCATGGCCTCTTCTATATGTACATTGAACAACAGAGGTGCAAGTCCACATCCTTGTCTTACTTTTTTACTTATTCTTGCATCCTTCTGATCTCTTTCTATAGCACCTGTCTGGTTCCTGTAAAGCTGTTATATTATTCTTCTGTCTCTGTAATCCACTTTCAGGTTCTTCAACGCCCTGATATAAGTATCACGAGTTACGGATACTTAGAGTTGCTCGAGACGCTTGCCCTAGAACAGACGATGGTAGCAACTGTTTCAGTTGAAGCAACTGCAGTTGATCCGTATGAAAGCTCCAATTTAAAGCAATGATTCGCAAGCAGTGGTGCAACTCAGTAGCGCAACTCAGTTGCTGCATATGAAAGAGGGCTTTGTTCACGTCCGTGAACTTGGCCCCCCACTTTGAGCACTAACGATAAAATTAGTGTCAATCGTTAGTGCATCGTTAGTGCTTCTTAGTGCACCAACCCCTAACGTTAGTGCTTAATTAGTGTAGGAGCTACAAGCAAAAAACCTTTGGGGGGGCCAAGTTCACGCTGCCCCCCCACTTCAAGCACTAACGAAATAACTAGTGCCATTCGTTAGTGCATCGTTAGTGCTTCCTAGTGCACAAACCCGTGACGTTAGTGCTTCATTAGTGTAGGCTCTAGAGCCAAAACAATGGTACACGCTGGCCCCCCCACTTCAAGCAATAAGGAAAGGATAGTGCCGTTCGTTAGTGCATCGTTAGTGCTTCAAGAAAATACTAAAAGTTTCGTTAGTGCTTCACTATTAGTGTAGATATAGCCAATTATAAGTCACGAAACTCCCATAAGAAATGCATGGGGAATTTTTCATTGCGTCAAATTACCGCCAAATTCCAAAGCACTATTGACCTCTTCTAGTGCAATCGTTAGTGCATCGTTAGCGCTTCTTACTGCAAAAACCGCTAACGTTAGTGCTTCATTAGTGTAGGAGTTATAAAGAAAAAACATTTGGGGGGGCCAAGTTCACGCTGCCCCCCCCACTTCAAGCATTAACGATAAAATTAGTACCATTCGTTAGTGCATCGTTAGTGCTTCTAGAAAACACTTATAGTTTCGTTAGTGCTTAAATATTAGTGTGGTTATGACTTATTACATGTCACGAAACTCCCATAAGAAATGCATGGGGAATTTTTCATTGCGTCGAATTACCGCCGAATACAAAAGCACTAATGAATTCTTGTAGTGTAATCCTTAGTGCATCGTTAGTGCTTCTTAGTGCACCAACTCTAACATTAGTGCTTCATTAGTACAGGAACTACAAGTAAACAACACTTTGGGCCTAGCGTGAACTTGGCCCCCCCACTTTGAGCACTAACGAAAAGATTAGTGCCATTCGTTAGTATATCGTTAGTGCTTCCAGAAAATACTAATAGTTTTGTTAGTGCTTCATTATTAGTGTAGATATAGCCAATTGTAAGTCACGAAACTCCCATAAGAAATGCATGGGGAATTTTTCATTGCGTTAAATTACCGCTAAATTCAAAAGCACTAATGATCTCTTTTAGTGCAATCGTTAGTGCATCGATAGTACTTCTTAGTGCACCAACCCTAACGTTAGTGCTTCAGTAGTGTAGGAACTACAAGTGAAAAACCCTTTGGGCCTAGCGTGAACTTGGCCCCCCACTTTGAGCACTAACGAAAAGATTAGTGCCATTCGTTAGTATATCGTTAGTGCTTCCAGAAAATACTAATAGTTTCGTTAGTGCTTCATTATTAGTGTAGATATAGCCAATTGTAAGTCACGAAACTCCCATAAGAAATGCATGGGGAATTTTTCATTGCGTTAAATTACCGCCAAATTCAAAAGCACTAATGATCTCTTTTAGTGCAATCGTTAGTGCATCGTTAGTACTTCTTAGTGCACCAACCCTAACGTTAGTGCTTCATTAGTGTAGGAACTACAAGTGAAAAACCCTTTGGGCCTAGCGTGAACTTGGCCCCCCACTTTGAGCACTAACGATAAGATTAGTGCCATTCGTTAGTATATCGTTAGTGCTTCCAGAAAATACTAATAGTTTCGTTAGTGCTTCATTATTAGTGTAGATATAGCCAATTATAAGTCACGAAACTCTCATAAGAAGAACATGGGGATTTTTTCATTAGGTCAAATTCTCACGAAATTCAAATGCAGTAGTTGTCTCTTCTAGTGGCATCGTTAGTGTTTCGTTATTGCTTGCTAGTGATCTCTGTGCACCATTAGTCAGTGTAACATTAGTGCACCAAGACCGAACATTAATGCTTCTCATCGTGAATGCTTTTATTGGCTAGCGTATAGTTAGCTCCCTTTAAGTTTTATTTTCTACCGTCCATACTGTTGATGCACTAATGTTTGGAGTTCTGCAATAAGAGGTACTAACACTACACTATACTATAACCATTACACTATATGTGGTTATTAGTGCTTTTAAATATGTGGGAAATTTACAAAATGAAAAATGCTGTGTCTAAATTTAGCCCCGCACGATTCTCAAGTGCTAGTAAAACTATTTACATGGTTAGTGCTAAGTAATTTCACATTAGTGCACTAAACAGTAACGATAGCACTATCAACTTTAGTAGTTATTAATGAATAACTCGTTCGGGGCTAACTTTTGATTTTTCAACTTTTACACATTTTTTTTTTAGTAATTGTGCCACAAAAGTTGGACTAATACCCGTGGGTAGTGCATTAATAGAGCCCTATTAAACACTGATTGCTGTCATAGTTTAGGAGTTATAAGTGAATAACACATTCCGGGCTAAATTTAAATTCATCGAAGTTTACAATAATTGTCTCACAAAGGTGGAATAATCGTCAAAGGTTAGTACAGCGTTAATACTCCAAAAATCTCTAACGTTAGTGAAATTGTAGTTTGGGAATTATTAATGAATAACTCGGACGAGACTGAGTTTAAAAGTATCGAAAAACACTAATTTTCTCACAAAGGTAGGACAAACTTTAAAGGATAGCATCCTTAACGCTTCAAAAAATAATAAGTACTAACGTTAGTGCTATCGTATTTTTGGACTTATTAATGAAAACTCAACCCGGTCTAACTTTAGGTTTTTCAACTTAAACAGTTTTACACTAATTGTAACAAAAAAGTAGGACAAACACAAGCGCTTACTGCATTGCTAGAGCTATAAAACATTAAGAATTCTCGTTAGTACTTTCATGAATAGTCCGGATAGGATTGAATTTAAATTTTCGAACTTCACACTAATTGTCCCACAAAGGTAAGATAACCGCCGAAGGTTAGTGACTGTTAGTGCTTCATGAAACACTAATCACTTAATGGCAGTGCCGTCACAGTTTAGGAGTTTTACCAAATAACTCGAGCGGGGCTAACTTCAGGTTTTTCAATTTTTACACAATTATTGTAAAATTCGATAAATTTTAATTGAGTTCCGTCCGAGTGATTCACTGATAACTCCTAAACTGTGATAGCACTATCGTCAATGCTTAGTATTTTTGAAGCACTAAAAAGCACGATCCTTTAGCGATTATCCTACCTTTGGATTGACAATTATTGTAAAATTCGACAAATTTGAATTTAGGCTCGTGCGTGTTATTCGTTAATAACACTTAAATTATGATAACACTAGCATTAGTGCTTATTCAGCGGAGGACTAAACGCTGGTTTGGTCCATTTTTGTCAGACAATTAGCGTAAAATTGTACAAAATTTAAAGATCTAAAGTAGCCCTCCACCCCCCGAGTTATTCATTTTTAACCCCTAAACTAAGATAGCAGTAACATTAATGCTTAGTGTCTTTCGGAGCACTAACGATGTACTCATCTTTGACGTTTATTCAACCTTTGTGAGGCAATTATTGTAAAATTTGCTAAAATTAAATTTAGCACAGAGTGAGTTATTCACTTATAACTCTTAAACTATAATCGCGCTAACACTAATGCTTCGTGTTTCGGGAAGCAATAAGGATGCACTAACTTTTGACGTCTATCTCACCTTTGTAGGACAATAATTGTAGAATTAGAAAAATTTCAATTTAGTCTTGCAAATAATGTTCACTAATATAGAGTTGAATCAAAGCACTAACGTTAGAGTTTAGTGTACTAATGGGTACTAACGATGCACTAAACATGTCAAACGTTTCTTTAGTATTTGAGATGCGTGCGGGGCTAAATTTAGACACGTAGCATTTTCCACTCTCTAAAATTCTTCCACCAAATTTAAAAGCACTAATAACCAAATTTAAAAGCACTATTAGTGTAATGATTACTATTACGTTCGGGAATTTAACACAATGAAAAATACCCCATGTATTTCTTATGGGAGCTTCGTGGCTTATAATTGGCTATATCTACACTAATAGTGAAGCACTAACGAAACTATTAGTATTTTCTCCAAGCACTAACGATGCACTATCGAATGGTAATAACCTTTTCGTTAGTGCTCAAACTGGGGGCCAAGTTCATGTTAGGCTCAAAGGCTTTTTTACTTGTAGTTCCTACACTAATGAAGCACTAACGTTAGGGTTGGTGGACTAAAAAGCACTAACGATGCACTAAGGATTGCACAAAAACAGATCATTAGTGCTTTTGAATTTGGCGGTAATTTAACGCAATGAAAAATTCCCCATGCATTTCTTATGGGAGTTTCGTGACTTACAATTGGCTATATCTACACTAATAATGAAGCACTAACGAAACTATTAGTATTTTCTGGAAGCACTAACGATATACTAACGAATGGCACTAATCTTTTCGTTAGTGCTCAAAGTGGGGGGGCCAAGTTCACGCTAGGCCCAAAGTGTTGTTTACTTGTAGTTCCTGTACTAATGAAGCACTAATGTTAGGGTTGGTGCACTAAGAAGCACTAACGATGCACTAAGGATTACACTACAAGAATTCATTAGTGCTTTTGTATTCGGCGGTAATTCGACGCAATGAAAAATTCCCCATGCATTTCTTATGGGAGTTTCGTGACATGTAATAAGTCATAACCACACTAATATTTAAGCACTAACGAAACTATAAGTGTTTTCTAGAAGCACTAACGATGCACTAACGAATGGTACTAATTTTATCGTTAATGCTTGAAGTGGGGGGGCAGCGTGAACTTGGCCCCCCCAAATGTTTTTTCTTTATAACTCCTACACTAATGAAGCACTAACGTTAGCGGTTTTTGCAGTAAGAAGCGCTAACGATGCACTAACGATTGCACTAGAAGAGGTCAATAGTGCTTTGGAATTTGGCGGTAATTTGACGCAATGAAAAATTCCCCATGCATTTCTTATGGGAGTTTCGTGACTTATAATTGGCTATATCTACACTAATAGTGAAGCACTAACGAAACTTTTAGTATTTTCTTGAAGCACTAACGATGCACTAACGAACGGCACTATTCCTTTCCTTATTGCTTGAAGTGGGGGGGCCAGCGTGTACCATTGTTTTGGCTCTAGAGCCTACACTAATGAAGCACTAACGTCACGGGTTTGTGCACTAGGAAGCACTAACGATGCACTAACGAATGGCACTAGTTATTTCGTTAGTGCTTGAAGTGGGGGGGCAGCGTGAACTTGGCCCCCCCAAAGGTTTTTTGCTTGTAGCTCCTACACTAATTAAGCACTAACGTTAGGGGTTGGTGCACTAAGAAGCACTAACGATGCACTAACGATTGACGCTAATTTTATCGTTAATGCTCAAAGTGGGGGGGCCAAGTTCACGGACCTGCTTTGTTCCCAGTATCAGCGGAGGAGAGTGCCGCTAAAGGAGTAATTAAACAAGAAATAATCCAGTCCAGCAAAAAAAAAAAAAAAAAAAAAAAAAAAGCCAAGTAGCAACGAAACGCTGCCCTGCACAGGAAATTGCAACGTGTGTCTTTGCACATAACGAGCTTATTTGTTAAACAAACCGAAATAAATTATAATATTCTAGCCCCACTAATCTGATTTTCACGAAGCTTTTCACCCCTTGTAAACAATGCAGACTGCAGTGCAGAAATGTTGCCAACTAATTAAACAAAAAATGTTGTATACAATTTTGTGCTAAGAAATGAATAAACAAACTGAAGGAGCAAAAACAATTAGATTAAAAATAAAATGGCATGGGCTTGTGATAGGACAATCAGGAACCATTTTCACTTGTTTGCAGTGGCGTACGCACTGCTCTCCTGAATCTTTGAACTACTATGTAAACACAGACACGCACCAGGAGGAAGAAGTGAAGAATGTTGAATTTCTTCTACCAGTGTAAATTACAACTAAAACTTACTATTCCCATTCCTAACGTTTCCTCTAGCTGAGAATCTACCTAAAATCTTAGGATTCAGAGCCACTATTACATGATGACTTAGTGGCCCTACTAGCAGATCTATGGTTGGGTAGATGGACTAAAGTTTATCGTCCCCTTCAACAACAAGGTTCTATGAGATTAGGACCTACAGCCGAAGGAGTGATCCGAACTACATGCATTTCTTCCGGAAATCAAACGCGGGTCTCCAGCCCGACGACGAGTATGCGGATCATATAGCCACAAAGGAGTTAATTACCAGATCTAGAAACATGTGCAGTTGTACTCAAGACATCTATTCAAAATTGAGCTGTTGTGGGCCGCTGTGGCTCAGTGGTAGAGCATTTACCTCTGGCACATGGGGTTCCTGGTTCGATCCCAGTTCACGCCAGTGAACCTTGTGGTAGACAAACACCGTGTGCGTGGGTTTCCTCTGGGTCCTTCAGTTTCTTCCCACTTTCTTCATTCCACCATTTCATTCATGTTTTCATCATCACCGTTTCCTTTAGCCTAGCCTGCATAATCGTGGGACATAAAACTCAAAAGATTTTATTTCATTTCATTTCAAAATTGAGCTCTTTGTACGTTTCCATCATGGGCGGCGATTGGGGGGGCAAAGGGGGGCAGTTGCCCCTCACTTTTTTGAAATTAACCATTAATGTATATAGTTTCATTTGGAAATATAAAGTTTTGTATGTATTATTGGTTCATAGAATAAAAATGGTGCCATAAAATATTTGTCGTTCCATGAGTACGTATTGGTTGTCTTCCCGTGGCATTAAGAAAGCTACAGGAATTGCGTTTGAACTGCCACTAAAAATGGACCAAAAATTAACCTATTGGAGCGCCACAATTCGAGCGTACTTTAATTTCTTCTTGCAAGGGCTCGATATGTTAGTCAGCCGCTCTGGAACTAATTGAGATAACATTACGCAAGAAAATAAGTCCTTCACAAGTTATTCTTTATTTGCACAAAAATCAACAGTTCCTAAAATGTATTTTGTTCTTTCTAATAATAAGGAATATTTTGATTTGATTTTTTCAGTTTAACATCCTGTTCAGCAGCGAAGTTACGTGAGACGTGGACTTCATTATCAACGTGGAGTCCGAACCACGTGAGCTCCCCCGGGGAATCGAGCCCCGGTCTCCCACGTCAAAGGCGTGTACGCTAACCGCTTAGCCACGAAGGAGCTCAGTAATGAATATTAATTTTGCAGTGTAATATAGGAGTTTAGGGGTGTACATATACAGTTTTGTATATACAGGGTGTCCGAGAAGTCCTTCCCTGATTACAGAAATTGATAACTCAGGCCAGAAATAAGATAGAAATATGAAACTGGTGTTGAATTGTTTACAAACTATAAAAGTTTTGGTCACATCAGTACACTTCCACATGAGCACCCTTGGTAGCACGTAGCACATCTAGGCGATATTCAATTTCCATCCACACATTAGCCAACATCACTGGAGGGATCGATGCAACGACTGTGGTTATTCGTTGCTGCAGGGTTTCAAGATCTGGTACACGTGTTCGGTAGACCTCATCCTTGACATAACCCCTTAAAAAGAAGTCTAATCGGAATCGGAATCGGAATCGGAAAAGGCAATTCGTCTCAGATAACCATTATCGTCCTCAATACGTGATAGCATTTCGACCGCAAAGTCATATCGACGTGTACCGTCGTCGAGCAACAAGGCCTGAACGAGTTGCACTTTGTAAGCACGAAACAATAAACGTTTGTGTAAAATGTCATGGATAGAGCTTTTTGGCATTTGTAATTCACGTGAGGCCCTGCGCACCGATTTCTTAGGACTTCTCAGAAAAGACTGCCGCACAGCCTCCACCGTGTCTGCTGAGGTTCTTGGTCGACCATACCTCGGAAGGTCAGCAACCGACCCTGTGTCCTTGAACTTCTCACACCAGGCTTTAATGCTCTTGACATCAGGTGGAGTCCTCCCAAATGTTGTCTGGAACTGTCTCTGCACCGTGGTTGGTGATCGTGTCTCATGGTACCACAGGACACACTGTGCCTTCTCCTGGTTGGTTGGCATGGCTTCTTGGGCTTCTTACTTACGTACTACAAACCTAAACCCCCCCAAAAAAATTGAGACTTGGTAAAACAGAACAAACCTAACACAGACAAAAACTTTTATAGTTTGTAAACAACTCAACACCAGTTTCATATTTCTATCTTATTTCTAGCCTGAGTTATCAATTTCTGTAATCAGGGAAGGACTTCTCGGACACCCTGTACAATTCAATTTATTAAATTTAGCATAATCCTAGGTTTTAGGATTATTTTGTATAACTGGAATGTGGAGTCACTAAGTATTGCTGAGTTTTGATATATTCCAAGAAAGTGAAAACTATACTTAATGGCAGCGAACATGTTTCGGGAAGCTGCAAAAGTATTTCTTTAAATGTCGTAGCATATGCTTGTAGTATTCACTGTCATCCTAAGAGTAATAACTCATATAATAGCATGCGTGGAATTAAAAATATAAGTTGTTCATGAATTACCAGTTTCTATATAACTTTTGCAAAACAAGCCTCATTATTCATTACTATAATTATTTGATTAATATTATCCTTTCTGTTTATTTGTTTTGCAAATTTATTAAATATGCCTCTAATCTGATCACACAATTTTCCACACATATATTCATGAGCAAGGAATCAAATCTCTTCTTACACCTTCGTTGTTTAAGAGTACAAAGGGCTAGTGCCTACTTGCGTTTCTCTTGTCAATTTACTTAATAAAATATGAAATACGATATACGGTATTTTAACTGTAAAAGATAGTATCCTATTAGTTATACAACCTTTCGTCAAACAAAATGTTACAAGCAACCAGGAAAACTAACACTGATATCAAATATTCAGATCATGTCTTGCCCCCCCCCCACTTTTAACGTCCAACCGCCGCCACTGGTTTCCATTACAGGCAAGCGAGTGTTTGGAACAAGCAATTGTTCATTCTGCAAGAACTTGAAAACTACTGAGTTTACTTATTTATTAAATAGAGAATTTATTTTTTTAAATTTCCTTTGCTATATGTAATAAATTACCTATAAAATATATTTTAAATCCTCTTGACTTATCCTTTCTTTTGATATCTAACAGAAAAGCTACGCCATAAACTAATACCAGTCATGAGAGTATGAAGACTCTATCGACATCTTATTCAACAAATTCCAAGAAACTTTTAAAATTATACATAGGAATAAAGACACATTATTTAACATGGGCATAGTACCTCCTCTTAATTTCACTGCAGCCAGAAAAAAATAAGACTCAAAAGCTATGAACATTCCTATCCAATATTATAAAAATTCTTAAATGTTGAATATTCCTTTGTACATTATTTTATTTCTGGCACCGAATATTCGGTTTTTGCATCTTTAAAATGGTCATTTATTCTGATCGCATTTTAAAAAGGCGATATACAAATTATAACTGAAAAAATTAGCCTCATATTACTTCATAATGAATCACTAAAACATGTTTTATCCTCTTTAACTTCTCTCTATCCCCTCCTCTCTCTCTCTCTCTCTCTCTCTTTTTTTAATGACTATTTCCTCATCTCTAATGAAAGGTCAAACAAAGATCTGAAATACTATAAGGAACTTATTATCTTCAATAAGAACAGCGAGTTCACTTGATTTCTCTTTTTCATTTTCTTAGCCCATTTTCATGAAATGACACAACTGTTTGACAACCATTCTTTGTGAAAAACTGAAATATAACTATGAGTTAGCAACATTGAAAATGATACTAATAACAGTTTATTCTTTCATGAGCAAATAGTGCACAACAAATGCAACGTATTATGGTAATTAATGTATTGTTAAGGCACAGTAAGAACATTTAGGATCCGACTCAAAGTATGTATCTATATGGGATCGAAATCTTGAACCAAAATCGAATTTGTAAGAGAAAACTGTTACAACAAATGAAAAAACACACGAAGTGCGCGACACAATTTAAAGATGTCGCCCAAGGAACCCAGCAGGTTACCTGCTGCTCCTTGTTATTCCGCTAAACATAAACAAGGCATACCCGTACGTGCAGAAGAAAAGCAAATACTTTATCAAAAGATATCAACGTTGTTCAATTCACTTGAAGAAAATTAAGACTTATAATAGCTAATTGTCATGTTCTCATAGAATATTTATTTACTTACTTTGTAGTACTGAAGTTAGTATGTGTACATTCACATGCTATACAATGTAAGAAAGCACATCAATAAATTGAACTTAAGGGGAAAAAGTACCATCTCTTTTTCATGGATATGCGTAATGATGTAGGTATTAGATGAAAAGGAAATAATCTTCCATAATGATAAATATGCTTGCTGTTCCATACCAGCGCCATCTCTTTATCGTTCAGTTGATAATTTGACATAACTCATTGTAATTTCATCTATAATTACAGTTGGGAGAAAAATAACAATGTTCAGTTGCTCTTAAAGGAGGGGGGATTATATAGTATTGGGAATTTTGCCCTATATCACAGCAATGGTGTGAGAGTGAGACGAGTAATACACACCGCAGTAGCAGAGATACATGCACGTGCTGCAGCAGAAATATTGCGGGAAACAGACGAAACAATTTCCTCTTCACCAATCAACAAATAGTTGTGCGTGCAGTGATACAACATCAAGTTACACGGTTTGTTTTTGAAAGGTGCAAAGGACTGTGAAAAACGCTTTAGTCTAGTCAATAACGCGTTCGCCTATGACAGATTGGATCCTGGGTTCGATCCTGGTACTGAAAGCATTGAATGTATTATTGTGGTTTCGGATCAGTGGTTCTTCCATGCATACTTCCGAATGTCTTTGCTCCTCTTGAGCTAAAACATTTACATTTCAATTACATATATTTAGCAAATAATATGGAACCTCCCATTTTGATTTTTGCTCCAGGAAAAATTTTCTGCAAGAAAGTCTGGTTCGAGTTCTACCTTAAACTGTAAGTCACGTCTCATGTAGCCTCACTCCTAAAACAACAAACCAAGATAAAAATAAACTGGCTGTAAATATTTTTTTTCTTTCCTTCAGAAAAATCGCGGTTTCTGAATTTTATTGCCCTCTGAAGTTACATAAACATTTAGCAACTCATAAGGTTAATAAGAGATTTGACTTAAATAATTATTGACGTAGATTTCAGATTCCTCCCTGTGGAAGAAGGTTTTCAATACGTGGAGAGAGTAAAAAGTAGTACTGCGAATACTTGTAAGTTACATTGTGCACGAACGGATACGTGCTGCTGTACTAGACTTTCGTAGCTCCTGCGGAGCTACAGCGGCGCACCCTCTAAAATCATCACTGCGTGAGATAATTTGAGAATTACTTAAATTAAGAAATATGGAATTCTGGACTGGAAAGTTAGAAATAACAATGATGAGGTTGGTGTGCTGGCTAGCTGTACATCGCCTAACTAAAATCTGTCCGAGCCATTCGTGCACTGAATATCAGGAGTTTAGAAATGGAATGAAATTTCTAATTTTAAGCCTTCTTCTATGCTCTGCAGGCACAAGAAGACAGATGCTTAACGAAAGTAAATGGCTATGAAAGACTTGGTTCATTGAAAATGTGGAAGAAAAACAGAGACTTTTGAGAAAATACACGAACACGATGTTGTTCATCCCCAACTCACATCACTGGCATCGAACGAGGGACCCTCGGACCAGAGATGAGTATTATACGATCGTGAACTCACTGGTTAAATGATTGATTTATGATTAAAAGTCTGCTTTACCACTGATACTACCCGTACCTCAGACACATCTACTGCAAGAAAGAATACCGAAACATTTTAGCTCGAGACAAGTACCCGAACTGGGAACTGAACCCAGAATGCGCTTAAAGAAAGCTCGCGTTTTGGATACTTAACCAGGATCCTCTCGTGCAAGAAGTGTGCGCCCTACTACTGACTCATCGTGAGCTCCGAATATGATTTTAAAAGGCCGTACTTGCGTGCCTATATCTAGCACTATCTAGGATTGCAATTTATACGTATAAAAACTTTCACTTATAAATTCATTATACAAAGTTTTACAAAACTGTAAATACAATATCCCATACCGAGTTTCAATTGTTGCTGAGATGGACATAGAATGTTTTAAAGAAACAATCAAATATTGAGCACCATACACCAACAAACACTGAGGCAGCCTCAAAGAAAGCCCTGTCATATATTGTGACCAGTATCAGAAGAAACGTCAAATGCGCTTACCTTTATGGTGTGTCGTAAACACCTTAAGAGTCTTCTTTCTCACATCTTAATTCATTTCCTACCAACACGAGTATTTCTTTTATCTAAATAATATACTGTTTCATATTTCTCATGTTAGCATACAAGTGCAATTTTCCCCGCACCTGAAGTGCCCTACATCTTCCGTTATGATTACAGCCAGCTCTATAGTATTCCAGTGGCATTCGAAACCCTACAGTGCCTACCACAGATGCTGCAGGCGTAATTGCCCCTCTTGAATTGTGATTTGCTACTTATTTCTTAATTTCCATGGTTCACTATTATTATTATTATTATTATTATTATTATTATTATTATTATTATTATTATTATTATTATTATTATTATTATTATTATTATTATTATTTAAATTGTGACTGTATTTTAACTAGTGAATTGTGAGTAATGAATCAAAAACAAACAAAACATTGGGTCGTTGTACTGACGAGGGACGTAGGCAGGAATTTATGTTGAAGGGGTCCAAACTCAATATGTGGATAAATAATATTAAAATTTTTAAATTATCCTTCAAATTAAACTAAATTTACAGACAAGTCAGGATTTCTGGGAGGGGGGCCGGAACCCTTGGATCCAACTCTGAATATGCCCCTAGTACTGACTACGCATCATTCTCTTGAACGTCATTATCTGGCGCGATAATTCCGATAAAGCCATTCATAGAATGAAGGCTATGTAGGAGAGAGTATGTATAAGAGAGTGGGCAATGTTAAAATATGTTTGTAGTTCGTGTTGCTCGTCGTGGCAACGACAAAGACATACTTTAGTAAGTAAAAGACAATATGTATATACAATTACAAAGCCTAGTATTTAAAATTACCATTACTTGACGTTTGTTACAAATTGTTTGCCACTTACGTAGTGTTGAATTGCAAGAAAGCGCAGCAGGTGGGGGAGGGTATTAGATATGAAGAAAACCGATTCCGATCCGAGTACAGAATCGATTTTCTCTGCAGAAGAGTACGTAAAATGTAAAATGTACTACATTCTCTCCAGGCTGCGGGGTACGGGGAAGGCTAGCCCTAGACAATCCATCACCCCTCCTTCCAATGAAGAAATATATATTTCAACAATTTTAAGTGTGTTACCCATCGTAAATTTATTAGTGTTAATGGAAATACAAATCACGGAATAATAATAACTATTAATAAAAAGAATTCAGAATCTCTAAAATTAATGTAAGTTTGTCAGGAATTAAGTTTGAACTATCACCTAAGCTAATAATATGCTATTTTAAATTAGATTTGAGTTTAGTGTCCTTTTCCGCAGCAAGGCTGTATAAAGTGTAACAGGATCCGTACAGCTTAACGTGGGATCTGTACATCAGCTCTCGCTGGAAATTGAACCCGGATCTCTCACGTCAAAGGCCCACAAAGCCACGACGAAGCTATATTTTAAACTTAAGTGAAGTATCAAAGTCTCATGTTCAATGGAATTGTGGATACAGTTAATGAAGTCTACAACTGATCTGCTTTTTCGCGTCGCGTTGTATGATCTCCGCGCGATCCACTCTCTTCACTCGATGCGACAATTAAAAAATAAAACGTATGCATGATTTATGAATGTAATGTGCAAATAGACGGGCAGATTAGTAAAACTAACATTATTATGAAGTTAGGTTATAACAAGAAATATTTATTTTTAATAGTTTACCTTTTTATATTTTGTATACTTTATACCAGATTTTTGCTGCTTTCCAAAACATGCCATTCTACGTATGTAAACGCACGTGTTATACATACGGTTGAGCTGGCAATGGGTACAGGCTTTCGGAGCGTAGTGCCCTAGTGATGGGAATGTTTTGTTTCACACCATTCACAAATTACACTGTCCTTCTTTTAGGTGGAACTATATAGTGTAATTACATTTTACACAGTGAATCCCCTCCTACCTTTAGCACTACCTAGTGACAATTTTTTTTTTTTTTTTTTTACACTTTTACTGTATCATGAGTTTTCATTTGCTGAATGATGGTTGCCTACTCTTGCTTACCTATCCCAAAGTACACAGTTCTTACATAATTGATAATGCACTTTGCTCATGCAAACGCTAAAGTTATGTACTGTAAGCTTAAACACTTACCTCTTCTGGTAAGAGCTTCTAAAGTATTTCAATAAACACACTCAACTAACAGCAACAAAAGTTTTGTTTGTACAAAGCAAAATCCTTTCACTCCTGAGGAAAATGCCCCACTTAATTTCTATTCTTTTAACTCCAAAAAATAATAGAAGGTAAAAGTGAGAAATCTCTGTGGGCCACAGATGAATAAAGGTTAACTCTCACTCCCTGCGACCAGAGGATGAATTCAGCGTGGCATACTTAACGGAACAGAGTATCGAGGACACCTGTAACACGTGAGAAAAAAGAGAGAGAGAGGGAGTGAGGAAGATTATTATGAGAAAGATATATAAAAGTTTATTTTTTCTACTCAGAGTTGTGCTTCAATATTAAGACTGTATATCCTATACTTTTTTTTTTTTTTATACATAAAACCCTTTGTGGTCTTATCCTTTCGCCAACATGTAAATAATCTGGTATTCCAAGCTTATTGTTGTTTCTTTGTGTTTGTCGAGGAAAATTACTACGTATACTATGTCTACTTCTTCTGTACCTTTCCATCTATAAGCAGGGATGGCACATTGTGCAATAAACATAGGTGAAGACTATGCTAGTCAAATCCTGAGCTAAGCGAAGTCGTAAAATTAAAGGCATTATTATAATATTTGTTTATAATGATGTAAAATAGGAGGGAGAAAATAAATCATTTCATAGTTTCAAACTTTTAACGGTTACTCTTACTTATGACAATCGCCACCTCCCACAATTGTATCTATATTGTTAAGTAAAAATTTGAATTTTGTTTTCCTATTTTTGTTTCAATTTGGATGTATTTTTTTCTGTCCACGTTTTCTTTCACGAAAATGGGCAGTGGTAATCGCGCTCAGCATCCAACAGGACACCCTTGCTGTCACTAGGGTAATTTATTGTTCTCGGGTGGCGAAGAAATCCTAGACATCTTAACGAAGAAATCCTAGACATTATACACACACACACACACACACACAAACAAATTTCAAAATTAACAGAAGAGAGAGAGAGAGACAGGCCCAGACTGGTCAGGCTGGCTACCTGGAAATCGCAGTGGCGGAGACAAGGGAGGGCCTGGTGGGGCCAGGCCCCCTTGCTCAAAATCTTTGCCCCCTAGTGTCCCCCCCCCACGCACAGAATGATACTGCTATAGGTCGACAAACGGTGAGTTGATAGTGGCCACAAGTGAAACTACTACCGAAACATCTCTCGACAACAGAGAGCTCCTCCCTGGCTAAGCGGTTAGCATACGCGCCTTTGGCGCGGAAGATCCGGGTTCGATTGGAGCTCGATGAACCACCCGATGGGAGCTCATGTGGTTCGGATTCCACGTTAATCAGTAGGTCCACGTCTCATATAGCCTCGCTGCTGACAGGGACGCTAAACTGAATTTCAATTCAAATTCAATTCTCGACAACAGAGTTACCAATTACAGAATACCGTATGTCGCAATAGTCTGCGTTCCGAGCAAAAATCTCCAGGCTCGTTTTTGTTTGTAGTAGAGCAAGACTTAATTCATCGTAATCTGTAAGATGCATGCACTGACCTCACAATCTGAACGTTTCTTTTAACCTAGGTCGCTTATCTGGTTATCTTCTTTGTTTTCGGCAAAGAACCAGAAAAAAAAATCAGTCGGCATTCTCATTCGCTTCGATGTTGAAAGTCATACTAAAATAAGAGATGCTTACTTACAAATAGCATACTTTGCAGTAAAACAGTACACTCGTGTTGGACGAAAGAAGTCTTCGTACACTAAGTAATTAATTTCTATTAACTGTAGGTAAACGATTTTAACTGTAGGTTAATCCCAAAACTGCTACTACTAGAGAAATTCCGAAATTTATCACAGAGCCAGTGCTACAATATCCTATCACTAGCCATCAGGTAGTGATGGGAGGTGGAAAATTTTCCGCTATATTTTTCCATTCTAAAAAAAAATATCAGTAATCAAGTAACAATTCCTCAGCAACCATAAAATTGGTTGAATTCACGCATAGAAAGTTAAAAAGTGAAAAATCGTTTAAAAATCATGGCTCAGAAAATTTTCAGTACTTTGTAGGAACAAGTTAATTTTTCATGAATCGAAATATTTTCTGTCTTATATGGAAAAAGTGAAGAACTTTTTATGAGTCGGAAAATCTTCATCTTTTTGAAGCAAAAAGTAAAACAACTTTTTGTGAATCGGAAAGTTTTATTGCTCTGTAGAATTTTCATCGGAAGGAGTGAAAGGAATTTTCATCGGAAAATTTTCATCACGATGTAGAAACAAGTGGAAAAACCTTTCATGAGCCGGACAATTTTGGATATTATGTATAGTGATGTTAGGTGGAAAATTTTCCACTATATTTAACTGCACATTCAGCTACAATATTGAATTTCTGTAGAGGAAAGTTAGTCAGCAATTATAAGTTCCCAATTAGCTTTCGGGAACCGGAAAATTTTCTAATATTTCAAGTTGGGAAGTAAAATTTTACACAGTGTTTCTCTCTCTCTCTCTTCCTCTGCGAGCTCCTTCGTTGCTAAGTGGTTAGCATACGCGCTTTTGGCATGGAAGACCTGGCTGCGATTCTCAGCGGGAGCTCATGTAGTTCGGATTCCACGTTAATCAGCTGGTCTTTCTTATATAGTCTTGCTGCTGAAAGGGATGTTAAACTCAAAATCCACTGAATTCAACTCCTCTGTATGTGTGTGTGTGTCTCTCTCTGTGTGTGTATGTGTGTATACAAAGTGCAGAGAACATACATCGAATTCGTAGAGTACAAATAACCCATTCTATTATTTAAAATTTCAATTTATTAAAAGTGATGAACATTTTTCGATTCACAAAAACATACTCCACTTATTTCTACATCGTTGTTTAGCCGTAAAATTTATTGGTAATAAGTATTGTCTTAAAAGTTTCATGAAGTGAAAATCTAACGATTCTTCATTTCAAGAATGTTTCAAAAACTTCAATGCGTTATTCCCTCAGAATCCACCTTTGATCTTACAATATTAGATTTCGTCAATTTAATACACATAAGACGGTTTTCTCATAGCCTTGCTACTTTTATAGATATACATACTGCAACATTTATAAATAAGTAGATATAATATAAAGTGCCTACTGTAAATTGTTGACTACCAAAATTCGAGTTTAAGTAACTCATGAAAGAAAATACTGACCATTTTCTGGAAATAAACATTTATATATTTATCCAGAAGAGAAAGTGAAATATAACTAATAAGGAAGCTGATTTGTGTAGTTGTTCTTCCAATAAAATAATTAAAGAAACACAAAAAGCTGCACTATTAGCGCTGCGTTCTAAAAGCAACAAGTAATTTCACTTTAATTTACAAAATAAAAAACATTTCTATTTCTGAAATTGATAAATTCACAAAGGTTTCTTTTCAATTTCTTGTTACATTTTAAATATTGGAATGGGATATTTGTTCTCCACGAACTCCATGTAGTATATTCCCTGCACTTTACACACACACACACACACACACACACACAGATATATATATATATATATATATATATATATATATATATATATATATATATATATATATATATATATATATATATATATAGATAGATAGATAGATAGATAGATAGAGAGAGAGAGAGAGAGAGAAACACTGTATATTTTTACTTCACAACTTGAAATATTAGAAAATTTTCTGGTTTCCGAAAGCTAATTGGAAAATGATAATTTGATGCTGTCTAACTTTCCTCTACAGGAATTGAATTTTATAGCTGAATGTGCAGTTTTCCACCAAACATCACTATGCATAATATACAAAATTGTCCGGTTTATGAAAAGTTGTTTCCCTTGTTTCTACAGAGCAATAAAACTTTCTGATTCACAAAAAGTTGTTTTTCTTTTTGCTTCAAAATGAAGAAAATTTTCCGACTTATATAAAGTTCTCCAATTTTTACATACAAGACAGAAAAGAAAATATTTCGATTCATGAAAAATTGTTTCACTTGTTCCTACATAGTACTGAAAATATTCTGGCCCATGAAATTTTCAGATTCTTTAAGCGATCTTTCACTTTTTAACATCTCTATACATGATTTCAATCAATTTTATGAATACTGAGGAACTGTTACTTGATCACTGATATTTGTTAAGAACGGAAAATTTTCCGGAAAAATATAGAAGAAAATTTTCCACCTCACATCACGGCTAAACAACGATGTAGGAATAAGTAGAGTATGTTTTTATGAATCGGAAAATTTTCCGTTTCAAAATTTTACGGAAAATTTTCATCACTACAGGACAGACAATTTTTCGATTCATGAAAAATTGTTTCACTTGTTCCTTCATAGTACTGAAAATTGTCTGACCCATGAGAGTTTTCAGATTCTTTAAACGATCTTTTACTTTTTAACATTTCTATACATGAATTCAATCAATTTTATGAATACTGAGGAATTGTTACTTGATCACTGATATTTGTTAAAGATGGAAAATTTTCCGGAAATATATAGAAGAAAATTTTCCACCTCACATCACGGCTAAACAACGATATAGGAATAAGTGGAGTATGTTTTTATGAATCGGAAAATTTTCCGTTTCAAATTTTTCCGGAAAATTTTCATCACTGCCATCAGGTAAGATACCGAGATGCTACAACTTGGTCGCGGCAGTAATGCTATTTTGTGTAAAAGTGGTAATTACTCCCATGACCAGGTTGTACCATCCTGTTATCTGATGGTTAGTAATCAGAGATAGATAAGGAGTTCGTTGGACTGGTCCACAGATATTCCATTCAGTAAGTTTAGTCAGTGAATATCCATTTTTATCACAGATTTATATTAGTTCTCCGTCAAAATATGCATTTCTGAGAAAATTAAGCATTAAGCATTTCTGAGAAAATTACATTGTAGGAATTATGCAGAACAGTAAATCAGTGGTGACGAATTTTCAACAGGATATACTAATTAATGCCCCTTCTTCAAATCTAATGTCAAAACTAGCAATCGACTACAGGATAGTGGCGTTATTTCAACTACATTTGAATTTATTTTAAGGCTTTGAAACATCCGAGACTCAGAGGATAGAAATAAGGGAAACAAGTAAGTAGGTCCATAAAGTTTCCTTAGTGACACCAAGGAAGAATCATGGTAATCTCATCAGTTGAAATATTTATCCACGAGGAATTAATCACACCATCTTCCGAATCTTAAGCTGATGTTCTACCTCTGAGCTTTATTTAACCATTCGGTGTCGGTGTGAAGTGTTTGTGTACATGAATTCACATCAAATTCTAAAAAGTAGTGAAGGTGAACAAACGAAAGAAAGATAAAGGCCACGTATACTTCTTTTGCTGTAAGGAGTCCCGATTGAAATGTCTGTTCTAACACTAATATTAGGGAAAGAAAAACACATTTCCTCCGTTTGCTTCAAAGAGTGCTCACTTCATTATCTTAATAAAGTAAAGGCACATTCATTACTCAGTTTTAGAGCTCAAGGGTAAAAGTAACCAAAAATAATTGAACGACGGCCAGATCAAAACAAGATGCTGCAATCGGGGCAGTTGCCCTGGGCGCCAGCAAACCAATCTGTGCGTTTATTGGTGTAGATGTAGATGAAAGGGATACTAATCGCAAAATTTGCCCTGGGCATCAAATGTCTAGTTTCATCACTGATTAGGATACCATACTTTTAGAGTGAAATCGGGACATTTTCCTGAAATATTAAGAATACATAATAATTATTGACA
Organism: Thermobia domestica; assembly: GCF_964235325.1. NCBI lineage: Eukaryota > Metazoa > Arthropoda > Insecta > Zygentoma > Lepismatidae > Thermobia > Thermobia domestica. Next base: position 212,489,735 of record NC_137457.1, on the reverse strand, counting down.
GTTTACTTTAAAGTGAAACTTAAGCTTCAAGAGCAAGGCTTATAATTTAAAAGGGCTGGAACGGTAAATCAGTGTCCTGTTAGAGTTCAGTTCCTGCTTCTGTGCGACGTTTGTCTCGTAAGCACTTTTGTCCTTGTTCATCACTTTTTACTTTATTATTATTATTATTATTATTATTATTATTATTATTATTATTATTATTATTATTATTATTATTATTATTATTATTATTATTATTAATATTAATATTAATACAGTTTATCTACCAAACAACTATTTATATTATTATGCAGTATCAACCAAAATGTGGAACTTGTGATATTTATTTATTTCCATCATTCCATCCGGCAAATTAGTGTGACGAGAGGGAATGTTTTCGGACTGGTAAAATTTGAGATGACTGTTACCATGCTATAACTTTGAGCTTCGCCTTATCTTAAGCAGATGCAGACATGTCGGAAGATTTGATTTTTATGGATTCACAAGTTCAAACGTTGTCGAGGATGAGGTCTGGAGAATATGACTCTCAACGAACAACATTCGATCAGATTTATCAAGAATAATTGTGGATATGCAAAAAAGAAAAAAAATGGTCTTGAAATTCCAGAGCGAGAAACAGATAGAATAGAGGGGTTCCTCGTGGAAACGAACTAGACGTTTGCCATCGAAATATCACAAATTCATTTTGGGTGAATCTCTTCCTTCATTGGAGGCAAAAAATGAATTTTTTAAAGATAATATACTAAGAGACATTTTCCTGCCTACTATTGATAAGACAATCACTGAGACGGAAAAACGTTTTGGATCATGTAGCAACATCATTAGATGAATCACCACTCCGCATACAAAAGGTGAAAACTTTCTTAATTACAACATTGTGGAGTCTATGGCCCAGTATTATGGAAGTGATCTGGAAATATTCAAATGTGAACTCAAAATCATCCCAAACACAATTAAATTATTATTATTATTATTATTATTATTATTATTATTATTATTATTATTATTATTATTATTATTATTATTATTATTATTATTATTATTATACAAGGTAATACATGCGCACTCCTCCAAATAGTATTGAAACAACTAACAAGTGGCTAATGTACGAAGGTCGAATAGAAGTGGAAGACGGTATATGCAAGGTTACAAGGTATATGTGCTAGTCGTGCGCAAAAGAAACGTGTGGGCTCTGCCTACCAGAGCAGTGAATAGTCTGCCAGAGCATCATATAGTCAGTGATAAACATGAGAACTCACGGGCAAATTGATAGTCGTGTGTGTTGACTTACGTGAGTAAGGGTGCTAGTCTGATAGTAAGTAATGAACTTCAAGGATAATAGGCAGTCTACAGGCATATGAAATAATGAAATATATGTCGTTGTCAAATGAGTAACAGCAATGGTGTGTGTAAAATACGGCTTATTAATCCCGGCAATGTTGTCCGAATCTTAAGTTTGGCAGTGGCGGAAAAATATAGTGACATAAATAAGCATGGAGAAGAGGACAAGGTATTTGCAGATACGTTACTTGCCCTGATAGATAGCAAATATGATGATGATGTTACCGTATCACCGTGTGACACGTTAGATTTATATACCAACGCCGACAGCGAGGTAGATGACTCGGGCGACGCAATGAGTGATCAAATGGACGATGTGGCTCCTCCATCAACGAGTGAAGCGGGCCTTTCGAGCAGTGAATACGAAATGTCCTCTCCTGTTAGGAGAAAGCCTACAGTAACAACGGACCCGTTGTCACAAAATACAAAAACATTCAGACTTTTTAAGGCAATATAAACTGGTGATCCGCTGGCTTTCGGATTACTTTCGGCATAAATTAATTTGTGCCGGTACCCAAATAAACTGCATGATAGAGTATTTCCCATGAAACTGCACTCTGTGGTTTATCACCAGTTTTGTTCTGCTCCGCTAAAGGATATGATCGCATATGCGTGACATAAATGTGGTTATGTGACGGGCGACATAGTTACTGCCTTTGGAAATGCTCTTTGAGTCTGTTGATTGTGTGCGGTGACCATAGTGACTGTTCCCAGGAAGAGTGAGAACAAGGAGCGTTTGTGAAGCGTTTGTACTGCTTCATGCTGCTTTATCCTGATTACTTCGTTTTGGAACCACATAATCACCGCAGAACATGTTGGAAAACATCAACTTCATATCGTGTGTGCGGCCAGGGCGAGAAATGTACGTATTTTGCTATACTATCTATGATTTTTCTGTTGTACATATTGGTGTACTATATGAAAATATTTTGCGCCTGTATATTACTGGTAAACTGAATGCAGTGTGTTTTTCTTCATCATTGTCTCATATGCTAACGTTTCTATATTCTCGACTGACACCTATCACAGGTCATTACTCATTGCGAATCGTTTCTTACGTACTTTCTTGTCATAGATTTGCTACCATTCGTGCCACAGCTTTTCTGCACTCTTTTCAGGCTCTGCACCGTCTTTTCTATGGTATGAAAGGCATGCAGGATTTTGTGTGTGTTGTAACCCAGAGAGAGTTCTTGTTATAACTCTCGAGAACGGTTCGATATATCGATTCTACAGAAACGCCATTGAAATTCCTGCGCTACAGGAAGACGTGCTCTTCAAATTTCCGCATTTTGTAACATAGGACTTCTTTTTCTACAGCCACTCTAACATGTGACCTTCTTTCATTGTACATAAGCGACCCACAGTTAGTCAGGGTACCAATTCTCATAAATATCTAGCTGTCACGGTTCACATACCTCCCTTATAAGTACGTGTTTCGCGTAGTGTGGATATATTGTGTCGGTGTTTAATATGTCATATCAAAGTTCCGAAGAAATAAAAGTAAGAAACAGGCTCTTATTCATGAGGAGATATGATGCTGAAAAAAATATTAATGGAAGTAAATGTGTTTTCTCTATTAGAAATGATTACAAGGAAATGCGCATTAGAAATACGTTAAGCGTAATGAAAGAGGTAGCGCTGTTGTTTGTATATTGTGTGAAAGAAAATCTTGAATACCAGGGACTACTAAGAATTATCTGGCTAATACTGTCATGTCCTGATCATATATCTTTATTATCGAAAGATTTAAAAGTAAAATAGTTGTAAAGGTACACAAGTGTCTTTGATAGTTCTTTTATTTGTTTTCTCACTGTTACAACTATTATGTACGAATATAAAAGAATATTAGTCACATCACTGGTTATATCATGTTCTTAACGACGCGTCAAAATATATTTTTTTGTTTGTCAGCCTGATCGTTTTGTTGATGTTCACAAAATAAATACACGAGAAGTAATGGTTATACATTTTATCGTTTTCTGTTGTTCTAGTCATCTGCATAAAGGTTATTTTCAAATTAAAATATTCGCTATCTGCTTGTTTAAATGAATATTAGACCATAACACATTTATGTAAGATTAATTAAACATTTTCTCTCATAACAATGGTTCGCATGGGTATTGTTTTGAAAATTTCATGTGGATTACATGTGTTTGAGGTCTCTCATTCAGAATCACCCTAGAATTACTAGCAATTCACTAATTACGCTCGAACCTAATAATTAGTATCTGTTTGCTCTGTAGTTCATCAAGCGCTCCCTAGATAGCAGTGAGTCTGTAAGCAATTATGAGGAAAGAAAATTAGTTATAAATTTAATCCATGCAATTGACATTTATTTTTATCTACAAGTATTTATAAGTACTCATCCGTACTTATTGACCATTCGATTTCAATGAAAGAAACGATGAAATTAATTCTAAAGAAAATTAAATATCAAGAACATGGGTGGGAAGTGTGTGGTAATTTCAAGATTTTGGGCATTTTACTAGGACAGCAATCTAGATATACGAAGATGTCATGTTTCATTTTTGAGTGGGATAGTAGGGAAAGAAGTGAGCATTGGGTAAGAAGGGAATGGCCATTATGGGTACTTTGGAATCCAGGATCTAAAAATATTGCACATGAACGTTCGTTAGGACAAAATATTACTTCCACATCTTAACATTAAGTTGGAACTTATTAAGCAATTTGTGAAAGCACTTGATAAACAAGGACAATGTTTCAAGTTTATATATAATACATTTCTATCCTTTTCCTATGGAAAAGTGAAATGAGGCATATTTACTAACCCCGATATACGAACACTTATGGAAAATAGATTTTAAATTAACAATGAATCCAGCTGAGAGAGATGCCTGGGTGGCATTCAGTAGTGTAACAGAATTTTCTACTAAAAGTGTAACTACAAAAGTCTATATTATGAGAACATTGTAGAAACTATGTTGTTGAAATTTCAAGAACTTGGGTGCGACATGAGTATTAAGATACATGTCTTGCATTGACATCTGGATTACATTCCAGAAAATCTTGTTCAAGTAAGTGATAAGCAAGATGTGAGGTTTTACTAGGATATGCGACATACGGAGCATAGATACCAGGGTAGATGGAGTGTTAGCATGATGGCGGACTTAAGAAAAGCATAAGACTCTCACCAAAGCTTACAGAAAAAAGCGTTTGAAAAACAACTGAAAAGTATTTGTTTGTCTTACATATTCATCAGATGTAGGGTTATATTATATAAAGAATGAAAATATTTTTGTGGGTGAATGTATTTTTACTCTTTCAGATTTACTTTTCAGTACAGATATCTGTATAGTTCCCTCTTTTCTCTGATCCCATATATAATATATACTTACAAATTTTGTGGTATTGGGTTAGATTTTCAAAGTCAATTTGCAGAAAAAAAACGGACTTCATTTTCGGAATCAGCAAGTCAAGAACTATTAAATTCACCTATCAAAACGAAAACAACATTCAGATGATTATCATTTGCAGTCTTGTGTAATTTAGCGAGATGGCTTCATGGCAGGATTGTCTCCTTAGCAAGAACTGAGGGTTCTTGATCTAAACAAAAATTGGAATTGTCGGATCGCATATTTCTTTTAGAAATATACGAATTTAGTTTTAAATTGCGTTGCGAATACTAATCGAAATGGTGATATTGTTTATTGTAACTCATTTTTTTATTGTCGAATACCTTGAAATTAGGAATTCGTAAAACACGACGATAATCATTGCAGTTCATATGAATTGGATTTAAGAAAACAAGGTAAATGTTCTCATTAGCTTCTGCAGTTTTTAAGTTGAATTCTAATTATTGTTTTCGGAACTTAATTAAACTTTTGTTTTTGTTATTATGGCCTGAGTTTGTAATATTTTTATTAACTCGTCCGGATTTTCTGGTTCGGTGGAGTAGATAACGTGAGTACAAACTAATCAAAATTATCACACAATTGTATTATAAAATGGTGGCTTCCATCCAAGATCTTGTTACCATAATTACCGATGTCTTTTTAATTATTATAAATTCCCTAAAAAGGCAGCACAATATACTTTTTCTAATGAACACCCATTTACCCAGTTCAAAAGAAAGAAAAAATATATTCTACTTCGTCAATAATGTGATAAAATCATAAACTAAGAATTTGAAAAATCATTATTTTTATTCATAAAAATTATAATGTCAATTTGGTACATGAAAATGGAACAAAGTTTTTTATAATATTTTAACTGTTGGATACGTCCATAACATTATTTTAAAAAATAACAGAAACAGTATTTGTAATCAATAAATCTTTGGAAGCAGAAGCAAAATAGTTAAAAATTACTTGTAGTTAAAAAACAATGCTTGTTAGTAGTAATTAACAATTTGGATAAAATTACAAAAAAAGCAAACCTCGAAGTAAATTAAAGTTAAAAATACTTATTTTTACATTATTAGATAACAACAATATTTTTCAAAAAAATAGTAATTAGGACTTTCCCAAAATTTTGTAAATTTTTTATATTGTCTTTTGGCAAAGTAAAAAGGAAAAATAATTAAGACAAACAAGGACAATAGTCCATATAAAATAACCAAGTTTGCAAGTAAAAAATTATTCTGCATTTTGCATTCGTCCTGCATCCAGCATCGCAATGGAATAGTTTATACAAAATTACAAATACGGCAAGAGAGACCATTGTTTGGTTAAAACCAAGCGAAATATGCACAAAGGTAAAGTATGACTACAAAAAACTTTAACTGTCTATTTTGAATGTGACATGATATTAGGAGGTCTCTGAAAGTGACAGGCGGATTTAAGTGTTTAAATATTTAGCTTATTTCTGTTATAATTCGCCTAACATTAAGTAATTCTAAAAAATGTCTGTTATACAGTTAATCTAACATACTATATCTGGTTTTAAACTCAATACTCTTAAATATTTACAGTTAACTAATTTATATTGTTACGAAAATATCCACTATACTACCATTATAAGTCAATTACTTTATCAATAAAATATTGTCACTTGTGACAATAAGGAATTGTAACCATTCGTTTAATTCCACTCTCTAATTTGATTTAAAAATTCACTGTTCCTTTAGTTATTAATATAATACAATTTAAGTTTGAACTTAATTGTTTAATATTTTAATTGTTTTGACTTATGGTACAATAATTAGTTTATTAGTACTCAATAAAAAGTGGACAGTCCATCTATTTTGAATTCATTTCTGAATTATTTCCTCATTTCGTGTAACGTGGGTTCCTGTCACCACGGCATGGCGCGTCCTCAGGTTGCGGATCGAGGAGAAGGCCTCTAGATATAGAGGTTAGCTGCGAATATACTGAATAAGCAGTCGCGGACAGACGACTAGGAGTGGTCCTCCAGCTTGGGGGTTTGGGTAAGGCTAACACCCTCATCCTGTAAAAAAAGGTACTTGTTCAGAAACATTCACAAAAGCCTCGGACAAGGACTGATAACTTGGCACGACATCAGCAAAAGAAAATGGACATGAGATTTGGAACATGGAATATTAGAAGTCTTTATAGGGCAGGCGCGTTAAAATCTGTAACGAGTGAGTTAGAGAAATACAGGATGGACTTAGTAGGAGTTCAGGAAGTTAGGTGGGAAGGAAATGGATCTGAGAATTCCGGAAATTTTACGTTCTTTTACGGGGAAGGAAATAAAAATCACCAGTTAGGAACAGGGTTTTTCGTTCACAAACGAATATTACCAGCAATTAAACGGGTTGAATTTGTTACTGACAGACTTTCTTTTATTACTCTCAAGGGACGGTGGTGTGATATTATTGTTTTAAATGTACATTCTCCAACTGAAGATAAGGGTGACGATATAAAAGATAGTTTTTACGAAGAAGTGGAACGGATATTTGACCAACTCCCGCGATACCATATGAAGATTCTATTAGGGGATTTCAATGCGAAGGTAGGACGAGAGGATATTTTCAAACCGATTATAGGGAACGAAAGTTTGCATAAGGAAAGTAATGACAACGGTGTTAGACTCGTGAACTTTGCAACATCCAAAAACCTAATCGTGAAGAGTACAAAATTCCCACATCGCGACGTTCATAAATACACTTGGACATCACCAGACGGAAAAACACATAATCAAATTGATCACGTTTTAGTAGATAGAAGAAGACAATCTAGCATAATTGACGTCCGGTCGTTTAGAGGGGCTGATTGTGACACTGATCACTACCTGGTAGTAGCGATAATACGGGAGAGATTATCGTTGAATAAAGGTAATATTCAATGTCCGAAAACGGAGAGATTTAATTTAAAGAAATTAGAAGAGAGCCAGGTAAGAGAGGAATACCAGATTGAAGTTTCGAATAGATTCGCGGTTTTAGAAGATTCGGAGTGCACTAGTGTTGAGGATACTTGGATTGAAATTAGAGATAGCATTAAAAGTTCAGCAATAGAAAAATTGGGACACGCGGAAATACGTAGGAACAAACCATGGTTCGACCAAGAATGCATTAAACTAGCAGAGAAGAGAAAACAGGCAAAATTACGGTGGCTACAAAATCCGAATGAAACAACTACACAAAATTTCGCAGATATCAGGCGGGAAACTTCCAAAACTTTTAGAACAAAGAAACGGGATTTTTTGAAAGCTAAAATTAAGGAACTTGAAGATAATAGTAAAAATAAAAATATTCGGGACATGTATAAGGGGATCAGCGAATTTAAGAAAGGCTATCAACCTCGTGCTTATATATTAAAGAAATCTGACGGAACAGTTCTCACCGATACGGATAGCCTCTTAAATAGATGGAAAGATTTCTTTGACGATTTGCTGAACACGCAGCCAAAAACTAATGTGCGTGGAGAAAAGGAGATACACACCGCAGAACCGTATATTCCAGAACCCAATCGAATAGAAGTGGAAGCCGCTATAAAGAAATTGAAGAAACACAAATCTCCGGGCGTAGATGAAATTCCGGCTGAGTTAATTTTAGCTGGAGGCGAAAAATTGTGGAACAAGATACACAAACTCATTCTCCTTATCTGGAACAAGGAAGAATTGCCACAAGAGTGGAAAGAATCAATCATTGTTCCAATTCACAAGAAAGGCGACAAAACTGACTGTAATAATTATCGAGGCATTTCTCTTCTGTCAACATCCTATAAAATCCTTTCAAATATTCTGTTAGCAAGATTGACCCCATACGCAGATGAAATTATTGGAGATTATCAGTGCCGATTTAGACGAAATCGATCAACTATCGACCAAATATTTACCATTCGCCAAATACTCGAAAAGAAGTGGGAATACAATACCCCGGTACATCAACTATTTATTGATTTTAGAAAGGCTTACGACTCGGTTAGGAGAGAAACATTATACAACGTTATTACAGAACTTGGAATACCGAGAAAGCTAATTAGATTAATTAAGATATGTTTAAGTGAATCTCAAAGTAAAGTCCGGGTAGGAAAATTTTTGTCCACGAGCTTCCACGTCGAAAATGGCCTGAAACAAGGAGATGCGTTGTCGCCATTATTATTTAACTTTGTGCTGGAATACGCCATAAGGAAAATCAAAGATAGCAACCAGGGCCTAGAGTTGAACGGCATTCACCAGGTTATGGCATATGCTGATGATGTAAATTTAATAGGGGATGATAGGAGAACAGTAGAAATGCATGCAGAGATCTTATTAAACGCTTGTAAGGACATGGGTTTAGAAGTAAATGCAGATAAAACTAAATACATGGAAGTGCGTCGGGACCGTAATACAGCAAATTGTGGAGGCGTTAAAATATTAAATAATGCTTTTGATAAAGTGGATACTTTCAAATATTTAGGATCAATATTAACAGACGAAAATCATATTCACGAAGAAATTAAATGTCGACTAAAAGCAGGGAATTCGTGTTACTATTCGGTTCAAAATCTCTTGTCGTCGCGAATTCTGTCGAGGAATTTGAAGCTTAAAATATATAAAACGATAATCATGCCTGTTGTTCTGTATGGTTGTGAAACATGGTCGCTTACTCTGAGGGAAGAACATAGACTGAAAGTATTTGAGAACAGGATCCTGAGAAGAATATTCGGACCCAAGAGGAACGAGAATGGGGAATGGCGGAAGCTTCATAACGAGGAACTACATAGTTTATACGGTTTACCTAACATTGTTAGGGTCGTCAAGTCTAGGAGGCTTAGGTGGGCAGGTCATGTAGCTAGAATGGAAGAAAGTAGAAACGCTTTCAAAGTCTTGACTGGTAGACCCATAGGAAAACGACCATTAGGAACACCTAGGCGCAGATGGGAGGACAATATTAAGATGGATCTCGCAGAGATAGGAATACAAAGTAGAAACTGGATGCAATTAGCTAAGGATAGAAGTCAGTGGAGAGCTTTTGTGAACGCGGCACTGAACCTCCGGGTTCCATAGAGTTAGTTAGTTAGTTTATTATTTCCTCATTACAGTTTTCTTTATTTCGTTCATTTGTTCGTGTCAGTTTGCAATATCAAACATTTTACTATTTTAATAAAATCTGCAACATTACTAACAATAAAAGTTTATTTATAATGTTAATATCGAAAAACAATACTATAAATTATAATTTCACGTTTTATTTGGACAATTTCAGAAATATAGCTGATATTTTTTTTTAAAAAAAAGCAATATGAAAAATAATTAAAGTTATATTTTGTATTTTTACAACGGAAATAGGAACCAAAATTCACTAAAGTCTGAAGAAAACATTGATAATTATTTTTTAAATAATTTTGAGTTTCTAGAAGGTACTTATTTTTACTAATGTATAAGAACTGCCCAAGTGAAAAGGCTCCAACTATAGCTGAAGACTTATTAACAGTGTGTGTGTGTGTGTGGGTGTGTTTGTGTGCAATACATAATAAGTGAAGTACAGTTAACGTTGAACATGATACCTACACATAATTGCCACTAATATTGATCCCAGTGGGCAAGAAATGAATGGATTGTTTCAGTGTACAAACACTAGGGTTACGGAGCCAATTTCTCCCAGGTGAAACGTTCGCCTCTAGGTGACTGTTTTGAGAGACCGAAGAGGTGGAAATCCCATTGGAAGATACACTTTTCTGCACGAAGAAATTGGATTACAGCTCCTTACTTTCATGAGGAATCTATGATGCATCCCTCCATGCGGCGAAACAATTTTCTTCTACGGAGTACACAAGGTTTAAGCTGCTCGGTACACCTGCAAACTGGCACACCGCGCTCTATCGACAAAATACACCGCACCACCTACCGGTGTGATCATATGTACCCCCTGTGATTCAAGACAATGCTGCTACAGTAGAAATGTCCTTTTCATTTGGACATACCTTATAAGTTTTAATCAGATATAAATTAGTTAACATTAGGTATTAGTTTACTTAATTTTTGAAGTGTTTTATAATGTAGAAAGAGTTCAGATTATGTTAAATTAATTTCAGATATTTATTTATTTATTTATTGTCCTTCAACGGAGAATAGAATCTCCAATTACAGAAGGTACATAATATAGATAGTTCATATAATATAATATTATACATAATAGTAAATATAATGATACTGACAAAAGTCCTGTAGATATCTGACAACGACAATAATAACTATCGTAAGAGTATAAACCGTTAAACGTGAAGAGTATTACAAGTAAAGAACCCATTAAAAGTCAAATAATTGCTATACACATGTATATGCAAATGCATGTATTCACATTCTAATACAATATACAGGGTGCGGCACGTAAAACCGGCCCGTCGTAATATTCTGGTATATTGTGTTTTTGGCAACACTTAAATAATCTACCTTCCTACCAAGAGATGGCGTGTCGAGGTCGGGTCGACTTACGTGACCTGCAGCAGTCACGTGCAGCCGCAGCCAGTGAAACTTGTCGAAACCAGTTGAGAAAAAGGCCTCGTTGTGTTAAGCCGGGTGAGTGTCAGTGTGTGATAATGCCGTATTCGATACCCGAGCGTGTTGCCATTGTTGAAGGGTTCATTCTCACTGGATCTTTTATGAAAACAAAGAATTTGTTTCGGGAGAAATTTCCAGGACGTTCTGTGCCAGCAAAAGGTATATATGACAGAAGGGTATATATGAATCTGACAAGGGTATATATGAATCTCCTCAATCGTGCTCACATGTGTGTTGAAGTGGGCGGAGGACACTTTCAGCACCTGCTGGGAAGGCTGCTGTGAAGGTGAGTAGTCATATTCAATACATTACATTTCATTTATGTGTTGTAGTTAATCATATTCAATACATTACATTTCATTTTATATGTTCACTTTACGGGCCGGTTTTACGTGCCACACCCTGTATTTTTCAACTTCTTTGTATACAGAGACAGAGGTAATGCCAAATCTAGATCTTTGTTTAATACTGATATGCTATTAAACTCACTGCACATTCTATATAATGGTAAGCCTTTATACATTTCAGTTCTTGGAACATCTACAGTCACTAGATGTCGCTTACGTAGATAGCCTGGTCTAGCATTGAGTCCAATTTTTTTGTAAGAAATTACTATTGTCAACATAAGAATTCATAATTTTATAGAGAAATAATTGTTGAAAAGCTGCACTATTAGCGCTGCGTTCTAAAAGCAACAAGTAATTTCACTTTAATTTACAAAATAAAAAACATTTCTATTTCTGAAATTGATAAATTCACAAAGGTTTCTTTTCAATTTCTTGTTACATTTTAAATATTGGAATGGGATATTTGTTCTCCACGAACTCCATGTAGTATATTCCCTGCACTTTACACACACACACACACACACACACACAGATATATATATATATATATATATATATATATATAGATAGATAGATAGATAGATAGATAGATAGTGAGAGAGAGAGAGAGAGAGAGAGAGAAACACTGTATATTTTTACTTCACAACTTGAAATATTAGAAAATTTTCTGGTTTCCGAAAGCTAATTGGAAAATGATAATTTGATGCTGTCTAACTTTCCTCTACAGGAATTGAATTTTATAGCTGAATGTGCAGTTTTCCACCAAACATCACTATGCATAATATACAAAATTGTCCGTATTATGAAAAGTTGTTTCCCTTGTTTCTACAGAGCAATAAAACTTTCTGATTCACAAAAAGTTGTTTTTCTTTTTGCTTCAAAATGAAGAAAATTTTCCGACTTATATAAAGTTCTCCAATTTTTACATACAAGACAGAAAAGAAAATATTTCGATTCATGAAAAATTGTTTCACTTGTTCCTACATAGTACTGAAAATATTCTGGCCCATGAAATTTTCAGATTCTTTAAGCGATCTTTCACTTTTTAACATCTCTATACATGATTTCAATCAATTTTATGAATACTGAGGAACTGTTACTTGATCACTGATATTTGTTAAGAACGGAAAATTTTCCGGAAAAATATAGAAGAAAATTTTCCACCTCACATCACGGCTAAACAACGATGTAGGAATAAGTAGAGTATGTTTTTATGAATCGGAAAATTTTCCGTTTCAAAATTTTACGGAAAATTTTCATCACTACAGGACAGACAATTTTTCGATTCATGAAAAATTGTTTCACTTGTTCCTTCATAGTACTGAAAATTGTCTGACCCATGAGAGTTTTCAGATTCTTTAAACGATCTTTTACTTTTTAACATTTCTATACATGAATTCAATCAATTTTATGAATACTGAGGAATTGTTACTTGATCACTGATATTTGTTAAAGATGGAAAATTTTCCGGAAATATATAGAAGAAAATTTTCCACCTCACATCACGGCTAAACAACGATATAGGAATAAGTGGAGTATGTTTTTATGAATCGGAAAATTTTCCGTTTCAAATTTTTCCGGAAAATTTTCATCACTGCCATCAGGTAAGATACCGAGATGCTACAACTTGGTCGCGGCAGTAATGCTATTTTGTGTAAAAGTGGTAATTACTCCCATGACCAGGTTGTACCATCCTGTTATCTGATGGTTAGTAATCAGAGATAGATAAGGAGTTCGTTGGACTGGTCCACAGATATTCCATTCAGTAAGTTTAGTCAGTGAATATCCATTTTTATCACAGATTTATATTAGTTCTCCGTCAAAATATGCATTTCTGAGAAAATTAAGCATTAAGCATTTCTGAGAAAATTACATTGTAGGAATTATGCAGAACAGTAAATCAGTGGTGACGAATTTTCAACAGGATATACTAATTAATGCCCCTTCTTCAAATCTAATGTCAAAACTAGCAATCGACTACAGGATAGTGGCGTTATTTCAACTACATTTGAATTTATTTTAAGGCTTTGAAACATCCGAGACTCAGAGGATAGAAATAAGGGAAACAAGTAAGTAGGTCCATAAAGTTTCCTTAGTGACACCAAGGAAGAATCATGGTAATCTCATCAGTTGAAATATTTATCCACGAGGGATTAATCACACCATCTTCCGAATCTTAAGCTGATGTTCTACCTCTGAGCTTTATTTAACCATTCGGTGTCGGTGTGAAGTGTTTGTGTACATGAATTCACATCAAATTCTAAAAAGTAGTGAAGGTGAACAAACGAAAGAAAGATAAAGGCCACGTATACTTCTTTTGCTGTAAGGAGTCCCGATTGAAATGTCTGTTCTAACACTAATATTAGGGAAAGAAAAACACATTTCCTCCGTTTGCTTCAAAGAGTGCTCACTTCATTATCTTAATAAAGTAAAGGCACATTCATTACTCAGTTTTAGAGCTCAAGGGTAAAAGTAACCAAAAATAATTGAACGACGGCCAGATCAAAACAAGATGCTGCAATCGGGGCAGTTGCCCTGGGCGCCAGCAAACCAATCTGTGCGTTTATTGGTGTAGATGTAGATGAAAGGGATACTAATCGCAAAATTTGCCCTGGGCATCAAATGTCTAGTTTCATCACTGATTAGGATACCATACTTTTAGAGTGAAATCGGGACATTTTCCTGAAATATTAAGAATACATAATAATTATTGACAGTTTACTTTAAAGTGAAACTTAAGCTTCAAGAGCAAGGCTTATAATTTAAAAGGGCTGGAACGGTAAATCAGTGTCCTGTTAGAGTTCAGTTCCTGCTTCTGTGCGACGTTTGTCTCGTAAGCACTTTTGTCCTTGTTTATTACTTTTTACTTTATTATTATTATTATTATTATTATTATTATTATTATTATTATTATTATTATTATTATTATTATTATTATTATTATTAATATTAATATTAATACAGTTTATCTACCAAACAACTATTTATATTATTATGCAGTATCAACCAAAATGTGGAACTTGTGATATTTATTTATTTCCATCATTCCATCCGGCAAATTAGTGTGACGAGAGGGAATGTTTTTGGACTGGTAAAATTTGAGATGACTGTTACCATGCTATAACTTTGAGCTTCGCCTTATCTTAAGCAGATGCAGACATGTCGGAAGATTTGATTTTTATGGATTCACAAGTTCAAACGTTGTCGAGGATGAGGTCTGGAGAATATGACTCTCAACGAACAACATTCGATCAGATTTATCAAGAATAATTGTGGATATGCAAAAAAGAAAAAAATGGTCTTGAAATTCCAGAGCGAGAAACAGATAGAATAGAGGGGTTCCTCGTGGAAACGAACTAGACGTTTGCCATCGAAATATCACAAATTCATTTTGGGTGAATCTCTTCCTTCATTGGAGGCAAAAAATGAATTTTTTAAAGATAATATACTAAGAGACATTTTCCTGCCTACTATTGATAAGACAATCACTGAGACGGAAAAACGTTTTGGATCATGTAGCAACATCATTAGATGAATCACCACTCCGCATACAAAAGGTGAAAACTTTCTTAATTACAACATTGTGGAGTCTATGGCCCAGTATTATGGAAGTGATCTGGAAATATTCAAATGTGAACTCAAAATCATCCCAAACACAATTAAATTATTATTATTATTATTATTATTATTATTATTATTATTATTATACAAGGTAATACATGCGCACTCCTCCAAATAGTATTGAAACAACTAACAAGTGGCTAATGTACGAAGGTCGAATAGAAGTGGAAGACGGTATATGCAAGGTTACAAGGTATATGTGCTAGTCGTGCGCAAAAGAAACGTGTGGGCTCTGCCTACCAGAGCAGTGAATAGTCTGCCAGAGCATCATATAGTCAGTGATAAACATGAGAACTCACGGGCAAATTGATAGTCGTGTGTGTTGACTTACGTGAGTAAGGGTGCTAGTCTGATAGTAAGTAATGAACTTCAAGGATAATAGGCAGTCTACAGGCATATGAAATAATGAAATATATGTCGTTGTCAAATGAGTAACAGCAATGGTGTGTGTAAAATACGGCTTATTAATCCCGGCAATGTTGTCCGAATCTTAAGTTTGGCAGTGGCGGAAAAATATAGTGACATAAATAAGCATGGAGAAGAGGACAAGGTATTTGCAGATACGTTACTTGCCCTGATAGATAGCAAATATGATGATGATGTTACCGTATCACCGTGTGACACGTTAGATTTATATACCAACGCCGACAGCGAGGTAGATGACTCGGGCGACGCAATGAGTGATCAAATGGACGATGTGGCTCCTCCATCAACGAGTGAAGCGGGCCTTTCGAGCAGTGAATACGAAATGTCCTCTTCTGTTAGGAGAAAGCCTACAGTAACAACGGACCCGTTGTCACAAAATACAAAAGCATTCAGACTTTTTAAGGCAATATAAACTGGTGATCCGCTGGCTTTCGGATTACTTTCGGCATAAATTAATTTGTGCCGGTACCCAAATAAACTGCATGATAGAGTATTTCCCATGAAACTGCACTCTGTGGTTTATCACCAGTTTTGTTCTGCTCCGCTAAAGGATATGATCGCATATGCGTGACATAAATGTGGTTATGTGACGGGCGACATAGTTACTGCCTTTGGAAATGCTCTTTGAGTCTGTTGATAGTGTGCGGTGACCATAGTGACTGTTCCCAGGAAGAGTGAGAACAAGGAGCGTTTGTGAAGCGTTTGTACTGCTTCATGCTGCTTTATCCTGATTACTTCGTTTTGGAACCACATAATCACCGCAGAACATGTTGGAAAACATCAACTTCATATCGTGTGTGCGGCCAGGGCGAGAAATGTACGTATTTTGCTATACTATCTATGATTTTTCTGTTGTACATATTGGTGTACTATATGAAAATATTTCGCGCCTGTATATTACTGGTAAACTGAATGCAGTGTGTTTTTCTTCATCATTGTCTCATATGCTAACGTTTCTATATTCTCGACTGACACCTATCACAGGTCATTACTCATTGCGAATCGTTTCTTACGTACTTTCTTGTCATAGATTTGCTACCATTCGTGCCACAGCTTTTCTGCACTCTTTTCAGGCTCTGCACCGTCTTTTCTATGGTATGAAAGGCATGCAGGATTTTGTGTGTGTTGTAACCCAGAGAGAGTTCTTGTTATAACTCTCGAGAACGGTTCGATATATCGATTCTACAGAAACGCCATTGAAATTCCTGCGCTACAGGAAGACGTGCTCTTCAAATTTCCACATTTTGTAACATAGGACTTCTTTTTCTACAGCCACTCTAACATGTGACCTTTTTGGATAACCCGTTCGTCATTGGATGTTGTGCATGCTATAGTTTACTTCCTACTATACATTTGTTCCTTCTGTAGTCTTGTTGTTGTACATTTGTTCGTTTCATTGTACGGACTTCGAAATTTCTCAACTTTAGAGCCTCATATCTCCCTTATTTGGCAACACTGATATCCCACCTTTTGCCTATTTTCTTTCACTTTTTATGACAACTATTTTAAAGCCATAAAATGATATACGTTCTATTTAAAAAAATATAAGTTTGTGTTGTAATGGCAATACTGCTTGTGTGACACTACTGCCATGTTCTTAGTGAAGTGTCCCCTTCCCGTAGGTATTATGTTACCTTTACACATTTTTCATTTTCTGTCTTTTTGCGGCGTTTTTGGGGTATAACTCGACACAGCCTCACCCGGTCACTGCTTGGTATATGTATTATAAATAGCGGGTAAACAAGGCATTTCCGCACCGAGTGACTATCACTACAATGATAAGCGACCCACAGTTAGTCAGGGTACCAATTCTCATAAATATCTAGCTGTCACGGTTCACATACCTCCCTTATAAGTACGTGTTTCGCGTAGTGTGGATATATTGTGTCGGTGTTTAATATGTCATATCAAAGTTCCGAAGAAATAAAAGTAAGAAACAGGCTCTTATTCATGAGGAGATATGATGCTGAAAAAAATATTAATGGAAGTAAATGTGTTTTCTCTATTAGAAATGATTACAAGGAAATGCGCATTAGAAATACGTTAAGCGTAATGAAAGAGGTAGCGCTGTTGTTTGTATATTGTGTGAAAGAAAATCTTGAATACCAGGGACTACTAAGAATTATCTGGCTAATACTGTCATGTCCTGATCATATATCTTTATTATCGAAAGATTTAAAAGTAAAATAGTTGTAAAGGTACACAAGTGTCTTTGATAGTTCTTTTATTTGTTTTCTCACTGTTACAACTATTATGTACGAATATAAAAGAATATTAGTCACATCACTGGTTATATCATGTTCTTAACGACGCGTCAAAATATATTTTTTTGTTTGTCAGCCTGATCGTTTTGTTGATGTTCACAAAATAAATACACGAGAAGTAATGGTTATACATTTTATCGTTTTCTGTTGTTCTAGTCATCTGCATAAAGGTTATTTTCAAATTAAAATATTCGCTATCTGCTTGTTTAAATGAATATTAGACCATAACACATTTATGTAAGATTAATTAAACATTTTCTCTCATAACAATGGTTCGCATGGGTATTGTTTTGAAAATTTCATGTGGATTACATGTGTTTGAGGTCTCTCATTCAGAATCACCCTAGAATTACTAGCAATTCACTAATTACGCTCGAACCTAATAATTAGTATCTGTTTGCTCTGTAGTTCATCAAGCGCTCCCTAGATAGCAGTGAGTCTGTAAGCAATTATGAGGAAAGAAAATTAGTTATAAATTTAATCCATGCAATTGACATTTATTTTTATCTACAAGTATTTATAAGTACTCATCCGTACTTATTGACCATTCGATTTCAATGAAAGAAACGATGAAATTAATTCTAAAGAAAATTAAATATCAAGAACATGGGTGGGAAGTGTGTGGTAATTTCAAGATTTTGGGCATTTTACTAGGACAGCAATCTAGATATACGAAGATGTCATGTTTCATTTTTGAGTGGGATAGTAGGGAAAGAAGTGAGCATTGGGTAAGAAGGGAATGGCCATTATGGGTACTTTGGAATCCAGGATCTAAAAATATTGCACATGAACGTTCGTTAGGACAAAATATTACTTCCACATCTTAACATTAAGTTGGAACTTATTAAGCAATTTGTGAAAGCACTTGATAAACAAGGACAATGTTTCAAGTTTATATATAATACATTTCTATCCTTTTCCTATGGAAAAGTGAAATGAGGCATATTTACTAACCCCGATATACGAACACTTATGGAAAATAGATTTTAAATTAACAATGAATCCAGCTGAGAGAGATGCCTGGGTGGCATTCAGTAGTGTAACAGAATTTTCTACTAAAAGTGTAACTACAAAAGTCTATATTATGAGAACATTGTAGAAACTATGTTGTTGAAATTTCAAGAACTTGGGTGCGACATGAGTATTAAGATACATGTCTTGCATTGACATCTGGATTACATTCCAGAAAATCTTGTTCAAGTAAGTGATAAGCAAGATGTGAGGTTTTACTAGGATATGCGACATACGGAGCATAGATACCAGGGTAGATGGAGTGTTAGCATGATGGCGGACTTAAGAAAAGCATAAGACTCTCACCAAAGCTTACAGAAAAAAGCGTTTGAAAAACAACTGAAAAGTATTTGTTTGTCTTACATATTCATCAGATGTAGGGTTATATTATATAAAGAATGAAAATATTTTTGTGGGTGAATGTATTTTTACTCTTTCAGATTTACTTTTCAGTACAGATATCTGTATAGTTCCCTCTTTTCTCTGATCCCATATATAATATATACTTACAAATTTTGTGGTATTGGGTTAGATTTTCAAAGTCAATTTGCAGAAAAAAAACGGACTTCATTTTCGGAATCAGCAAGTCAAGAACTATTAAATTCACCTATCAAAACGAAAACAACATTCAGATGATTATCATTTGCAGTCTTGTGTAATTTAGCGAGATGGCTTCATGGCAGGATTGTCTCCTTAGCAAGAACTGAGGGTTCTTGATCTAAACAAAAATTGGAATTGTCGGATCGCATATTTCTTTTAGAAATATACGAATTTAGTTTTAAATTGCGTTGCGAATACTAATCGAAATGGTGATATTGTTTATTGTAACTCATTTTTTTATTGTCGAATACCTTGAAATTAGGAATTCGTAAAACACGACGATAATCATTGCAGTTCATATGAATTGGATTTAAGAAAACAAGGTAAATGTTCTCATTAGCTTCTGCAGTTTTTAAGTTGAATTCTAATTATTGTTTTCGGAACTTAATTAAACTTTTGTTTTTGTTATTATGGCCTGAGTTTGTAATATTTTTATTAACTCGTCCGGATTTTCTGGTTCGGTGGAGTAGATAACGTGAGTACAAACTAATCAAAATTATCACACAATTGTATTATAAAATGGTGGCTTCCATCCAAGATCTTGTTACCATAATTACCGATGTCTTTTTAATTATTATAAATTCCCTAAAAAGGCAGCACAATATACTTTTTCTAATGAACACCCATTTACCCAGTTCAAAAGAAAGAAAAAATATATTCTACTTCGTCAATAATGTGATAAAATCATAAACTAAGAATTTGAAAAATCATTATTTTTATTCATAAAAATTATAATGTCAATTTGGTACATGAAAATGGAACAAAGTTTTTTATAATATTTTAACTGTTGGATACGTCCATAACATTATTTTAAAAAATAACAGAAACAGTATTTGTAATCAATAAATCTTTGGAAGCAGAAGCAAAATAGTTAAAAATTACTTGTAGTTAAAAAACAATGCTTGTTAGTAGTAATTAACAATTTGGATAAAATTACAAAAAAAGCAAACCTCGAAGTAAATTAAAGTTAAAAATACTTATTTTTACATTATTAGATAACAACAATATTTTTCAAAAAAATAGTAATTAGGACTTTCCCAAAATTTTGTAAATTTTTTATATTGTCTTTTGGCAAAGTAAAAAGGAAAAATAATTAAGACAAACAAGGACAATAGTCCATATAAAATAACCAAGTTTGCAAGTAAAAAATTATTCTGCATTTTGCATTCGTCCTGCATCCAGCATCGCAATGGAATAGTTTATACAAAATTACAAATACGGCAAGAGAGACCATTGTTTGGTTAAAACCAAGCGAAATATGCACAAAGGTAAAGTATGACTACAAAAAACTTTAACTGTCTATTTTGAATGTGACATGATATTAGGAGGTCTCTGAAAGTGACAGGCGGATTTAAGTGTTTAAATATTTAGCTTATTTCTGTTATAATTCGCCTAACATTAAGTAATTCTAAAAAATGTCTGTTATACAGTTAATCTAACATACTATATCTGGTTTTAAACTCAATACTCTTAAATATTTACAGTTAACTAATTTATATTGTTACGAAAATATCCACTATACTACCATTATAAGTCAATTACTTTATCAATAAAATATTGTCACTTGTGACAATAAGGAATTGTAACCATTCGTTTAATTCCACTCTCTAATTTGATTTAAAAATTCACTGTTCCTTTAGTTATTAATATAATACAATTTAAGTTTGAACTTAATTGTTTAATATTTTAATTGTTTTGACTTATGGTACAATAATTAGTTTATTAGTACTCAATAAAAAGTGGACAGTCCATCTATTTTGAATTCATTTCTGAATTATTTCCTCATTTCGTGTAACGTGGGTTCCTGTCACCACGGCATGGCGCGTCCTCAGGTTGCGGATCGAGGAGAAGGCCTCTAGATATAGAGGTTAGCTGCGAATATACTGAATAAGCAGTCGCGGACAGACGACTAGGAGTGGTCCTCCAGCTTGGGGGTTTGGGTAAGGCTAACACCCTCATCCTGTAAAAAAAGGTACTTGTTCAGAAACATTCACAAAAGCCTCGGACAAGGACTGATAACTTGGCACGACATCAGCAAAAGAAAATGGACATGAGATTTGGAACATGGAATATTAGAAGTCTTTATAGGGCAGGCGCGTTAAAATCTGTAACGAGTGAGTTAGAGAAATACAGGATGGACTTAGTAGGAGTTCAGGAAGTTAGGTGGGAAGGAAATGGATCTGAGAATTCCGGAAATTTTACGTTCTTTTACGGGGAAGGAAATAAAAATCACCAGTTAGGAACAGGGTTTTTCGTTCACAAACGAATATTACCAGCAATTAAACGGGTTGAATTTGTTACTGACAGACTTTCTTTTATTACTCTCAAGGGACGGTGGTGTGATATTATTGTTTTAAATGTACATTCTCCAACTGAAGATAAGGGTGACGATATAAAAGATAGTTTTTACGAAGAAGTGGAACGGATATTTGACCAACTCCCGCGATACCATATGAAGATTCTATTAGGGGATTTCAATGCGAAGGTAGGACGAGAGGATATTTTCAAACCGATTATAGGGAACGAAAGTTTGCATAAGGAAAGTAATGACAACGGTGTTAGACTCGTGAACTTTGCAACATCCAAAAACCTAATCGTGAAGAGTACAAAATTCCCACATCGCGACGTTCATAAATACACTTGGACATCACCAGACGGAAAAACACATAATCAAATTGATCACGTTTTAGTAGATAGAAGAAGACAATCTAGCATAATTGACGTCCGGTCGTTTAGAGGGGCTGATTGTGACACTGATCACTACCTGGTAGTAGCGATAATACGGGAGAGATTATCGTTGAATAAAGGTAATATTCAATGTCCGAAAACGGAGAGATTTAATTTAAAGAAATTAGAAGAGAGCCAGGTAAGAGAGGAATACCAGATTGAAGTTTCGAATAGATTCGCGGTTTTAGAAGATTCGGAGTGCACTAGTGTTGAGGATACTTGGATTGAAATTAGAGATAGCATTAAAAGTTCAGCAATAGAAAAATTGGGACACGCGGAAATACGTAGGAACAAACCATGGTTCGACCAAGAATGCATTAAACTAGCAGAGAAGAGAAAACAGGCAAAATTACGGTGGCTACAAAATCCGAATGAAACAACTACACAAAATTTCGCAGATATCAGGCGGGAAACTTCCAAAACTTTTAGAACAAAGAAACGGGATTTTTTGAAAGCTAAAATTAAGGAACTTGAAGATAATAGTAAAAATAAAAATATTCGGGACATGTATAAGGGGATCAGCGAATTTAAGAAAGGCTATCAACCTCGTGCTTATATATTAAAGAAATCTGACGGAACAGTTCTCACCGATACGGATAGCCTCTTAAATAGATGGAAAGATTTCTTTGACGATTTGCTGAACACGCAGCCAAAAACTAATGTGCGTGGAGAAAAGGAGATACACACCGCAGAACCGTATATTCCAGAACCCAATCGAATAGAAGTGGAAGCCGCTATAAAGAAATTGAAGAAACACAAATCTCCGGGCGTAGATGAAATTCCGGCTGAGTTAATTTTAGCTGGAGGCGAAAAATTGTGGAACAAGATACACAAACTCATTCTCCTTATCTGGAACAAGGAAGAATTGCCACAAGAGTGGAAAGAATCAATCATTGTTCCAATTCACAAGAAAGGCGACAAAACTGACTGTAATAATTATCGAGGCATTTCTCTTCTGTCAACATCCTATAAAATCCTTTCAAATATTCTGTTAGCAAGATTGACCCCATACGCAGATGAAATTATTGGAGATTATCAGTGCCGATTTAGACGAAATCGATCAACTATCGACCAAATATTTACCATTCGCCAAATACTCGAAAAGAAGTGGGAATACAATACCCCGGTACATCAACTATTTATTGATTTTAGAAAGGCTTACGACTCGGTTAGGAGAGAAACATTATACAACGTTATTACAGAACTTGGAATACCGAGAAAGCTAATTAGATTAATTAAGATATGTTTAAGTGAATCTCAAAGTAAAGTCCGGGTAGGAAAATTTTTGTCCACGAGCTTCCACGTCGAAAATGGCCTGAAACAAGGAGATGCGTTGTCGCCATTATTATTTAACTTTGTGGTGGAATACGCCATAAGGAAAATCAAAGATAGCAACCAGGGCCTAGAGTTGAACGGCATTCACCAGGTTATGGCATATGCTGATGATGTAAATTTAATAGGGGATGATAGGAGAACAGTAGAAATGCATGCAGAGATCTTATTAAACGCTTGTAAGGACATGGGTTTAGAAGTAAATGCAGATAAAACTAAATACATGGAAG